>NC_084759.1:206006109-206306109 GCF_028858725.1 Colius striatus
TTTTCCCCCCCCCACTCCTCTTTCCCCCCCCCCCCACCCCCCCCCCACTCCTCTTTCCCCCCTCCCACTCCTCTTTCCCCTCCCTTCCCCCACCACTCCTCTTTCCCCCCCCCCACTCCTCTTTCCCCCCCCCACTCCTCTTTCCCCCCCCCACTCCTCTTTCCCCCCTCCCACTCCTCTTCCCCCCCCCCACTCCTCTTCCCCCCCCCCACTCCTCTTCCCCCCCCCCCACTCCTCTTCCCCCCTCCCACTCCTCTTCCCCCCTTCCACTCCTCTTTCCCCCTTCCCCCGCTGTTTCTCCCCTCCACTGCTCCCTCTCCCCTCCCTGCTCCCATCCAGCCTGTGGACCCACAGCTCCTTTCCCTTCTGTTGCCTGTCCTGCAGCTGGATCAGATCTGCATCTCCTTCGACAATGGCAAAACCACCATGAACTTCATCGAGGCAGCCCTGGTGATCCAGGGCTCTGCCTGCATCTATAGCAGGAAGGTGAGGCAGTGAGTTTGCCCCCTCTTTCACCCCTCAGGCCCCTGATACTGAAGCCGAGCTGGGATGTAACAAGGACAAAGGGCAGTGAGAGGATGCAGTGTAGGATCCCTAAATCCCAGCCCCTGATGTGCTGGGGCTGCCAAGCCTGGAAAGGAACAAGTGTGCTGCTGTCCATCACCTTTCCTCTCTAGAGGTTGGGACAAAACAAAGCTCCCTTCCCCCAAATCCTGCCTCAGGGTGGCTTAAGGAGAGAAAGAAAAGGGAGGTGATGGAGAAGCTGCAGCTGCATGGGGAGAAGAGTCCAGCAGAGTGGGTTCCCTGGAGCTGCTGCCTCCCCCTCCCAGAGCCTGTCTGCTCTTTTGCAGGTGGAGTATCTCTATTCCCTGGTCTACCAGACCCCTTGACTTCATCTCCAATAAAAAGTGAGTAAAGGAGAGGGAGAAGCCCTCAGGGAGGCTGAGTCCTTCCCCCATCCTGCCCTCTCTGCCCCCAGGGACGAGGAGGGGGCTCAATCCCAGGCCCTGGACCCCTGCTCTGGCACTGGAGCAAACCTAATGCAGCCTCAGTCTGCAGCCCTGGGAGAAGCTCTTTGGAGCAGGAGAATGTGGGTGCAGGAAAGGCCCCTGGTGAGACTGAGCAGGAAACAGAGGTCTCCCGCGTGCCTCGGGGTTTGTCTGTGCCTTGGCTGCAGAGAGCTGGGTGCTGCTGCCCTTGAGCTGCCCCGTGGGACTCCCCTTGCCAGCCTGGCACTGGCTCCTCAGCACATTCCCTGACCAGGGAGGGTGACATTTGGAGAAGGGACAAATCACAGCATCCCAGCATGGTGGGGGGCTGGCAGGGCCCTGCAGAGCTGCTGCAGCCCCAGCCCCTGCCCCCAGCAGCTGCCCCTGGCTCAGGGGGCACAGGAACGTGTCCAGCTGGGGTTGGAAACCTCCCTGAGAAGGAGCCCTCCACACCCTCCCTGACCTAATGAGACCCCCCTGAGCTCAGCTTCTGTTGCCCAGGCTCAGCAGCCCCAGGGCTGCAGCCTTTCCTCCTCACACACATCTTGCAGCCCCTCAGCATCTCAGCAGCCCTGCACTGGCCTCTCTGCAGCCCTTCCTGGCTCTCTGCAGCTGGGCAGCCCAACACTGGCCACAGCCCTGCAGATGAGGCCTCAGCAGATGCAGGGGGGTTGGGGGAACCTGTGCTGCTGCCCCCCAGATCCCCACAGCGTGTTTTGCTCCCTGACTCAGGCGGGGAGAAGCAGCCCAGCTCCCTGGGGCCAGATGGCAGGATGCTGATGCCACCTTCGGGCCGAGGCAGGAGGAGGAGGTGAGAAGGGGTGTATGTGGGGAGCCCCTGTCCTGCTGCAGCAGCTCAGGAGATGCCACACTGGTGCCTCCTGCCTCTGGGGAGGGTCCCGGGGTGACCATGGCTGGGCTCTCTCAGCAGTTCCTCTCCCTGGATGACATCCAGGACATCAGCCAGGCAAGCGTGGACATGAGGAAGGACCATGAGCCCAATGTAAGAGGAGTTGCTCTCCTTCTCTGTCCCTTCCCTGTGGTGGGGTTGCCCTGGCAGAACCCCACAGGTGCCCAGGGATGGTGGCTGGCCTGGCCCAGCTCTGTGGGGTGGTGGCACCCATGCCATGCTGTGCCATGCCTCCTTTGCCTCTGCAGGCCATCAGCATCGTCCCTCTGACTCCCATGTCTCTGGTGCCCCCAGAAGAGGCTGAGAAGAGAGAAAACCCTCTGTTCAGGTGAAGGGCCCCTCACTGCAACCCCCTGGCTTCCCCCCAGGTTGGGCTTTCCCTGTGCTGGGGGGAGGGTTGGGACTGCTCCCCACTGCTGGGGTCTTGGGGCTGGGGCTTCGGGTCTGTTTCCCACTGCCAAAGCAGGGGCTGGGGCATTGGGGCTGCTCCCTGCTGCTGGGGCTTTGGGGCTGGAGCTTTGGGGCTGCACCCCACTGCCTAGAGCAGGGGCTGGGGCATTGGGGCTGCTCCCTGCTGCTGGGGCTTTAGGGCTGGGGCTTTGGTGCTGGGGCTTTGGGGTTGCTCCCCACTGCCAGGGCAGGGGCTGGGACTTTGAAGCTGGGGCTTTGGGGCTGCTTCCTGCTGCTGGGGCTTTAGGGCTGGGGCTTTGGGGCTGTTTCCCACTGCCAAAGTAGGAGCTGGGGCTTTGGGGCTGGGGCTTTGGGGCTGTTTCCCACTGCCAAAGTAGGAGCTGGGGCTTTGGGGCTGGAGCTTTGGGGCTGCTTCCCACTGCCTAGAGCAGGGGCTGGGGCTTTGAGGCTGGGGCTTTGGGGCTGCTCCCTGCTACCAGGACAGGGGTTTGGGGACAGCCCAGAGGGACAGGGCAGAGCCTGGGCTCGGGTTTGTGCCCTCAGCCGGAGAGGGGAGCTCCTGGGCAGCCGCAGGGATTTCCGGATGAACACGTGCACGCCCCACGCCAGCGGCGCCTTCCTGCTGGAGCTGGCCGGGCTCTCGCCAGCCTGCCCCTGGGCACCACGGCAGCAGCGCAGCCCTGGCAGCGTGGCAGGTACAGGGGGCTGCCTGTGGGGGGCTGGGGGTGGCACCATGGGCTGGGGACACCCTGGGGTGCAGGGGAGGGCTCCTCATTGCAGAGATGGGTCACAGAACCACAGGATCCTTTATGCTGGAACGGCCCCTGGAGCTGCTGCAGTGCCAGCCCTGACCCCTCACCCTGCCCCAGCCAGTGCTGACCCACAGCCCTCAGCACCTCACCCCAGGGCTTTGGGGTCCCTCCAGGGCTGGGCACTCCCCCAGCTCCCTGGGCAGCCTGGCACAGGGCTCACACCCCTCTCAGGGACACAGTTCTGCCTCAGCTCCAGCCTCAAGCTCCCCTGGGGCAGCTCCAGCCCCTTTCCTCTTACCCTGTTCATTCATTACTTCATTTTCCCTCAGAAATCCACCAAAACTCCACTTTTCCCCTCAAAACAACATCAAAACCCAACTTTCCCCTCAGAAGTCCACCAGAACCACACCTTTTCCCCTAAAACACCACCAAGACCCCACTTTTCCCTCAGAACCACAGACTCATGTGGGTTGGAGAAGCCCCTGGAGCTGCTGCAGCCCCAGCCCTGCCCTCACCCTGCCACAGCCAGCACTGACCCACAGCCCTCAACACCTCAGCCCCGTGGCTTTGGGGTCCCTCCAGGGCTGGGCACTCCCCCAGCTCCCTGGGCAGCCTGGCACAGGGCTCACACCCCTCTCAGGGAAACAGTTCTGCCTCAGCTCCAGCCTCAGCCTCCCCTGGGGCAGCTCCAGGCCCTTTCCTCTGGGGCTGTTGCTCATGGCTGGGGAGCAGAGCCCGACCCCCAGCTCCCTGCAGCCTCCTGGCAGGGAGTGGCAGAGAGTGCTCCTGGCTCCCCTCAGCCTCCTCTGCTCCAGCCTCAGCACCCCCATTCCCTCAGCCCCTGCCCTTGTGCTCCAGCCCCTGCTCCAGCTCTGTGCCATGGCCCTGGCTGGGAAGGGGGAGCCCTGAGGCTGCTCTGTGACAGCAGCTCTGCTGTGGGGGATGCTGATTGCTGGGGTGGCCACTGACCCCTCCACTCTGTTACCTCTCCAGGAGCCACATCCCCTGGCCTCGCTGGCCCTGCTGAGGCCCCTGTGCAGGCGCTGAGCTTCTCCGAGGAGGGAGGTGAGCTGGGTGTCAGGCCGGGCTGCAGTGGCCATGGCAAGTGGAGCTCACAGGGAACCCCTTGGTAGATGGGCTGGAAATGGGGCACCCAGAGGCTTTTGACTCTTCACATCCTCCCCAGGGGCTGCAGGACCAGAGGATGAGGACAGTGGAGGGGAAAATCTGCCTGGGGACCAGGAGGATGATGTGGAAATGGCTGTTGGCACCGCTGACGAGCACGTGGAGGCACAGAGGGTGAGTTCCTCACTACAACAGGGACACTGAGGGGCTGCAGCTGGGGCAGGGGCTGGAGCACAAGGGGCTGGGCAGGGGCTGAGGGAATGGGGGTGTTGAGGCTGGAGCAGAGGAGGCTGAGGGGAGCCAGGAGCACTCTCTGCCACTCCCTGCCAGGAGGCTGCAGGGAGCTGGGGGTCGGGCTCTGCTCCCCAGCCATGAGCAACAGCGCAAGAGGAAAGGGGCTGGAGCTGCCCCAGGGGAGGCTGAGGCTGGAGCTGAGGCAGAACTGTTTCCCTGAGAGGGGTGTGAGCCCTGTGCCAGGCTGCCCAGGGAGCTGGGGGAGTGCCCAGCCCTGGAGGGACCCCAAAGCCCTGGGCTGAGGTGCTGAGGGGTCAGTGCTGGCTGTAGCAAGGTGAGGGCTCAGGGCTGGGGCTGCAGCAGCTTGAAAGGCTTTTGCAACCCCACTGAGTGTCTGAGTGTGGGCAGGGGCTGGGGAGCAGTGCTGTGCTGCCAGGGCTGTGGGGAGCTCACAGCCTCTCTGTGTCTGGCAGGGCACAGCCCAGCTCAGGGGCTACGTGCTGCGGGAACGAGCCCCCGCCAAGGAGCCTGAAGCCCACGTCAAGGTAGGGGCCGAGTCCCTGAGCCCGCAGTGGGGGGGCTTGGGGACACCCCTGCCCTCCAAACACCCTGCTGCCCACGGTGGTGGCCCACGTGGCTCCTGAGTGCCCAGCCTGGGCTGCCACAGGGAGCTTTGCCATCATCCCCTGTGCCCCCTGTGCTGCCAGGAGCTGGATCTGTGGCAGAGCCTCGACCCCTTCAGCGACTCGGAGGACAAACCCTTCCAGAAAGGTACTGGAGGTGTCCAGGGCTGCTCCCACAGCTCCCTGTGCCATGGGGCCTGCCAGGGCAGCTCATCCGCCCCATCTCTGCCCCCAGGGAGGCCTTTCCTGGTGCCACAGGGCCTGGACGACGTGGTGGGGGGCAAGAGGAAGAGGAAGGGGCCACAGAAGCTGCAGGACTTCATGAAGTGGTTCTCTGCAACCTGTGAGTTTGGTGGAGGCTCCTCAGGAGGTCTCCAACCCCAGCTGGACATGTTCCTGTGCCCCCTGAGCCAGGGGAAGCTGCTGGAGCAGGGGCTGGAGCTGCAGCAGCTCTGCAGGGCCCTGCCAGCCCCACCTCTCAGGGACTGTGTGTGATTCTGTGGCTGTGGTGTTTCCCTCAGGACTCTGCTCTGCCAGGAGGAGCTTTGCCCAAGCCCCTCTGCCCTGGGTGCCCTGGTCCTGCCAGTCCCATGGCATCTCTTGCCTATGCTCTGGGCTTTGCTGGAGCTGCCCAGGCACCTCCCTCCCGTGGCCTGTGTGGGATGTGAGTGGCCTTGGTGGGCCCAGGGTCCCCTCTCCAGGTGCCCCACTGAACTGTGGCTCCTTGGGGAAGGGGCAGCTGGGCAGAGCCCCCCCAGCTCCAGGCCCCTCACCCTACTCCTGGCAGGGCTGGAGCTTTAGGGGGAGAGCCAGAGGTGCCAGGGTGGCTGTGGGAGGAAGGGGAGAGGGGGTCTGGAGGTGACCCCAGGTCCTGGCAGCCTGTGGCATTAACCCCTTCCTGTCCCCTCAGACAATGACAGCACAGACTGCAGGACCACCAAGAGGAAAGGGCCAACATTTGCAGGTGAGGAGGAGTCCTGTTCCTGCAGCAGCCCCCAGCTCTGGCTGAAGGAAGCCACGCTTGTGCTGGCTGCAGGGATCCCCCGTGCCAGGGGCTGGGGGGCAGGGACAGGGCTGGGGGGCAGGGACAGGGCTGGCTGCTGCAGCCACAGCCGTGCTGGGGCAGAGAGAAAGGCTGCTGTGGCACCATGGGGGGTGGCTGTGGTGTGCCAGGGCAGGGGCTGGGGGCTGCAGGGGGCGCTGTGCCCACCCCAGGGTGCAGAGGAGCACTCCCCAGGGCCCTGTGTTCCCCCCAGACCTGGAGGTGCTGTACTGGAAGCAGCTGAAGGAGCGTGTGGCCGCACAGAGGAAGCTGCGGAGCCAGGCGGTGAGTGGGCACAGGCTGGGGGGGGCACCTGGGGCACGGGGGGGTTGGGGTCTGGCACCCTCCCACCCCTCCTGCAAGCCCCCCACCCCTGGCACTGGGGGCTGAGGGCTGCTGTCTGCCAGTGGACACTGTGTGAGGAGGAGCTGCCTTTGCTGGATGAGGAGCGCGGGGCTGATGGCGATGAAGGAGCAGGTACCCCTGTCCCCTCCTGCCCCCTCCTGCCCCAGCCAGCCCTGGGGGGGTCCCGGGGGGGCACTGAGGGAATCCCCTCTCCCAGCAGAAGACTTTGCAGAGCACGAGGAGCTCCAGGATGAGGCCCCAGAGGATCTGGCGGATGGAGCCCTGGGTGAGTGCTGGCAGAGGGGCTGTGGCCGGGACAGGCTCCTGCTGCCCCCCACCCCACTGTCCCCCATCCTGCTGCCCAGGGGGGTGTCCCCTGTCCCCCCACGTGCTGGGGGGTGTCTGTGGTGTCACTGCTACTGACTGTTTCCCCTGCAGCTGCCCCTGACCTGAGCGCTCTGGGCTATGAGGAGCTGGTGCGCAGGAACGTGGTAGGTGCTGAGCTCTGGGGTGGGGGGTGCCCAGTCTCCCTGGGGCAGGTGGGGATTGCATCCCAAGGCCCCCGGGGCCCTGCACCCCCCTCCCCATTGCCCCCCACCCCCTCCCCACTGCCCTCCACCCCCTCCCCACAGGAGCTGTTCATCGCCGACTCCCAGAGGTACGCGCAGGAGACGGAGCTGTCGCAGCACGTGCGGCGCTGGGAGGAGCGGATGGGGCCGCTGCTGCAGGAGCAGGCAGGGACCTGGGGCTGTGGGAGGGGGCTGGTGGGGGTCGTGGCAGCCCCTTCCCCACGCTGAGCCTGGGCTGTGCCCGCAGGAGGAGCGAGGGGCCTTCGACATCCACGGCTACGGGGACGCGGTGGCGGCGGCGTGCGGGGCGCTGGGGCAGTGGCGGCCCTTCGCCAGCCTGGTCGCGGGGCGGCCGCCCTTCGAGGTGTGCAGGTACCTGCTGGCCTCGCTGCAGCTGGTGAGTGTGGGCAGGGGGGGCTTGGGCTCACCCTGAGAGACACCCTTCCCCCCTCCCAGGCCTCCAAACAGCCCTTTTCCCTCCCCAGGCCAACGACTACGTGGTGGAGCTGGCGCAGGACGCGGGGCTGGAGCAGGCGCTGGACACGCTGCGGCTGCGGCTGCTCACGCAGAGGCGCCCGCACGAGCGCTTCCGCACCTTCCAGCCCCCCTCTGCCTGCCCCTGAGACCCCCAGCCCTGCCCCTCAGACCCCCAGCCCTGCCCCCCTCAGCAATAAACCCCCACCCTGGGAAAGGCTCTTGGCTGCTGTGGTGGGGAGGGAAAAGCCCCTTCCCAGGGGACGGCGCTGAGGGGGCTGTAGTGGGGGCAGGGGGTCCTTGGCCACCCACCCCAGTGTCCTTTACCCCTGGGCTGGGCCTTGGGGGCTGTGGGATGGGGTAAGGACCCCCTTACAGGACCCCCACACTCCAGAGGGGATTCAGTGGCCCCAGAGGGGAGCCCTCGGTGCTTGCTGGCGGGGGTGGGGCTGTGGCCCCTGGCCCATGTGGGACCCCTCTGGTGCCCAAAGGTGGGGACACAGCCTGAGGGAGAGCACATGGCTCAGGTGGGACCCCTACAGACCCCAGGAGGTTCCCCACACTCCCAGGGGACTCCCTCACAGCTTTTGTAGTGCCCCTGTGGGACCCCCATGGTCCATGTGGGACCCCCATCACCTCCAGTAAGTCCCCACAGGACCCCTGTCCCCCAGCACCAGCCTCCCCTGTGGTGTCTCCTGCAGTGGGGCAGCCCCATGCCCATGGCTACCTGCACCCCCACACCAGCCCTGGCACCCCTGCCACATGGCCCCACAGCCCCGCACCAACCCTGGCACCCCTGCCCCATGGCCCCACAGCCCCAGAGGCTGGCCCACAGCACCAGCTCCAGCTGCCCAGTGGTTTGTTGTGTGGGTGCCATAGTAACTGGGGAGGAGAGGCTGGACGGAGCTCAGCACGGTGGGGTGAGGGGGCTCAGCCCTGCTGGGACCTCGGGGGGCTGGAAGTACATCCCTGGGGGCTGTACCCTGGGGTGCAGGGGGCTGGATCCGTGGGATCCTGGGGGCTGGATCCATGGGGGCCTGGATGCTGTACGCTGGGGTCTTGGGTGCTGGGACTGGCTCCATGGGGTGCAGGGAGCTGGATCTGTGGGGTGCAAGGGGCTGAATCCTTGGGGTCCTGTGGGCTGGATCCATGGGGTCTTGGGTGCTGTACGCCGGGGGCTGGATCCATGGGGTCCTGGGTGCTGTACCCTGAGGTGCAGGGAGCTGACTCCATTGGGTGCAGGGTGCTGTACCCTGGGGTGCAGGGGGCTGGATCCGTGGGGTGCTGGGGCTGGATCTGTGGGGCACTGGGGGCTGTACCCTGGGGTGCAGGGGGCTGTATCCTTGGGGTGCTGGGGCTGGATCCGTGGGGTGCTGGGGCTGGATCCGTGGGGTGCAGGGGGCCGTACCCCGGGGTACCAGCTTTCCCCCCCGGGGCTGTCAGGGGTGTTGAGCAGTGCTGGGCTTTAGGGGGGGAGCCCCCAGAGCCCCCCCAGCCACTGTAACCCCCCCTCACCCCACCATCAGCGTGCCGGGGCTGGGAACTCGCACGTGGCTCCACGGGCAGCCGGTGGGTGAGGGTCGGCGCGGGGGTCTCGCCATGCCCGCCGACGCCTGGGTGGGCAGCTGGCGGCCGCACCGGCCCCGCGGCCCCATCGCGGCTCTCTGCGGCAGCCCCGGGCCCAAGTACGGGCTCCCCAGCAGCGTGGGTGAGTCGGGGGCCGGGGAGGGGGCTGGAGCCGGGGTTGGGGGTCCCGCCGCCCACCCAGCCCCCCGCCGCCCGCCCAGGCTTCCTGCAGCACGACCCGTCCCGCGCCCGCGCCCCCGCCTACAGCTTCGGGCTGCGGCCGGGCGGGGGGCGGCGCGACGGGACCCTCGGGCCCCGCTACCTGCTGCCCCCCGGCTCCGGCGCCCGGCCCCGGGCTGAGCCCCCCGCATGGTCCCTCCGCGGCCGCCCCCGCGACCCGCCGCCCCCCGCCACGCCGGGCCCAGGTGAGGGGGGCTCTGGGGGGGGAAGGCAGGGATAGGGACCCCCCTCAGCAGCAGCTGAGCCCCCCGCCCGCTGCCCCCCAGGCTGCTACTCGCCGGAGCGGGCCGGCAGCTTGATCTTCCCCTCGGCGCCCGCCTGTGCCCTCCACGGCCGCCCCCGGCACAGCAGCGGCCCCCAGACGCCGGGTAGGAGAGGTGGGGGCTGGGCTGAGACCCCCCAACAGCCCCTGGGCTCAGCAGCCCCCGACCCCCTGGCTGGGCCGGGCTGGGACCCCCAGCACCCTCTGCCTGAGAGGCCCATCGTCCCCTCAGCCAAGTTCCATCATCATCATCCTCGGGCTGGATCCACTATCCCCAGTCTGAGCCCTCCAGTATCCCTAGTCTGAGCCCCCCAACAACCCCAGTCTAAGCCCCTCAATATTCCCAACCTGAGCCCCCCAACAGCCCCAGTATGAGCCCCTCAACAGCCCCAGCCTGAACCCCTCAACAGCCCCAGCCTGAACCCCTCAATATCCCCAGTCTGAGCCCCCCAACAGCCCCAGCCTGAGCCCCCAATATCCCCAGCCTGAGCCCCTCAATATCTCCAGTATGAGCCCCCCCAGCATCCTGTCTGAGCCCCCCAGCATCCCCAGCTTGAGCCTCCCAGCATCCCCAGCCTGAGCCCCCCAACAGCCCCAGTATGAGCCCCCCAGCATCCCCAGCCTGAGCCCCCAACAGCCCCAGCCTGAGCCCCCCAATATCCCCAACCTGAGCCCCCCAGTAGCCCCCGTCTGAGTCCTTCATCATCTCCCAGCTGGGTCCTCCCCTCATCCCTGAGCTGCATCCCCCCATCATCTCCAGTCTGAATCCCCCATCACCCCCAGGAGAGGCCCCTCCATCATCCCCAGTCTGAGCCCCCATCCCCAGGCTGGATCCCCCCCATCACTCCCAGGCTGAGCCTCCCCCTCGTCCCTGGGCCAAGCCCCCCATCATCCCCAGGAGGGACCCTCCCATCATCCCTGGGCTGACCCTTCCCTCCCCACCTCCCCAAGGGGGTTCCCCCCTCGCCCCAGCCCTGGCAGGGCCCTGCTGAGCCCCCTGCCCCCCAGGCCCTGCAGCCTACCAGCTGCCCCCCATGCTGGGGCCACGTGTGGTGAGCAAGAGCTCAGCCCCCAACTACTCCATGTTGGGCCGCAGCAACGTGGGCGCCTTCTACCAGGACCTGTGCAAGGTGGGGGCTGGGGGGCAGCGAGGGGGAGGCTGAGGGGCTGTGGGGAGGTGGGAGTGAGGGAAGTGATGTCAGGGGGGATGGGAATGTGGGGGGATGGGGAGCTGAGGGATTGGGTGCTGACAGGCTGGGGCATCAAGGGGAGCAGAGGCAGGGGGCAGGTGTGTTAAGGGCTGGGGTACCAAAGGGATGGGGGTACCAAGGGGCTGAGGTACCAAAGGGATGGAGGCACTAAGGGGCTGTGGGAACTGAGGGGCTGAGGTACCAAAGGGATGGGGATAAATACCAGGGCTGGGAGACACCAAGGGACTGGGAACACCAGGGCTGGGAGTACAGAGAGGATGGGGATACAGAGGGGCTGGAGGTACCAGGGCTGGGGTACCAAAGAGATGGGGGCAACAGGACTGGGGAACAGACTGCTGGGGGTACCAGGGCTGGGGGCACCAGGGCTGGGGCACTGAGGGGCTGTGGGTACAGAGGGGTGGGGGCACCAAGGGACTGGGAGCACCAGGGCTGGGGGCAGTAAGGGACTGGGGGCACCAGGGCTGGGGTACCAAAGGGATGGAGGCACCAAGGGGCTGTGGGAACTGAGGGGCTGAGATACCAAAGGGATGGGGATGCCAAGGGGCTGGGAGCACCAGGGCTGGGGGTACAGAGGGGATGGGGATATGGGGGAGCTGGGGGTACCAGGGCTGGGGTACCAAAGGGATGGAGGCACCAAGGGGCTGCGGGAACTGGGGGGCTGAGATACCAAAGGGATGGGGATGCCAAGGGGCTGGGAGCACCAGGGCTGAGGGGCACCAAGGGGCTGAGGTACCAAAGGGATGGGGGTGCAGAGGGGTGGGGGTAGCCAGGGCTGGGGGCACCGAGGGGTGGGGGTAGCCAGGGCTGGGGGTGCAGAGGGGTGGGGGTAGCCAGGGCTGGGGGTGCAGAGGGGTGGGGGCACCGAGGGGCTGTGGCACCGGAGCCCCGTGTCCCTGGGCCGTGCCGCTGCCCAGACGCCGGGGCCGTGCTGCTACCGGCCGGTGGCTGCCGACGTGTACAAGCGCCGGGCGCCGCGGTTCAGCCTGACGGCGCGGAACAGCCTCCCCGGAGACAGCAGCAGCAAACCCGGGCCCGCAGCCTACAGCCCCCAGCAGGTGAGGGCCCCACGGGGGTCCCGGGGGGCTGGGCGGGGGGCGCCTGGAGCCGCCAGGCCCTCACTGCCCCGTCCCCCCTCACAGCCCAGCCGGCGGCGGGGCCCGAGCTTCGGCATCCGGCACTCGGAGTACGTGACCCCCCTGATGGTGGATGTGCTGGACTGAGCGGGAGGGGAGGGCAGAGGGTCCCCTGGGGCACCACCCGTGGCACAACACGACCGACTCCAGCCAGAGCCGCTGCCCCGATGCTCCTGTCCCGCTGCTCCAGCCCTGGCACCGCAGCAACCCACAGAGCCCTGGGTGTGGGGTGTGCAGGGCCCTGCAGAGCTGCTGCAGCCCCAGCCCCTGCTCCAGCAGCTGCCCCTGGCTCAGGGGGCACAGGAACGTGTCCAGCTGGAGCTGGGAACCTTGAGCAGGAGCCTCCACACCCTCCCTGGGCAGCCTGGGCCAGGGCTCCCTCCCCTCAGCACCAAAGGACTTGCTCCTCCTGGCCCAGGGGTACTGCCTATGAGCCAGCTCAGGGGAACCTCATGTCCCAGAGTCGGGGTGCACTGGCTCCCCCAGGTTGCCTTTGTCCCAGCCTGTGCAGGAGACCTCAGCAAAGCCAGACAGGGGAACAGCACCAAGCTGCAGCCCCATGGCCAAGGCAGCGTGTGCCACGGCCCACAGGGGCACTGGCCATTCCCTGGCTCCACCACATCCCCACCAGCTGCCCAGGGCCCATGTCTGACACCTTCTGGGTGGTTGTGTGACCCTATCCCATCCCCATCCCATCCCATTCCCATCCCCATTCCCATCCAATCCCATCCTCTCCATCCTATCCCATCCCATCCCCATTCCCATCCCATCCCATCCCGTTCCCATCCCCATTCCCATCCAATCCCATCCTCTCCATCCTATCCCATCCCATCCCATCCCCATTCCCATCCAATCCCATCCTCTCCATCCTATCCCATCCCCATTCCCATCCCATCCCATCCCGTTCCCATCCCCATTCCCATCCAATCCCATCCTCTCCATCCTATCCCATCCCATCCCCATTCCCATCCAATCCCATCCTCTCCAGCCCATCCCATGCCCATCCCATCCCCATTCCCATCCCATCCCATCCCCATCCCATCCCATTCCATCCATCCCACCCCACTCCCTGTCCCAGTGGGCACAGGGCTGAGGCTGCAGCAATCCCCATCTGGGGCAGGATGGGTGCTGCTGGGTGCTGGTGCCCAGCTCACCATGCCACAGCCTCATGGCTGTGCTGGGACTGATCACTCTCAGTGCTCCCTGTGCCCATCCCACTGCCACCAGGGCCAGGCTCTGCCCATGTGTCCCCACATCGAGTGCTCATCCCCCCCACCCCCATTGCACCAGGACCCTCAGCAGATGCCCACCCAGACCCCTGACCTGTGTGTCCCCCATGGACCAGGGCTGGCTCAGTTCTGGGAGGGGGCACAGTCACCCCACACGGGGCCTCAGGGCATGGGTGGCACTGGGGGGTATCAGCTGTGGGGGGGCATTTGTCAGCAAAGTGCTGTGGGACACCCCCTTGCTGAGGGAGCTGGGGGGCTGTGGGGGCTCTGGGAGCTGTGGGTATTGTAGGAGCTGTGGAAGCTGTGGGTGCTGTAGCAGCCGTGGGAGCTGTAGGAGCTGTGGGTGCTGGGTGCTGTAGGAGCTGTGGAAGCTGTGGGTGCTGTGGGTGCTGTAGGAGCTTTGGGTGCTGTAGGAGCTGTGGGTGCTGTAGGAGCTTTGGGTGCTGTGGGTGCTGTAGGAGCTGTGGGTGCTGTGGGAGCTGTGGGTGCTGTAGGAGCTGTGGGTGCTGTAGGAGCTTTGGGTGCTGTGGGAGCTGTGGGAGCTGTGGGAGCTGGATGCTGTAGGAACTGTGGGAGTTGTAGGAGCTGTAGGAGCTGTGGGTGCTGTGGGAGCTGTGGGAGCTGTGGGAGCTGGGTGCTGTAGGAGCTGTGGGAGCTGTGGGTGCTGTAGGAGCTGTGGGAGCTGGGGGTGCTGTGGGAGCTGTGGGTGCTGTGGGAGCTGGGTGCTGTAGGAGCTGTGGGAGCTGTAGGAGCTGTGGGTGCTGTGGGTGCTGTAGGAGCTGTAGGAGCTGTGGGAGCTGTGGGAGCTGTGGGAGCTGGGTGCTGTAGGAGCTGTGGGAGCTGTGAGTGCTGTAGGAGTTGTAGGAGCTGTGGGTGCTGTAGGAGCTGTGGGAGCTGTGGGAGCTGGATGCTGTAGGAACTGTGGGAGTTGTAGGTGCTGTAGGAGCTGTGGGTGCTGTGGGAGCTGTGGGAGCTGTGGGAGCTGGGTGCTGTAGGAGCTGTGGGAGCTGTGGGTGCTGTAGGAGCTGTGGGAGCTGTGGGAGCTGTGGGTGCTGTAGGAGCTGTGGGAGCTGGGGGTGCTGTGGGAGCTGTGGGTGCTGTGGGAGCTGGGTGCTGTAGGAGCTGTAGGAGGTGTGGGTGCTGTGGGTGCTGTAGGAGCTGTGGGTGCTGTGGGTGCTGTAGGACCTGTGGGTGCTGTACGAGCTGTGGATGCTGTAGGAGCTGTGTGTGGGGACGCTGAGGCTGTGCAGAGCCCTCGGGCATCACCTGCGGTTGCCTCGGGGACAATGGGGGTGCTGAGGGTCCCAGCGCTGCCACCCGCTCACCCACCCACCAACCCCCCCACTCCAGCCTCTCCCTGCCCGGTCCGATGCTCGCTGCCCCCGGGCCAAAGTCCAGTGCCAGGCTGGCAGCCTGGGCAGAGCGGTGCGGGCCGGGCAGGAGCGGGGAGTGGGCTGCGGGAGCTCGGGGATGGCCGCCCAGCCCTCCCTGCCCGGCCTCATCCGCAAGAAGCGGGACGGGGAGCGGCTGGAGGAGCGGGACATCCAGAGCTTCGTGCGCTGCGTGACCGACGGCACGGCGCAGCAGGGCCAGATCGGTGGGCACCCGGGGGAGCGGGGGGCGGGCACACGGCCCGCGGGCAGCGCTGGCGGGGGGCAGGACGGGGGTCGTGGCACTGGGAGGCGCGGGGTGGGCGTTGCGGGCACAGGGATGCGGTGGGGCACGGACGAGGCACGGCCGGGACAGAGCTGGGGAGGGGAGAGGGGGGCATTGCGGGGGTCCCGGCACGGGGACACGGCGGTGGGACACACGGGGGGACACGGCCGGAGCGGGGAGGGAGGGTCTCGGCAGTTTGAGGGGGGTGAGGGGCACAGAACAGCCAACCCCCGGGATGGGGTCGTGGCTGGGGACCACCCCGGGGGAGCAAGGCGAGCGCAGCCTCGGGCCGGGGCTGTGGGAGGCGGGGGGCTGCCGCGCCCGGGGGGGGTGTCCGGGAGGGGGTCTCAGCCCGCCGGGCCGTGCCCCCAGGCGCTATGCTGATGGCCATCCGGCTGCGGGGCATGGACACGGCCGAGACGCTGGCGCTGACGCGGGCGATGGCGGCGTCGGGGCGGGCGCCCCCCTGGGCGCCGCGGTGGCGCGGGCTGCTGGCCGACAAGCACTCCACGGGCGGAGTGGGCGACAAGGTCAGCCTGGCGCTGGCCCCGGCCCTGGCCGCCTGCGGCTGCAAGGTGAGCGAGGGGCGCCGTGCCGGAGCGGCCGGGCGGGGGTCCCGATGTGCCCCCCGCACCCACCGCCTGCCCCCGCAGGTGCCCATGATCAGCGGGCGCGGGCTGGCACACACCGGCGGCACCCTGGACAAGCTGGAGGCCATCCCCGGCTTCTGCGTCACCCAGAGCCCCCAGCAGGTTGGAGTGGGGAGGGGGCACCGCGGGCACGGGGGGAGCGGGGGTCCCGTGGGTGCGAGGTGCTGGTGGGACATGGGGTGCTGGTGGGGTGTGGGGTGCAGGATGCAGATGGGATGTGGGGTGCTGATGTGGTGCTGGTGGTGTGTGGGGTGCTGGCGGTGTGCAGGATACAGACGGGTTGTGGGGTGCTGATGGGATGTGGGATGCAGGATGCAGATGGGATGTGGGGTGCTGATGGGGTGCTGGTGGGGTGTGGGGTGCTGATGGGACACAGGGTGCTGGTGGGTTTTGGGGTGCTGATGGGGTGCAGGGTATTGATGGAGTCTGGGGTGCTGATGGGACCTGAGGTGCTGATGGGACATGGGGTGCTGATGGGGTGCAGGGTGCTGGTGTGGTTTGGGGTGCCAATAGGACGTGAGGGGATGATGAGACATGGGGTGCCGATGGGGTGCTGGTGGTGTGTGGGGTGCTGGTGGTGTGTGGGGTGCTGGTGGTGTGCAGGATACAGACGGGATATGGGTTGCTGGTGGGGTGTGGGATGCAGGATGCAGATGGGATGTGGGGTGCTGATGAGGTGCTGGTGGGGTGTGAGGTGCTGATGGGGTGCAGGGTATTGTTGGAGTCTGGGGTGCTGATGGGACCTGAGGTGCTGATGGGACATGGGGTGCTGATGGGGTGCAGGGTGCTGGTGTGGTTTGGGGTGCCAATAGGACGTGAGGGGATAATGAGACATGGGGTGCCTATGGGGTGCTGGAGGGTTTTGGGGTGCTTCTGGGACACTGGATGCTGATGGGATGCAGGATCCTGGTGCGGTTTGAGGTGCCAATGGGACGTGAGGTGCTGACGGGACACGGGGTGCTGACGGGGTTTGGGGTGCCCACGGGACATGGGATGCTGACGGGCTTTGGGGTGCCCACGGGACATGGGGCGCTGACGGGCTTTGGGGTGCCGCTGGCCCCACAGATGCTGAGCATCCTGGAGCAGGTGGGCTGCTGCATCGTGGGGCAGAGCGAGGAGCTGGCGCCCGCTGACCGGGTGCTGTACGGGCTGCGGGACGTCACGGCCACCGTGGACAGCCTCCCGCTCATCGTCGGTACGAGGGGGCGGGGGGCCACGGGCGCCCGGCTGGGTGCGCGGGGAAAGGGGGCGGCGGTGCGGGGGTGAGGGCAGTGGCCGCAGCTGCAGCCCCCGGCCGCAGCCTCCATCCTCAGCAAGAAGGCGGCGGAGCAGCTCTCGGCGCTGGTGCTGGACGTCAAGTTCGGGAGCGCGGCTCTGTGCCCCACGCAGGACAGCGCGCGGGAGCTGGCCCGCAGCCTGGTGAGCCCCCGCTTCATCCCCCGCGCCGGGACACCGCACCGGGACACCCCTTGCCCCGCCTGGCTACTGCCGGCCCCGCCTGGCTACCGCATTGAGCCACCCCTGCCCCTGCCTGGCTACCGCACCGGGCACCGCCTGGCCATCCCGTCGGGCCACCCCTAGCCGCGCCTGGCTACTGCCGGCCCCGCCTGGCTACCGCACCGGGTCACCCTCGTCCCCGCCTGGCTACCGCAACCGGGCATCCCCCGATCCCTCCTGGCTACCGCACCGGGTCACCCTCGTCCCCGCCTGGCCACCGCAATCGGGCATCCCCCGGCCCCGCGTGGCCACCGCAACCGGGCATCCCACGGCCCCGCCCGGCTACCGCCCCGACCTCGCCTGGCCACCGCACCGGGCCGGCCCCGGCCCCGCGTGGCCACCGCACCCTCCCCCGCCCCGCGCAGGTGGCGGTGGGCGAGCAGTTGGGCATCCGCACGGCCGCGGTGCTGAGCCGCATGGACCAGCCCCTGGGCCGCTGCGTGGGCAACTCGCTGGAGGTGCTGGAGGCCCTGGAGTGCCTGGACGGGGGCGGCCCCCCCGACCTGCGGGAGCTCGTCACCACGCTGGGTCAGCCACGGGCACGGGGGGGCACAAGGGAGGGACGGGGTGGGCACGTCACAGGATCAACGCACACGAGTCTCCTGCTCCGCATCCCCCCTCCCCAGCCTCGGGGTCCCTCTCGCCCCCAGCCCATGACCCTGGGGACCTGCCCTGTGTCCCCCCCTTTCAGCCTCAGGGTCCGTCCCTGCCCCCCCTCAGCACTCCTGCCCCCCTGTGCCCCTCTACACACCACAGGGTCCTGCCCCATGGCCCCATCCTGCCAGCTCTCCCCAGCCTGGCACTCACTGCCCTCATCCCCCCCAACACCCCCCCATTGCCCCCTGCCCCTCCTCAGGCCCCCAACGCCCTGCCTGCCCCCCAGCCCCTTCCCCAGAGCCGCTGCTTCTGACCCACCCTGCCTGGGGAGTGGGTGAGGGGGGTCCCCAGCCACAGGGAACCTGGGTGGGGGTCTCAGCCACAGGGAGCTCAGCCCTGGGGTACCCAAGTGAGTGAGGGTCCTAGTTGCAGGGTGGTGGTGGTTGGGTGGAGGTCCCAGCCACAGGGTGCCCATTGGGCGGGGGTCCGAGCCGCGGGGTGATGGTTGGTTGGGGGTCGCAGCCATGGGGTGCCTGTTGGGTGGGGGTCCCAAGCACAGGGTACCCATTGGGTCGGGGTCCCAGCTGCAGGGTGGTGGTTGGGTGGGGGTCGCAGCCACGGGGTGATGATTGGGCGGGGGTCACAGATGCAGGGTGTCCGTTGGGCGGGGGTCGCAGGCGCGGGGTGATGGTTGGGTGGGGGTCGCAGATGCAGGGTGTCCGTTGGGCGGGGGTCGCAGGCTCGGGGTGATGGTTGGGTGGGGGTCGCAGGCGCGGGGTGCCATGCCCGTGCCCGTGCCCGCAGGGGGGCTGCTGCTGTGGCAGTGCGGGCTGGCCGGGGCGGCGGAGCAGGGCCGGGAGCGCCTGGGGAGGGCTCTGGACGACGGCTCGGCCCTGCGCACCTTCGAGGCCATGCTGGGGGCTCAGGGGGTGCCCCCCGACACCGCCCACCGCCTCTGCGCCGGGACCCCCCCCCAGCGCCGCCAGCTGCTGGGGCAGGCGAGTGTCTGCGAGGAGCTGCCCGCGCTGCAGGGAGGTGGGCGCTGCACCACGGCCCCCCAAACCCACCCCACCCCACTCCTCTGGGGGGCCGGGGGCTGCCCCAGTGCCCCATCCCCTCCAGCCCGTGCCCCCCACCCTTCCGCAGGGCTCCCCTGGCTTGCTCCCCCCACCCCAGAATCCCTGCCTGCACCCCACGTCCCCACGGCTGGAGCTGCCCCAGGCCCCACTCGGGTTCTGCATCCCCCCGGGGCCCTGCCTGTGCCAGCCCCTGCCCCACACTCCCCACTCCTGCGGCTTCTGCAACCCCCCTGACCCCCATCCTCGGAGTCCTTGACCAGACCCCGACCCCCCCCAATCCTGAGGCTCCAACACCCCCCTGTCCTGGACCCTGTTCCACTTGAGCCCCCTGACCCCCATCCCCGGGGTCCCTGCCCCACACCCTCCTCACTCCTGCAGCTTCTGCATCCCCCCTGGCCCTCATCCACCCGGGTCCCTGCCCAGACCCCCCCATTCCTGCAGCTTCTGCGACCCCCCTGCACCCCCCGACCCCCATCCCCGGGTCCCTGCCCCAGATACCTCCCTCATTAGCGGGGCTCCAACACCCCCCTGCCTCAGAGCCTGTCCCCGTTTGAGCCCCCCCACCCACACCCCCGTTCCGGGCCTCTCCCCAGGTTGGGTGCAGGGGGTGGACGCGCTGCCCCTCGCCCAGGTCCTGCACGAGCTGGGGGCCGGCCGGGCGCGCGCCGGGGACCCCATTAACCCCCGCGTGGGCGCCGAGCTGCTGGTGAGCCCGGGACAGCAGCTGAGGGAAGGTAACGGAGGGGAGCGGCGGGAGGAGGGGTCTGACCGGGGCGGGAGGGGGTCTGACCGGGACCCTCCCCCTCTGCAGGCGACCCCTGGCTGCGCGTGCACCACGACGGCGCGTTGAGCGGCGACGGGCGCCGGACCCTGCAGCGGGCGCTGCGCGTGGCACCGGAGCCCACCCGCCAGCGCCCCCCGCGCGTGGCCGAGACCATCCTGCCCGGGACAGCCCGGGACGGCTGCTGAGCCCACCCACAGCCCCCCGAACAACCCGGGACAGCCGCTGAGACCACCCTCAGCCCCTGAGCCCGCCCCCAGCCCCCCGAACAACCCGGGACAGCCGCTGAGACCACCCTCAGCCCCTGAGCCCACCCACAGCCCCCAGGACAGCCCGAGACAGCCACTGAGCCCACCCTCAGCCCCTGAGCCCACCCACAGCCGCTGAGCCCACCCACAGCCCCCGGGACAACCCGGGACAGCCCAGGACAGCCGCTGAGCCCACTACCAGCCCCTGAGCCCACCCACAGCCCCCTGGACAGCCTGGTACAGCCGCTGAGCTCACCCCCAGACCCCAAGACAGCCCGGGATGGTCGCTGAGCCCACCGCCAGCCCCCGGGACAGCCCGGGATGGTCCCTGAGCCCCTCCAGGACAGCACAGGACGCCCGCTGAGCCCACAGCCAGCCCCCAGGGCGGGTGTTGAGCCCCGCCGCCAGCCCCCAGGACAGTCTGAGGTGGCTCCTGAGCCCACCCCTAGCCCCTGGGACCGCCACTGGCCCTGCAACCAGCCCCCGGGACGGCCGCAGAGCCCCCGCTGCGGTGAGTGTCGGGGCCACGGTCAGTGTCGAGGTCACGGTGTGTGGGGGGGTCATGGTCAGTGTCGGGGATCACAGTCAGTGTCGGGTGTGTGTGTGTGTGTCACGGTCAGTGTTGATGTCATGGTCAGTTTTGGGGGTGTCACGGTCAGTGTCGGGGGTGTGTGTGTGTGTCACGGTCAGTTTTGGGGGTATCACGGTCAGTGTCGGGGTCATGGTCAGTTTTGGGGTGTCACGGTCAGTGTCGGGGTCACGGTGGGGTCACGGTCAGTTTTGGGGGTGTAACTGTCAGTGTCGGAGTCACGGTCAGTTTTGGGGGTGTAACTGTCAGTGTCGGAGTCACGGTCAGTTTTGGGGGTGTCACGGTCAGTGTCGATGTCATGGTCAGTTTTGGGGTGTCACAGTGTCGGGGTCACGGTGGGGTCACGGTCAGTGTCGATGTCACGGTCAGTTTTGGGGGTGTCACGGTCAGTGTCGGGGTCCCGTTCGCGCGCCCCGCTGCGGGCTGCCGCCGCCGCGCATGCGCAGGGCGGGGCGGGGCGGGGCTGTGTGTGCGCGCGCGCGGCCCCTCCCCCTTCCCGCGGCACATCCGCGTCGGCGCGCGCCGGGAGCTGCGGGGGTCGCACCGGGGCCGAAGGTCAGCGGGGGACAGCGGGGCACCGGGGGGTACCGGGGCACGGCGCGGGGTGGGAGGGCGGCGGAGAGAATGGGGGAGAGGGGGCGAAAGGGGGCTGGAGGCAGCGAAGCGCGGGGGAGGAACGGGGCTGGGGGCTGGGCTGGGGTCAAAGGGCAGCGGGAGCTGGAGGCGATGGGGGGTGGGCTGAGGGCAACGAGACAGGCAGGGCAGGGGTCAGAGGGCGTGGGAGAGGGAGGGTTTGGGAGTCAAAGAGCAGGAGGAGGGGGGGTAGGGCTGGGTTAGGGGGGTGAAAGGGGGAAGGGGTTGGGGGTCACAGGGCAGGAGGGGGGTGAAAGAGGGGTCACAGGGCACGGGGGGGCAGGGCTGGGGGAGAGGGGCAGAGGAGTGAAGGGGCACAGGGGGCAGGGCTGGGGGAGAGGGGCAGAGGAGTGAAGGGGCACAGGGGCTGGGGGAGAGGGGCAGAGGAGTGAAGGGGCACGGGGGGCAGGGCTGGGGGAGAGGGGCAGAGGGGTACTCAGAAGGCAGCGGGGTCAGACGGCCCTGCGGTCCGGCTCAGGGGGTCCCGGTGCGGGCTGGGGGTCGTGTCTGTGTCCCGGGATGCCCGTCCCACGCCATCCCCTGCGCCCCCAGCCCCGCCATGCTGCGGGCCCTGCTGGCCGCCCGCTGCCTGTGCCGCCCCGTCCCGCGGCTCCCCCCGCCGCCGCGGCGCTGCCGGGGGTCGTCCCGGCCGGGGGAGCCGGCGCTGTCGCTGTCGCAGCGGCTGGCGGCGGTGGCGGCGGCCGCGGGGCTGGCGGGGGCCGGCTGGCTGTGGCTGCGGGAGCAGAAGGAGCGGCGGCGGCAGCGGCGGCGGCGGGAGGAGCTGCGGGAGCTGGCGCTGGGCCGCGGCGATTTCCAGCTGCAGGACCACACCGGGCGGCCGAGGAGCAAAGCCGACTTCCTCGGGCGCTGGGTGCTGCTGTACTTCGGCTTCACGCACTGCCCGGACGTGTGTCCCGAGGAGCTGGAGAAGCTGAGCCGGGCGGTGGAGCTGCTGGAGAGGCAGCCGAGGCTGCCGGCGCTGCAGCCGCTGTTCATCACGCTGGACCCCGAGCGCGACGACGCGGCGGCTCTGCGGCGCTTCCTGCGCGGCTTCCACCCGCGGCTGCTGGGGCTCACGGGCACGGCCGACGCCATCGCCAGCGTGGCACGGCAGTTCCGAGTCTACGCCAGCGCCGGGCCCCGGGACGCCGACGGCGACTACATCGTGGATCACACGGTGCTCATCTACCTGCTGGGCCCCGACGGGCTCTTCCTCGACTACTACGGGCGCAGCAAGAGCGAGGCGCAGATCGCGCAGAGCGTGCAGCGGCACATGGAGACCTACGAGCCGCTGCCACAATAAACACGGCTGGGCGTGGACAAACCGGCTCCTGTGGGTTGGGAAAGCTCCTGGAGCGGCTGCAGTCCCAAACCTCACCCTGCCACAGCCAGCACTGACCCCTCAGCACCTCACCCCAGGGCTTTGGGGTCCCTCCAGGGCTGGGCACTCCCCCAGCTCCCTGGGCAGCCTGGCACAGGGCTCACACCCCTCTGAGGGAAACAGTTCTGCCTCAGCTCCAGCCTCAGCCTCCCCTGGGGCAGCTTGAGGCTGTTTCCTCTTGTTCCATCACTTGTGCTGGGGATGTGCCCATCCCTCACCCCCTGCATCCCATCCCTGCCCTGAGCCCACCAGAGCCCACCAGCTGCAGGCAGTGGGCACAATGCTGATGAGGGTGAATGAGCTGTGTGTGTGATTGGGCTCTGACTGGGGGCTGTGGGGCCCTGTCCCAGGAGGTTCCAAGCCTGGAATCACAGAGTCCTTTGGGCTGGGAAAGCTGCTGGAGCCCAACATGGCCAGCACTGACCCACAGCCTCAGCACCTCACCCCAGGGCTTTGGGGTCCCTCCAGGGCTGGGCACTCCCCCAGCTCCCTGGGCAGCCTGGCACAGGGCTCACACCCCTCTCAGGGAAACAGTTCTGCCTCAGCTCCAGCCTCAGCCTCCCCTGGGGCAGCTCCAGCCTCTCTCCTCTTGCCCTGTTCATTCATTACTTCATTTTCCCTCAAAAGTCCACCAAAACTCCACTTTTCCCCTCAAAACAATATCAAAACCCAACTTTCCCCTCAGAAGTCCACCAGAACCACACATTTTCCCCTAAAAGAGCACCAAGACCCCACTTTTCCCTCAGAACCACAGACTCATCTGGGTTGGAGAAGCCCCTGGAGCTGCTGCAGCCCCAGCCCTGACCTCTCACCCTGCCCCAGCCAGCACTGACCCACAGCCCTCAGCACCTCACCCCAGGGCTTTGGGGTCCCTCCAGGGCCCCCCAGCTCCCTGGGCAGCCTGGCACAGGGGCTCACACCCCTCTCAGGGAAACAGTTCTGCCTCAGTTCCAGCCTCAGCCTCCCCTGAGGCAGCTCCAGCCCCTTTCCTCTGGGGCTGTTGCTCATGGCTGGGGAGCAGAGCCCGACCCCCAGCTCCCTGCAGCCTCCTGGCAGGGAGTGGCAGAGAGTGCTCCTGGCTCCCCTCAGCCTCCTCTGCTCCAGCCTCAGCACCCCCATTCCCTCAGCCCCTGCCCTTGTGCTCCAGCCCCTGCCCCAGCTCTGTTAAAGCCTCAGTTGGGTCCCTCTGTCCCTGGCCCCTCGATGCTGTGGGATCCCAAGTCAGGCAGCAAGGCTCTGGGTGCATGGAGCAAAGAACACACAGACCAGGGCAGGCTCAGGGACCTTTACTGCAGCTGGGTGACAGGCAGGGTGGTATCCAGGCTGGCAGGCCTGGTGCTGGGCTCTGCTGGCAGCTTTAGGCGCTGGACTTGCAGATGAAGGGCTTTCTGTCGGTGCAGGGCTCGCTGTGCCACCTCAGAGGCTCTGCAAGGGGAGTGACCATCAGCCCTGGGCTCTGCTGCCCCCCACCATGGCACAGTCATACTGCTGGCACCACACACAGCCTGGGGGGCAGCCCTGGGGACAGCCTGGGCTGGCAGAGGCCATGAGCACTGGTGGGCACAGACCCCAGTGGGCGGGGATGCTGGTGGGCAGGGGTTGCAGTGACTGGGGATGCTGGTGGCTGGGTATACTGGTGGTAATGGGTAACAGTGACTGGGGATACTGGTGGCCATGAACACCAGTGACTGCGGATGCTGGTGGCCACAGGTGCTGGTGACCAGTGATGCCAGTAGCCAGGGATGCTGGTGGCTGGGGGTGCTGGTGGACAGGGATGCTGATGTCTGGGGATGTTGGTGGCCTGGGGTGCTGGTGGCTGGGGTGGTGATAGCTGAGGGTGCTGATGGCCTGGGGTGCTGGTGGCTGGGGTGATGATAGCTGAGGGTGCTAGTGACCTGGGGATGCTGGTGGCCAGGGGTTCTGGTGTCCTGGGTTGCTGGTGGCCTGGGGATAGTGGTGGCCTGGGGTGCTGGTGGCCTGGGGATACTGGTGCCCAGGGTGCTGGTGGCCTGGGGATGCTGGTGTCCGGGGGTGCTGGTGTCCGGGGTGCTGGTGGCCTGGGGATACTGGTGGCCGGGGATGCTGGTGGCCTGGGGTGCTGGTGGCCTGGGGTGCTGGTGGCCTGGGGGTGCTGGTGGCCTGGGGTGCTGGTGGCCTGGGGATACTGGTGCCCAGGGTGCTGGTGGCCTGGGGTGCTGGTGGCCTGGGGATACTGGTGCCCAGGGTGCTGGTGTCCGGGGGTGCTGGTGGACGGGGGTGCTGGTGGCCTGGGGATGCTCGTGGCCTGGGGTGCTGGTGTCCTGGGGTGCTGGTGGCCTGGGGGTGCTGGTGGCTGGGGGTGCTGGTGGCCGAGTGTGCTGGTGTCCTGGGGTGCTGGTGGCCTGGGGATACTGGTGCCCGGGGTGCTGGTGCCGGTGTCCGCACTCACCGCTGAGGTGCCGCAGCGCAGCGCAGCCCGTCCCGGCCGTGCCCGGCTGCCGGTGCCAGGAGCCATAGTCCAGCCGGGAGCCGTCAGCCCAGCGCCAGCGCCGGCTCTGGGGAGGGGACGCCCTGAACCCGGCTGCCAGCGCCGGCCCCGGTCGGGACAGCGGGAGGGGGGCTGAGGGTGCCAGGGGGGGTCCCGGGGCCGCGCTCACCCCCAGGGGCCGGTGGAGGCCGATCCAGGCGCCGTCGTCCCCGTCCTCCTCTTCCTCCTCCTCCTCGTCCGCGGGGCGGGAGCCCAGCAGGGCGGCGATGGCGCGGTGCTGCCCGGCGCTGTGCACCGAGGCCAGCTGGGCACCGCGGCCCAAGCGCTGGCAGAAGGCCTGTGGCGGGCACGGGGTGGCACCGGCCCCAACCCCAGCCCCTGACCCCAAACCAGTCCACAGCCCATCCCCTGCTCCCCAACCCCAGCCCCTGACCCCAAACCAGTCCCACAGCCCACCCCTGATCCCTGACCCCAATCCAGTCCCACAGCCCATCCCCTGCTCCCTGACTCCAATCCAGTCCCACAGCCCACCCCCTGCTCCCTGACCCCAAACCAATCCCACAGCCCACCCCCTGCTCCCCACCCCCTGCTCCCTGACCCCAAACCAGTCCCACAATCCAACCCCTTGTCCCCAACCACAAACCCCAATCCCAGACTCCAATCTCTGGTCCTAGAGCTCAGACTCTTGCTCCCAACCACAACCCCCATCCCAAAACCCCACCCCCTGCTCCCTGCCCTGAAACCACTCCCACAGCCCACCCCCTGCTCCCCAACCGCAAACCAGTCCCACAATCCAACCCCTTGTCTCCAACCACAAACCCCAATCCCAGACCCCAGTCTCTGATCCCAGAGCTCAGACTCTTGCTCCCAACCACAACCCCCATCCCAAAACCCCAACCCCTGCTCTGTGATCCCAAACCCCAGTCCCACACCCCAACTCCTGCTCCCTGACCCCAAACCAGAGTCTCACATGCCAGCCCCTGCTCCCTGACCTGAAACCAGTCTCACACCCTAACCCCTACTCCCTGACCCCAAACCCCAGTCCCACACCCCAACTCCTGCTCCCTGACCCCAAACCAGTGCCACACTCCAACCCCTCGTCCCCGACCACAAACCCCAATCCCAGACCCCAGTCTCTGGTCCCAGAACTCAGACTTTGGTTCCCAACCACAACCCCCATCCCAAAACCCCAACCCCTGCACCCTGACCCCAAGCCCTGTGCCCCCCTTGGCCCCACCAAGGAGGAGGATGGCAGGACCAGTGCTGGACACTCTCCCTTGGCACGGGGTGGCCGTGGTTCCAGTGGGTCCCACACAATGCCAGGACCACAGGCAGAGCCACATCCCCAACCCAGGTGGCACCAGCACCCCTATAACCCCCCCTCCCCACCTGCACCCCAGAAACCCACAAACGCCTTCACCTCTGCTCTCCTCCAGCTCAGCTCCTGTGGGAAGAACCTGTAGCACCCATCTTCAAAGGGCACCCACCCCCAGGTGCAAGCACCTGGCTCCTGCCCTGTGGGGAAAACAAGGGGGGTTGGGGGGATCAGGCAGTGGGGAGGAGTCAGGGGGCAGCGCTGTATCTCCCACCCCAAGCCTGACACTCACCTCGCAGCCGGGGCACGAGCAGGAGGCAGCTCAGCAGCAGGAGCTGCAGCGTCCTCGTGGGTGCCATCTGACACCTCCCTGGGGGGCACAGGGATAGGGTTGGGGGTGCTCAGCCCCACAACCCCATGGGGTGCCTAGCTCACCCCTGGCAGCAGAGGGGTCGTGCAGGGGGTTAACAGGGAGTGGGGAGTTCCCCCAAAGCTTGATGGTGGTGTGGGTGCAGGTGGGGGGGGGGAGGTGGTGCTGCAGTGGTTTGCAGGGGAGCAGCAGTGAGATGGCACCAGGAGGGAAGGGGGGTTGCAGGGGTGTGGGGTGTAGGTGCAGGGTTGGGGGGGGGATACAGGGTTGTGGGGTGTGGGAGAATGTAGGGTGCAAGAGTGTGGGATACAGGTGTTGCAGAGGGGGTACAGGGTGAGGAGAGGCATGGGTGCAGTGTGGGGTGTAGGGGTTGCAGGAGTGCATGGGTGAAGAGTGGAGGGGTGGGGTGCATGGGTTCAGGGGTACAGGGTGCAGGGGTGCAGAGTGTAGACATACAGGGTGCAGGAGTGTAAGTCACAAGGGTGTAGGGTGCAGGGCATGAGGTGCAGAGTATAGAGGTACAGGGTGCAGGGCATGACGTGCAGGGGTGTAGGGGTCCAGGGTCCAGGGGTGCAAGGCAGAAGGGTGCAGATGTGCAGGGTGGGGGTGTGGAGTGCATAGGTACAGGGGTACAGAGTGCAGGGGTGTAAGTCACAAGGGTGCAGGGCACAAGGGTGTAGGGTGCAGGGCATGGGATGTGGGGGTACAGAGTGCAGGGGTGCAGGGTGCAAGGCCAAAGGGTGCAGAGTACAAGGATGCAGGGTGCAGGATGCAATGCACAAGGGTGCAGGGTCCCCTGGGCTGCAGCAGCTGCAGAAAGGGGACGGCTCCCCTGCAGCCCCCTCCCCGCCCTGGGCTCTGGGCACTCACCTGTGTCCCGCGGGCGCTGGGCACGGCAGCAGGCACTGGTTGGGACCCTCGGGCAGCAGCCTGGGGGGATTTTATCCCCGTGCAGAGCGGGGGGTGGGCGGTGGGACACGCCACGGAGCCACCCGAGACGTCAGCCCAGCCCAGGCAAAGGGGCCGCCGCGGCCGGGCGGCTCAGCCCCGCTGCTCCCTTTGATGTGGGGGGACCCGCGTCACCCCCCGAGGGCTCGGCCGTGACGGCTGCCAGAGCCGGGGCTGCGTCTGCAGGAGATGAAAAGAGTTTCCCGGGTGCAGCGAGGTCCCCGCGCCCGCTGACGGGATGTTGGCACCAGAGCCCGGGCTGCCGGTGCTGCCGGGGGGGCTCTGCCAGCGGGACACCCCCGCCACCTGTACCCCCAGCTTGGGACGGAGGGCAAGGCGTGCCCAGCTCCATCCTGGCACCAGGGATGCCCACCCTCATGCCGAGAGGGGGTACAGGGCATGCCCAGCTCCATCCTGCGACAGGGGACAGGGGCATGCTCAGCTCTCTCCTGGGACAGGGGGTAGGGGACGTCCAACTCCATCCTGGGACAGGGAATGCCCAGATCCATCACAGGGCAAGGGCCAAGGGATGCCCAGCTCCATCCTTGGACAGGGGGTAGGGGATGCCCAGCTCCATCCTGGAGTAAGGGGCAGGGGATGCCCAGCTCCATCCTTGGACAGAGGGCAGATGTCCAGTACCATCCTGGGACATGGAGTAGGAGATGCCCGTCTCCACCCCAGAGCAAAGAGTAGGGGATACCCAGCTCCATCCTGCAATGAGGGGCAGGGGATGCCCAGCTCCATCACAGGGTGAGGGGCAGGGGATGCCCAGCTCTATCACAGGACAGGGGACAGGGGATGCTTGGCAGATTGGGGTGGGGGGTGGTGGTGGTGATAAGGGGTCTCCCTCAGCTGTGCTGCAGCTTGAGCCCCTCACCCTGGCAATGGAGCTGGGGGCACCTCTGTCTCCCTGACACAGAGACCAACCCCCAAAATGCCATCCCATGCAAATGGCCCCACAGCCCTTCACAGCCTGAGATCAAACACCTCCACACAGCATCAGGCTGGTCCCAGCCCTGTGCCAGGCCAGTGAGGGCACCGAGGGGCAATCCAGCCCCTACCCATGGGGTCAGCAGCAAGACAGGGGGGTTAGCAGCCAACTGTGGGGCTCAGCACCCGGCCATGGGGCTCAGCACAGAGCCAGAGAGCTCAGTGTGCTTTGGCAAGAAGCCTTTGGCACTGCTGGAGCAGCCTAAGGGCAGGCTGGTTGTAATGGAAACATCCTGGCAGTGGAAGATCTCCCTGGGGAGGAGGCTGCACCTTGATGAGGGCACCAGAAACAGTGATAACAGCCCTTCTAGGGATGGAGCAGCCAGTGGCACCCCAACCTTCCCACACAGCATCAGCTGCTGCCAGGGGGCAGTTACCTCATCATGGGAACCCCAGATGCTGGGGGCTGGCAGGGCCCTGCAGAGCTACTGCAGCACAGGAACGTGTCCAGCTGGGGTTGGGAACCTTGAGCAGGAGCCTCCACACCCTCCCTGGGCAGCCTGGGCCAGGGCTCCCTCCCCTCAGCACCAAAGCACTTGCTCCTCCTGGGCCAGGGGCGCTGCCTGTGTGCCAGCCTGTGCCCGCTGCCCCTTGGGCTGCCACTGGCCCCCACACACCAAACCCTGGCCCCAGCCTCCTGACACCCACCCTGCAGGGACTGAGCAGCACTAAGGAGATGCCCCTGAGCTCAGGCTTCTGTTGCCCAGGCTCAGCAGCCCCAGGGCTGCAGCCTTTCCTCCTCACACACATCTTGCAGCCCCTCAGCATCTGGGTAGGGGGGGTGACAAGGGGATGGGTGGGAAACACCCAGATGGGATGGGAAAGGAGTCACTGAGTGGTGCTGGAGCAGAAGCAGGAATGTGGGGGGCAGACAGAGATTAGGGAGGGAAACAGCCACATTTTGGCCTCGGTTGTGGCAAGAGCCAACAGCCACAGCGGCCAGAGCAGCCTCATCCTGGCTGGGCAAAGGCAGCGAGTGCTGAGGGGGGTGAAGGGAGGGGATGGAGGGAGTTGAGTGGGGGGATGACCCCGATTTTGGTGATGATGATGAGCTTTTGCCCCTCTGTCCAGCTCCAAGGTGCTGGGCAGGGGCTGTGATGGCAATAGAGGTGTTAGAGATGCTGTACAATGGCATGAATGTGCTCTGACACCCCACACACAGCCCCTACACACCACACACGGCCCCTATACAACCCACACAGCCCCTACACCCCACACACGGCCCCTACACCCCACACACGGCCCCTATACAACCCACACACAGACTCTACACACCCCACACACAGCCCCTACACCCCACACACATCCTCTACCCACCACTCACGGCCCCTACACACCATCCATGGGTGCCTACAGAACCTATCTGTGCTCCCTTACACCACACATGGCTCTTACACAACACAACAGGCTCTCCCAACACTGTTCCCTCCTCTCCAGGTCTCCCCTGGCAGCCCCAAGTCCTGGGGGGCTTCCCCCAGTCCCCTGTCCCAGCACACAGGCCTGAGGCTGGGCAGGGTCACGGGCAGGAGGGAGCACCAGAGCCAAGAAAGGGTTTGGGAGAAAAGCTCCACATTTGCCTTTCCTCTCATGGTTATTGTCACTGTTTCTCTCTGCACCCAGGGTGAGTCTCACAGCCACGGTGCCTCTGCTCCCTGGTTCAATCACAGCTGCTGCAGCTCTGGGTCACACCGCCCCAAACCTCAGCCCCTGCCAGTCCCCAGCCAGATACCTCAGGGGTGGCTGCTAATTAATCCCCAATTAACAGGATTAGGTGCAGCTGTGGCCCCTGACACGGGGACTGAATCCCACCCTGCCCTCTGCCAACATCCAACCCTCTCACTGGGCTCAAAGGCAAGTGCTCTCCCTGGTAATGAGCAACAGCCCAAAAGGAAAGGGGCTGGAGCTGCCCCAGGGGAGGCTGAGGCTGGAGCTGAGGCAGAACTGTTTCCCTCAGAGGGGTGTGAGCCCCTGTGCCAGGCTGCCCAGGGAGTGCCCAGCCCTGGAGGGACTCGAAAGCCCTGGGGCTGAGGTGCTGAGGGCTGTGGGTCAGTGCTGGCTGAGTCAGGGTGAGGGTGGGGCTGGGACTGCAGCAGCTTCAAGGGCTTTGCCAACCCAGCTGATACCATGATTCAGTAATTGTGTGTGATCACAGCTCTGTGTGACAATGATCTGCAAGATCCAACCCCTCACAGACCCCCACCCCCATCCTGAGGCTCAATGCCCACAGCTGACTGTGCTCACTGGGTCAACACAGGGATGGGCCCTGGCAAAGCTCTGCCCCACTGCCTGCATCAGTCCCAGGATGGGCATCCCCTGCCCCCCAACCTGGGATGGAGCTTCTCCCCACTCCTCAAAGCCACTTCCCTTGTCCCCACTCCCCATCCCATGGAGACCCTGTTGCCCAGCTCGGTCTGTGAGACCCCTCCCCATCTTTCCCTGGGCACCCCAAGTATCAGGTGCACAGAAGAGCCCAGGGACATCCTTGCATGGGAGTTTCCCTCAGTGAGGGTCTCCCAGGGTGGGTTCTGGGGGTCTAGTGCTCGTGTGGCCCAGGTCCCTGCCCATGGCAAGGGGAGCACAAGCTGTGGGATGCCCCCTCCTCTGGGGCAGCATTTTGCAGGAGCCCTCGTCAGCCCCCCCAGGCTGAGTCTGCTGCCAGAGTGCTGCTCTGGGCCCTGCACCCCAGGGAGGAGCTGGGGTGGGTGCTGGCACTGTTGGGGATGCTAGGGGGTCCTCAGGGAGGGGCAGCAGGTGAGGACCCCCAGGAGCAGGACACTGTCAGATGGGATGCTGCAGCCTGGGGAGGGCTCTGCTCTGTGCACCCCTGGTGCAGTCAGGGGGGCTCAGGGGGATGAGCTCTGGGGTGAACCCAGATCTGGGGGGAGGAAAAACCCCATCGAAACTCAGTGTGGGACAAGGATGGGGCAACAGGGTCCCTGTGGGGGGTCTGCAACCCCCCTGGCACGTATCCCCGGGGAGGGGGCTGAGGAAGGGAGGAAGGAGGAGGAAGCCGTGGGGCCAGAGGTGCTTGGGGACACTTTATTGTCAGGGAGGGGGGTGAGGGAGCTGCTGTGGGGGGGGCACAATGTGGGGGGCGGCCTGGGGGTCCAGGCTGTGTGTGTGCACGGGGCAGTGGGGCACAGGGGGATGTGCAGAGGGGGTCTGGGGGCCGCGATGCTGCGGGGTGCAGAGGGGCACGGTGGGGTGCAGCGGGGTTCGGCGGGTCTCGCGGGGCCCCCTCCTAAGCCGCGTGTTTGCAGACGAAGGGTTTCCTCTCGCCGCAGGACTCGTCCTCCCACGACATGAAACCTGCGGCCGAGAGGAGGGAGCGCTGGGGCGAGGGGGCTGCGGCGCGCCGCGCCCCTCCCCTGCAGCCCCCCGAGGGGATCCGACCGCCCCCGCCGGGGTCCCCTCTCACCAGAGGAATCCTCCAGCGCGGCGCAGCGTCGGGCTTTGGGGCCGTCGTCCCTCTCCCAGGCTGAGTAACGAGTGCGGGACCCGTCCGTCCACGTCCAGGCTCGGCCCTGGAGCCCCGAGGGCCGGAGGCGTCAGGCAGCGGCGGGGCCGGGGGAGGGAGGGAGGGGGCGGGCAGGGACACGCGTGGGGGTGGGCAGGGACAGGGAGGGCTTTGGGAGGCTGATCCCCCGGGAGAGCAGCAGCAGCGGTGCAGCAGCTGTGCAGGCAGTGTGACAGGCACTAGTGCAGCAGTGACACAGGCAGGAGTGCGGCAGCGGTGCAGGCAGTGGTGCAGCAGTATTGCAGCACCGGTGCAGGCAGTGATGCAGGCAGTGTTTCAGCAGTGCAGGCAGTGCCACGGGCAGCAGTGCCGCAGCAGCGTGGGCAGAGACACAGGCAGCAGTGCAGGGTGTGCTGCAGGCAGTGTTGCAGCAGTGCAGGCAGTGCCACGGGCAGCAGTGCCGCAGCAGCGTGGGCAGAGACACAGGCAGCACTGCAGGGTGTGCTGCAGGCAGTGTTGTAGCAGTGGCATCGGCACAGGCAGCAGTGCAGGCAGTGCCACAAGCAGCATTGCAGCAGTTGTGCATCAGCAGCACGGGTGTCATTAATGCAGCAGCAGTGCAGCAGCAGTTGTGCAGCAGCGGTGAAGGTGCAGCAGCAGTTGTGCAGCAGTTGTGCAGCAGTGCAGCCCAGGACACTCACCCTGCTGTGGAAGCCGATCCAAACCTCATCCTCCTCCTCCCCGCGGCGCTGGCACTGCCTGATGAAGGCTGCGAGCACACGATGCTCCTCGCGGCTGCACAGCGAGGCCAAGTGCCCGCCAGGACGGGCAGCCTGGCACCAAGCCTGGCGGGGACAGGCAGGTCAGGGGGGCTGGCAGCGGGGGGAGAGGGCTGGGGATACCCCCCCACAACCCCCAGCACCCACCTCAGCCTTCTTCCAGGGCAGCTCCTGGCTGAAGTACCCGTAGCAGTGTCCCCTGAAGTCCATCCAGCCCCGGGCACACTTGCTCCCCTGCACCCCTGCGAGGGTCAGGGTGGGGGGGGTCAGGGTCTTCACCGGGACCCCCACAACTGGCATCCGGGGGAAGTATCGGGGCACCCTCAGCCCCCATTTCGGGAGGCTGATCCCCAGCCCCTGCATTGCAGGAAGCCCCCCTGGGTGGGCAAGGGGTGCAGGGAAGGTAGTGCCCCCGGGGGTGGGTAAGGTGGGCAGAAGGGAGGGTGGGCAAGGGCTCACCTGGCAGAGAGGGGTGCAGGGCCAGGTAGCCGAGCAGGCAGAGCCCCAGGAAAGCGACTGGTCCCATCCTCACCCTTCCCTGCAGCAGAGGGGTGGCTGGAGCACCCACTGCCCATTCTGGTACCCACTGCACCCCCTGCCCATCCTGGCACCCACCACCCACTGCAGCACCCACCACTCACCCCAGCACCCACTGCCCACCCTGGCACCACCACCTGCCCCAGCACCCACCAAGAGCACCCACTGCCCATCCCACCACCCACCTCCAGCCCACCCTGGAACTCACCACTCACCTTGTCACCCGCCGCCCCATTGCCCACCGCCGCACCCACCTCCAGCCCGACGCCCACCTCCAGCCCCCGCACCCACCTCCAGCCCGGGCACCCACCTCCAGCCCGACGCCCACCTCCAGCCCGACGCCCACCTCCAGCCCCCGCACCCACCTCCAGCCCGGGCACCCACCTCCAGCCCGACGCCCACCTCCAGCCCGACGCCCACCTCCAGCCCCCGCACCCACCTCCAGCCCCCGCACCCACCTCCAGCCCGGGCACCCACCCGCCGTGCCCCGGCCGCCCCCGCACGCCCGCGGCAGCCCCGCAGAGCTGAGCCCGACTGGCGCGGGACGCGGCCGCCCCGACGCCTTTATTTACAGGCGCCGTGTGCGGGGCAGCGCGGGGGACGGGGCGGGAGGCGCCGGTGACTCCGCTCCTGGCATCGCCCGGCCCCGCTGGCACCGCATCAAAGGCGGCTGCCCCACGGCTCCGGCTGCCCCCCGGCCGCAGCCCCCCGGCAGCCCCTTCCCCTTCTCCTCGCTGCCCGCGCCCCCTGTTCGTGCGGTTGCCCCCCACCCCCAGCCAGCCCGTGGCACGACCCCTGGTCCCGGAGCCCCCTCTGCACCCCGGCAGCGAGTCCCCCCCGCACCGGCCGCGGGTGACGCTGCCAACCGCGCCGGGACCCCCGAGACCCCGTGTCCGGCCCCGGCGCCCCGACCCCGTGGGCACCCCCGGGGGGCAACACCGTGGGGCGTGGGGCAGCCGGGCAGTGCCGATGCCACGGGGGTCTGTCAGCACCGCGGGCGCCGACCCCGCGCCCGGTCTCCGCGTTTCCCGGCCACGGCCCCGGCAGAGCCCGGCGCGGGTCGGTGCCTCCCGCGCAGCTCCCGCTGCTCGCCCCGGTGACAGCGCCGGGCCCTGCGCTGCACCTCGCCAGGATACGGCCTCCTGCAGCGCCGGGGCTCCGCCGTGAGCACCCAGGGCTCTGGCACAGCACCCAGGGCTCTGGCACAGCACCCACCACAACAGTGAGGCACCCAGGGCTCTGGCACAGCACCCAGGGCTCTGGCACAGCACCCACCACAACAGTGAGGCACCCATGGCTCTGGTACAGCACCCAGGACTCTGGCACAGCACCCAGGGCTCTGACACAGCACCCACGACAACAGCGAGGCACCCATGGCTCTGGTACAGCACCCAGGGCTCTGGCACAGCACCCACCACAACAGTGAGGCACCCAGGGCTCTGGCACAGCACCCAGGGCTCTGGCACAGCACCCACCACAACAGTGAGGCACCCATGGCTCTGGTACAGCACCCAGGACTCTGGCACAGCACCCAGGGCTCTGGCACAGCACCCAGGGCTCTGACACAGCACCCACGACAACAGCGAGGCACCCAGGGCTCTGGCACAGCACCCATGGCTCGGGCACAGCACCCACCACAGCAGTGAGGCACCCATGGCTCTGGCACAGCCCCCATGGCTCTGGCACAGCACCCACCACAGCAGCGTGGCACCCATGGCTCTGGCACAGCACCCACCACAGCAGTGAGGCACCCATGGCTCGGGCACAGCACCCATGGCTCTGGCACAGCACCCACCACAGCAGCGTGGCACCCACGGCTCTGGCACAGCACCCACCACAGCAGCGTGGCACCCACTTCTCCGGCACAGCCCCCACGGCTCCAGCCTGAGCCGCTGCCCCACAGGACGCGGTGCCCCCCGTGCCAAGCGAAGGCGGGGCGGACCCGGGCAGGGCAGGGGGTGCCGGGGGGAGCAGCCGGGTGCAGGTGCCGTGGCGCCGGGGCCGTGCCGTGCCGTGCCGTGCCGGGCCCGCTGCCCACGCCGGGGATCAGATAAGGCAGCGCGGCTGCGGCTCCCGACACGCACCGACGGCTCCCGACGGCTCCCGCTGCCCTCCGGGCTCCGGGCACCCGCCTGTGCCCCCCGCGGTCCCGGCGCCGACAGCCGCCGCAGCCCCGGGGCAGGATGTGACCCAGCGCAGGGTCGGGGCGCAGCCCCTGCTCTGTGCTGAGGATCCCTCTGCAGAGTTGGGGTGCGGGGCCAGGCGTCGCAGCCCCCTCTGTGCTTGTGCCAGCTCTGGGGTGCCACCGCGGTGCCACCTCCCTGTCACCTCCTGGCAGCGACACGGGGGAACCGGCTGCTTCTGGCAGCGCAGGAGGGGCAGGAGCTGGGCAGGGTGAGGGACCGGCCCTGGCAAGGTTCTGGGGCACATGGGGTGCACAGAGGATTTGGGTGCAGGGAGGGAGTGCAGGGGGTGCAGGCAGGGTTGGAGTGCAGGGTTGGGGTGCAGAGGGTGGGCACAGGGGGTGCAAGCAGGGTTTAGGTGCAGGGGGAGGGTGCAGGAGGTGCAGGGGGTTGGCACGGGGGGTGAGGGGGTGCAAGCAGGGTTGGGGTGCAGGGAGTGGGCACAGGGGGTGCAGGCAGGGTTTAGGTGCAGGGGGTAGGTGCAGGAAGTGCAGGGGTGCAAGCAGGGTTTGAATGCAGTGAGTGGGTGCAGGGGGTGGGCACAGGGACCACAGGGGGTGCAGGTAGGTTTGGGGTGCAAAGAGTAGGTGCAAGGGGTGAGTACAGGGGGTGTAAGAAGGTTTGGGGTCCAGGGAGTGGGCACAGGGGGCATAGGAGGTGCAGGCAGGGTTGGGGTGCAGGGTTGGGCACAGTGGGCACAAGGGGTGCAGAGAGGATTTGGGTGCAGGGAGTGGGCACAGGGGTGCAGGCAGGATTGGGGTGCAGGGAGGGGGTGCAGGGGGTGTGTACAGAGGGTGCAGGGGGTGCAGGACGGGTTGGAGTGCAGGGAGTGAGCACAGGTGGTGGGCACAGGGGATGGGTGCAGGGTTGGGGTGCAGGGGGTGGGCACAGGGGATGGGTGGAGGGTTGGGGTGCAGGGGGTGAGCACAGGGGGTGGGTGCAGGATTGGGGTGCAGGGGGTGGGTGCAGGGTTGGGGTGCAGGGGGTGAGCACAGGGGGTGGGTGCAGGGTTAGGGTGTAGGGAGTGAGCACAGGGGGTGGGCACAGGGGATGGGTGCAGGGTTGGGGTGCAGGGGGTGAGCACAGGGGGTGGGCACAGGGGGTGAGTGCAGGGTTGGGGTGCAGGGGGTGAGCACAGGGGATGGGTGCAGGGTTGGGGTGCAGGGTTGGGGTGCTGGGGGTGAGCACAGGGGCAGGGTTGGGGTTGGGGTGAGCACAGGGGATGGGCACAGGGAGTGGGTGCAGGGTTGGGGTGCAGGGGGTGGGCACAGGGGATGGGTGCAGGGTTGGGGTGAGCACAAGGGGTGGGCACAGGGAGTGGGTGCAGGGTTGGGGTGCAGGGGGTGGACACAGGGCATGGGTGCAGGGTTGGGGTGCAGGGGGTGGGCACAGGGGGTGGGTGCAGGGTTGGGGTGAGCACAAGGGGTGGGCACAGGGAGTGGGTGCAGGGTTGGGGTGCAGGGGGTGGACACAGGGCATGGGTGCAGGGTTGGGGTGCAGAGAGTGGGCACAGGGGGTGGGCACAGGGGGTGGGTGCAGGATTGGGGTGCAGGGGGTGGGCACAGGGAGTGGGCACAGGGGATGGGTGCAGGGTTGGGGTGCAGGGGGTGAGCACAGGGGATGGGTGCAGGGTTGGGGTGAGCACAGGGGGTGGGCACAGGGAGTGGGTGCAGGGTTGGGGTGCAGGGGGTGGGCACAGGGCATGGGTGCAGGGTTGGGGTGCAGAGAGTGGGCACAGGGGGTGGGCACAGGGGGTGGGTGCAGGATTGGGGTGCAGGGGGTGGGCACAGGGAGTGGGCACAGGGGATGGGTGCAGGGTTGGGGTGCAGGGGGTGAGCACAGGGGATGGGTGCAGGGTTGGGGTGAGCACAGGGGGTGGGCACAGGGAGTGGGTGCAGGGTTGGGGTGCAGGGGGTGGGCACAGGGGATGGGTGCAGGGTTGGGGTGCAGGGGGTGGGCACAGGGGGTGGGTGCAGGGTTGGGGTGCAGGGGGTGAGCACAGGGGGTGGGCACAGGGGGTGGGTGCAGGGTTGGGGTGCAGGGGGTGAGCACAGGGGGTGGGCACAGGGAGTGGGTGCAGGGTTGGGGTGCAGGGGGTGGGCACAGGGGGTGGGCACAGGGGGTGGGGGCAGGGTTGGGGTGCAGGGGGTGAGCACAGGAGGTGGGCACAGGGGGTGGGTGCAGGGTTGGGGTGCAGGCAGTCCCTCAGCCCACATCCCAGAGCCAGAGCACCTCAGCCCGAGGGGACTCCCGCGGTGGGCGTCTCGGAGCCCAGTGCCAGCCCCGCCTGGCCCCTCGCCCCTCAGCTGCCCGCAGCCCCCGGCCCCGGCTGCCGGTCGCCGCGGGGTGAGGTGTCCCCGGTGCCGCCATGCCCCGCTGCACACCCCCGGCACGGCGGGCACGGCTGCCGCGGGCACGGCTCGCTGCCCACCCACCCCCCGTCCCCGCACCCACCCCCCGCGCCTTGCAGCCGCTGCCGCGCCCGGGGGCTGCGCTGCGGGGGGCTGCCGGGACCCCCCCGGGGGTGAGCCCGTCCCGACGGCGGCTGCGGGGCTGGGGGCGGGTGTCACACCAACAGCCTTTATTGAAGCGTGTGCAGAGCAGCGAGACCCTCGCCGTGCTCCCCCCGCGGACCCCGCGTCCCTCCCCCACCCCCCCCCGCACCCCCCTCCCCCGGGCCGGGGTCTCAGCCCAGCGCCCCCCTCACTTCGCCGCCTGGGGCTGGTCGAAGAGCTGGGCGATGTCCAGCATGGCCTGACGGATGTTCCTCCCGAAGCGCTTCGAGTCCTGGGGGGCAGCAGCCGTCAGCCCCGCGGCCCCCCGAGACCACCCACCCCCCGTCCCCGGGGCAGCCCCTGCGATCCACGGCAGGTCCCGGGGGGGCAGCGCCAGCCCTGAGCGAGGGGTCACACAGGATGGGGGGCTTAATGTGTCAGGATGGGGGTCCCACAGGAGAGGGGACAGGATGGGGACGGTCCCCAGGAGGAGAGGGGCTGTGATGCAGCTGGGTGAGGGTCAGGGCTGGGGGGCTGGGCTGCCCCAGACCCATGAGGACCCCCCGGGAGACCCTACAGCATGGATGGCACCAAGAGAGCTGCCTCTGCCACCCCTGCCCTGCCCGGGGAGACCCCCAAAACTGACACCCTGTGCCTGGGGAGACCCCCAGCCCTGATACCCTCTGCCCAGGGTGACCCCCAACCCTGACACCCTGTGCCTGGGGAGACCCCCAGCCCTGAGACCCCTTGTCCAGGGAAACCCTCCCAGCCCTGGCACCCCCTGCCCAGGGAAACCCTCCCAGCCCTGACACCCCCTGCCCAGGGAGACCCCCAACCCTGACACCCCCTGCCCACGGAGACCCCAAACCCCAATACCCCTTGCCTGGGGAGACCCCCCAGCCCTGGCAACCCCTGCCCAGGGAAACCCTCCCAGCCCTGGCACCCTCTGCCCAGGGAAACCCCCCAGCCTCAACACCTGCCTAGGGAGACCTCCAGTCCCAACAACCCCTGCCCAGAGAGCCCCCCCAGCCCTGAGACCTCCTGCCCAAGGAGCCCCCCCCAATCCTGACACCCCTTGCCCAGGGAGACCCCAGCCCTGACACCCTGTGCCTGGACAGATCCCCAGCTCCCACACCCCCTGCCCAGGGAGCCCCCCCAGCCTCAACACCCCTTGCCCAGGAAGCCCCCCAGCTCCCACACCCCCTGCCCACGGAGCCCCCTCCACCCTGACACCCCCTGCCCAGAGAGTCCCCCAGCCCCTGACCGTCTCAGAGCTGGAGAACTTGCTGGACACGTGGAAGGTGATGAGGTTCTCCCCAGCAATGATGTAGGACACGCCGTAGCCATCGTCAGCCACCTGTGGGGGTGTGTGGGGGGGTCAGCGGGGCACCCCCAGGCCGTGGGATGGGGCAGGGGGCAGCTGAGCCCCCCCAGCCCTGCTGACACCTCCCCAGACCCACTGAGCCCTCCCAGCCCCACTGACCCCCTCCCAGCCCCACTGACCCTCCCAAGCCCCACTGAAGCCCTCCCAAGCCCTGCTGACTCCTCTCAGCCCCACAGACCCCCCCCCAGCCCCACTGACCTCTCCCAGCCCTGCTGAGCCCCCCCAGCCCCACTGAACCACCCCAGGACCCACTGAGCCCCCCTAGCCCCACAGACCCTCCCCAGCCTCACTGACCCTCCCCAGCCCTGCTGATCCCCTCCCAGCCCCGCTGACCCTCCACAGCCCCACTGAGCCCCCCTAACCCCATTGAGCCCCCCCCAGCCACACCTGACACCTCCCCCAGCTCCACTGTCCCCTTCCAGCCCCTCTGACCCCCTCCAGCCCCACTGAGCCCTCCCAGCCCCACTGAGCCCCCCCCAACCCCATTGAGCCCCCCCAGCCACACTGACACCTCCCCCAGCCCCACTGACCCCCTCCAGCCCCTCTGACCCCCTCCAGCCCCTCTGAGCCTCCCCAGCCCCCCGGGATGCTCACGGGGCCGAAGCCGCCGCCGGTGGAGACGTGGTCAGGGTGTTTGTTCATGTCAAACATCTTGAGCTGCTGCTGCGGCGTCTGGCTGGTGGAGAGGCGCCAGGGCTCCGACAGCACCTGCGTGCCACGGCCTCAGCACCCCAACGTGCTCCAGCGTGCCCCGCTGCACCCCACCGTGTGCCACTGCACCCCACCGTGCCTCATTGCACCCTACTGCACCCCAATGTGCCTCAGTGCACCCCACTGCACCCCAATGTGCCTCACTGCACCCCACTGTGCCTCAGTGCACCCCACTGCACCCCAATGTGCCTCAGTGCACCTCACTGCACCCCAATGCATCCCACTGCACCTCAGTGTGCCTCGGCACACCTCACTGCATAACAATGCACTCCACTGCACCCCAAGGTGCTCTGATGCACCCCAATGCACCTCACCGTGCCCCAAGGTGCCCCTCTGTACCTCACTGCACCCCAATGTGCCTCAGTGCACCTCACTGCACCCTAAGGTGCTCTGATGCACCCCAATGCACCCCACTGCACCTCAAGGTGCCCCTCTGTACCCCAATGTGCCTCAGTGCACCCCATTGCACCCTAAGGTGCTCTGATGCACCCCACTGCACCTCAAGGTGCCCCTCTGTACCCCAATGTGCCTCAGTGCACCTCACTGCATCCTAATGCAACCCACTGCACCCCAAGGTGCTCTGATGCACCCCAATGCATTCCACTGCACCCCAGTGCATCCCACTGCACCCCAATGCATTCCACTGCACCCCAAAGTGCTCTGATGCCCCCCAAGGTGCCTCACTGCACCCCAGGGACACCCCAGAGACAGTGGCTGCATGCATGTGCCCAGGCCCACATGCAGCACGTGCTGCCCTCACACACGTGTGCTGGTGACATGTGGAAGCGTTGGGACCCCCCCCAGTGTCCCCTGTACCACATGTGTCACCATCACTGTGCTGTGTGTGCCCCACGGTGCTCCCTGTGCCACATGTGCCCCTGTCACTGTGCTGTGTGTGCCCCACGGTGCTCCCTGTGCCACATGTGCCCCTGTCACTGTGCTGCCTGTGCCCCACAGTGTCCCTGTGCCCGTCACTGTGCTGCCTGTGCCCCACGGTGTCCCTGTGCCCCTGTCACTGTGCTGTGTGTGTGCCCCACAGTGTCCCTGTGCCCCTGTCACTGTGCTGCCTGTGCCCCACGGTGCCCCCTGTGCCCCCCGGGCTCACCTGTGCCAGGAAGGGCGACTGCAGCCCCAGGTACCGGGACACCACGTAGAGGCAGAAGAGGTGGCGGTCGATGCCGGCGCCGGTCATGGCCAGGCGGTACATGTGCTGGTGCTTCTCCGCCGCCAGCTTGAAGAGCCGCTGGCGCTCGGCACGCTGCGGGCACAGCTGGCTCAGGGACCCCCAGGCACCTCCCCGTGGAATGGGACGGCCCTGAGGGGGGAAATGTCTCCAGGGATAGGGCTGTCCCCAAGGGATTGAGACCCCGGGCAGAGATGGGGGCTCCACGAGGGATGGGGATGTGTCCCAGAGCTGGGCACTGCCATCAGAGATGGGCACATCCCCAGGGAATTGAGACCCCCTCCCCCAGAGATGGGAACCTGCTTTGGCAGGTCTGGATGGGCTCTAGAGGTCCCTTCCAACCCCCACCACTCCTGTGGTGCTGTGACCTCCACGAGGGATGGGGACCTCCTGCAGAGATGGGCAATGCCACCAGGGATGGGCAAAGCCACCAGGGATGGGAAATGCCACCAGGGATGGGCAAAGCCACAGGGGATGGGCAATGCCACCAGGGATAGGGAATGCCACCAAAGATGGGCAATGCCACCAGGGATGGGGAATGCCACCAAGGATGGGGAATGTCACCGGGGATGGGGAATGCCACTGGGGATGGGCAAAGCCACCAGGGATGGGCAATGTCACCAGGGATGGGCAATGTCACCAGGGATGGGCAAAGCCACCAGGGATGGGCAATGTCACCAGGGATGGGCAATGCCACCAGGGATGAGCAATGTCACCGGGGATGGGCAAAGCCACCAGGGATGGGCAATGTCACCAGGGATGGGCAATGCCACCAGGGATGGGGAATGCCACCAGGGATGGGCATGTCCCCAAGGAACAGAGACATCTGGCAGATATGGGCCCCTCCCCACGGGCCATGGGCCACTGTGAGGCACTGGGGATCCCTGTGGGAGTCAGAGCCCCCCTGAAGGGATGGGACCACCAGCTCTGACCCGGCTGGGGACACTGGCATGGAGCCGAGGGCTGTGGAAGGGGGGTGGTCCAGGGGCTGCAGGTGCTGCAGCTGGGCCTGGGGGGGTGTGGGGTTTGGGGGTGCTGTGGCAGGCCCAGGCGCAGTGAGCCAGCCCAGCAGAGCCCTGGCTCCCTGCTCACCGCCTGCCGGGGGTCGGCCATGCTGCGCACGAAGGCCGTGGCCTCGGCCGTGCACGACCGAACCGTCTCGGTGCGGCCCTCGCGGAACAGCCGCGTCATGGACGCCTCGTACGTCAGGCAGAAGCAGCCCTTGTCCTGCACACAGCCTGTGTCAGCCTGGGCTCTGCAGGGGCACGCTGTGCCCATGGGGCTGGCACCGGCACCGTCCCCATCCTGCTGTCCCATGTCTTCATCCCCCTGTTCACCACCCCATCCCATCCCATCCCATCCCATCCCATCCCATCCCATCCCATCCCATCCCATCCCATCCCATCCCATCCCATCCCCATGTCTCCGTCCCCATATATCCATCCCCATGTCTTCATCCCGTGTCTCAATCCCCCATCCCCATGTCCACATCCCTACATCTCTGTCCCCAAATCCCCATCCCCACTCCCTTGTCTCCATCTCCATATCCCCCATCCCCACCCCCATAAGCCCATCCCCATGTCTCCATCCCCATATCCCCTATCCCATTCCCATCCCCATCCCCATCTCCCCACTCCCATGTCTCTTTCCCCAAATCCCCATCCCCATCCCCATGTCCCCATCTGCAACCCACGTCTCCATCTCTATATCCCCCATCCCATCCCATCCCATCCCATCCCATCCCATCCCATCCTCCCCATCCCATCCCATCCCATCCCACCCCATCCCCTGCTGCCGTGCTCACGCGGAAGTGTGCGAGCTGCAGGGAGATCTGGATGAAGGCATCAGGGCTGGTTCTGCACTTCTTGATGAGCCCCTTGCCAAAGTCAGTGAACTGGAAGCAGCAGAAGTCCACGTCCTCAGCCAAGGCCTTGGCCACGCTCAGCGAGGCTTCGATGACGGCGCAGCACTGCGGGGACGGAGCTGTGAGTGGGGGGCTTCAGAGGAACCTGCTGCATGGGGCTGTGTGGGGTGCAGAGAACCCACCCTGCTGCTGTGAGCCATGTGTAGGGTGCAGAGAGCCCACCCTGCTGCTGGGGGGAGGTGTGTGGGGTGCAGAGAGCCCACCCCAGTGCCACAGGGGCTGTGTGGGGTGCAGAGAGCCCACCCTGCTGCTGTGAGCCATGTGTGGGTTGCAGAGAGCCCAAGCTGCTGCTGGGGGGGGTGTGTGGGGTGCAGAGAGCTCACCCCAGTGCCACGGGGGCTGTGTGGGGTGCAGAGAGCCCACCCTGCTGCTGTGGGGGTGTGTAGGGTGCACAGAGCCCACCCTGCTGCTCTGGGGAGTGTGGGGTGCTCAGAGCCCACCCCAGTGCCACAGGGGCTGTGTGGGGTGCAGAGAGCCCACCCTGCTGCTGTGGGGGTGTGTGGGGTGCAGAGAGCCCACCCTGCTGCTGTGGGGGTGTGTAGGGTGCACAGAGCCCACCCTGCTGCTCTGGGGTGTGTGGGGTGCAGAGAGCCCACCCCAGTGCCACAGGGGCTGTGTGGGGTGCAGAGAGCCCACCCTGCTGCTGTGGGGGTGTGTGGGGTGCAGAGAGCCCACCCTGCTGCTGTGGGGGTGTGTGGGGTGCAGAGAGCCCACCCTGCTGCTGTGGGGGGGGGGGTGGGGTGCAGAGAGCCCACCCCAGTGCCACAGGGGCTGTGTGGGGTGCAGAGAGCCCACCCTGCTGCTGTGGGGGTGTGTGGGGTGCAGAGAGCCCACCCTGCTGCTGTGGGGGGGGTGGGGTGCACAGAGCCCACCCCAGTGCCACAGGGGCTGTGTGGGGTGCAGAGCGCCCACCCTGCTGGTGTGGGTGGTGTGTAGGGGGCACAGAGCCCACCCCATTGCCATGGGGGGCTGGGGAGGGGGGCAGGACACCCACCTCTGGGGGGATGTCCCACTGGAGGCGCTGGGGGGGCGGCAGCTGCATGTTGGGTTCCCCCAGGCAGTTCCCCTCTGCTGTGTAGCCCAGATGGAACTTGTCTGTCGCCAACATGAACTGGAGGTGGGGAAAGTGCCCCTGAGCTTGTGCCCCCAGCCCCCTGGCACAGCCTCAGACACCCCCCACTCACCCCAGAGCTGCCCCACTCACCCTGGGGTCTCCTCCGCCCCTCCAGCCCCATTTTCCCCAGAGCTGCCCCCCCTCAACACCCCCCCACCCCAAGTCACACTCATCCCAAGGGCCCCCCCACCCACCCCCAGGAGAGGGGTGGCCAGCCTGGAGGTGCCCACTCTGCCCTGAGGGTATCTAACAGGGGTACTCAGCCATTCCCCCAGCCCTGGGGTGCCACATGGGGGTCTCAACCAGGGGGTATCCAATGGGGGCACCCAATGGAGGTATCCAGTGGGGGTATCCAATGGGGGTCATCAACCCCCCCCACTTTATCCCCAGGAGAGGGGTGCCCAGCCTGGAGGTGCCCACCCTGGATCCCCTGCCCTGAGGGTGCTTAACAGGGGTACTCAGCCCCTTCCCCAGCCCTGGGGTGCCCCATGGGGGTCTCAACCAGGGGATATCCAGTGGGGGTATCCAATGGGGGCATCCAGTGGGGGTATCTAATGGGGGCACCCAGTAGGGGCACCCAGTGGGGGTATCCAATGGGGGTATCCAATGGGGGTATCCAGTGGGGGTATCCAGTGGGGGCACCCAGTGGGGGTATCCAATGGGGGCATCCAGTGGGGGTATCCAATGGGGGCATCCAGTGGGGGTATCCAGTGGGGGTCCCGAGCCCCGGGGTATCCAATGGGGGCATCCAGTGGGGGTATCTAATGGGGGCACCTAGTAGGGGCACCCAGTGGGGGTATCCAATGGGGGTATCCAGTGGGGGTATCCAGTGGGGGTATCAAATGGGGGTATCCAGTGGGGGTATCCAATGGGGGCACCCAGTGAGAGTATCCAGTGGGGGTATCCAATGGGGGCATCTAGTAGGGGCACCCAGTGGGGGTATCCAGTGGGGGTCCCCAGCCCCGGGGTGCCCTGGGAAGGTATTCACAGCCCTGGGGTGCCCACCCAGGGGGTGCCCCCATTACCTCCCAGAGGTGCCCGATGATGGGCGCATCAGCCCAGGAGTGCTCGGCGTTGGCCCCCAGCTTCCCGTTCTTGTAGACCACCAGCGTGAAGGACTTGTCGAACCACCTGCAGGGAGGGCACAGGGGTGGGTGGGAGGGAGGGGGTTGAGGGCACGGGGTGGGCGCCGGCGGCGGGCGCAGGGGGTCTGGGGGCGCCCACCGGTCGTAGCAGCGGCCGTGCAGCAGGGACTTGGCGTAGGCGTCCATGCAGCCGGCGCGGCCGGGCACGTAGCCGTGCTCCTCCTCGTCCAGCGTGAGGAAGAAGGCGGCGCGCTCGATGGCGTCCAGCGACGCCTTGTTCTTGCCGTGGCTGAAGAAACGGGCACGAGCCTCCGCCCAGGGCACCCTGCGGCACCCGCCCGCGTCAGGCACGTGGAGGGGCCGATGCCCACCCGCCCCGCAGAGCCCCGCAGCACGGCCCCCACCCACGGCTGGCACCAGGAGCCTGAGTGTGTGGGGTGGTGGATGCCACTGCCCCTTGAAGCCCCCTGAGCATGGGGGAGGTGATGCCCACTGCCCCTTGAAACGCCCTGAGCATGGGGTTGGTGATGCCCATTGACCCATGAAGCCCCCTGAGCATGGGGTTGGTGATGCCACTGCCCCTTGAAGCCCCCTGAGCATGGGGGAGGTGATGCCCACTGCCCCTTGAAACGCCCTGAGCATGGGGTTGGTGATGCCACTGCCCCTCGAAGCCCATGAAGCCACCTGAGCATGGGGTTGGTGATGCCCATTGACCCATGAAGCCCCCTGAGTGTGAGGTTGGTGATGCCCACTGCCCCATGAAGGCCCCTGAGTGTGGGGTTGGGGATGCCACTGCCCCTTGAAATCCCCTGAGCACGGGGGAGGTGATGCCACTGCCCCATGAAGCCTCCTGAGTGTGAGGTTGGTGATGCCCATTGACTCATGAAGGCCCCTGAGCATGGGGGAGGTGATGTCCACTGCCTCATGAAGCTCCCTGAGCATGGGGTTGGTGATGCCCATTGACTCATGAAGCCCCTTGAGCATGGGGGAGGTGATGCCACTGCCCCATGAAGCCTCCTGAGTGTGCGGTTGGTGATGCCCATTGACCCATGAAGGCCCCTGAGCATGGGGGAGGTGATGCCCATTGACTCATGAAGCCCAGAATTCCCAGTGTGCCCAGCACACCCAGTATACCCAGCATTCCCAGTATGCCCAGCATTGCCAGTTCACCCAGTGTGCCCAGCATTCCCAGTGTGCCCAGCATGCCCAGTGTGTCCAGCATTCCCAGTATGCCCAGCATTGCCAGTATACCCAGCATGTCCCAGTATACCCAGCATGCCCAGTGTGCCCAGCATGCCTAGTGTGCCCAGCACACCCAGTGTGCCCAGCATGCCTAGTGTGCCCAGCATGTCCCAGTATGCCCAGCACACCCAGTGTGCCCAGCATGCCCAGTGTGCCCAGCATGTCCCAGTATGCCCAGCATGCCCAGTATACCCAGCATGCCCAGTGTGCCCAGCATGCCCAGTGTGCCCAGCATTCCCAGTACACCCCGCACATCCAGTGTGCCCAGCATGTCCCAGTGTGCCCAGCATTCCCAGTATGCCCAGCATTCCCAGCACACCCAGTGTGCCCAGCATGCCCAGTGTGCCCAGCATTCCCAGTACACCCTGCACACCCAGTGCGCCCAGCATTCCCAGTATACCCAGCACACCCAGCGTGTCCAGCATTCCCAGTGTGCCCAGCACGCCTAGTATACCCAGCACACCCAGTGTGCCCAGCACGTCCCAGTGCGCCCAGCATTCCCAGTATACCCAGCATTCCCAGTGTGCCCAGCATGCCCAGTGTGGCCAGCATGCCCAGTGTGCCCAGCACGTCCCAGTGTTCCCAGCATGCCCAGTATGCCCAGCATTCCCAGTATGCCCAGCATGCCCAGTATGCCCAGCATTGCCAGTTCACCCAGTGTGCCCAGCATTCCCAGTGTGCCCAGCATGCCCAGTGTGCCCAGCATTCCCAGTACACCCTGCACACCCAGTGTGCCCAGCATGCCCAGTGTGCCCAGCATTCCCAGTACACCCTGCACACCCAGTGCGCCCAGCATGCCCAGTGCGCCCAGCATTCCCAGTATACCCAGCATTCCCAGTGTGCCCAGCATGCCCAGTGTGCCCAGCACGTCCCAGTGTTCCCAGCATGCCCAGTATGCCCAGCATTCCCAGTATGCCCAGTATTGCCAGTTCACCCAGTGTGCCCAGCATTCCCAGTGTGCCCAGCACACCCAGTGTGCCCAGCATGCCCAGTGTGCCCAGCATGCCCAGTGTGCCCAGCATTCCCAGTGTGCCCAGCATGCCCAGTGTGCCCAGCACGTCCCAGTGTTCCCAGCATGCCCAGTATGCCCAGCATTCCCAGTATGCCCAGTATTGCCAGTTCACCCAGTGTGCCCAGCATTCCCAGTGTGCCCAGCACACCCAGTGTGCCCAGCATGCCCAGTGTGCCCAGCATTGCCAGTATACCCAGCACGTCCCAGTGTGCCCAGCATGCCCAGTGTGCCCAGCACACCCAGTGTGCCCAGCATGCCCAGTGTGCCCAGCATGTCCCAGTGTGCCCAGCATGCCCAGTGTGCCCAGCAGGCCCAGTGCCCGCCCTGTGGCACCTGTCCCCGGCGGTGAGTGCCGCCAGCCGCTCCTCGCCGGGCTGCGGGGCCGAGGGGTCGTCCAGGATGCGCTGGAGCTGCTCCTGCAGGGCGCGGGGCGGCAGCAGCTGCCCGCCGTGGTACAGCCACAGCTTGTAGAAGCGGCCCTTGTGGTACACGGCCAGGTGTTTGCTGTCCAGCAGGTGCAGCAGCGTGTCTGGGGCACACACACACACACAGAGCCGCAGTCACAGCCGCCCCCAGCCCCGGGCAGGGTTGGGGTCCCCCCCGTCGCCTGTACCCCGGTACCTGTCTCCTTGCCGGGGATGCGGGTGGTGTTGAACATCCGCTCGGACTGGTAGGAGCACATGGGCACGATGCCCAGTGCCATCATCTGTGTGGGGCAGAGGGGAGCTGTGGGGATGGGGTGTCTGCACCTCCCCCCAACCCCTGCACCCCCCCCACTCCCAGCCCCCCTGAGCCCCACGGCCCTGTGTCAGCCCCACAGCAACCCCCTGCCCCATGAGACCCCTCCCACTCCATTGCATCCCCATGACCCTGTGCCAGCCCCACAGCAACCCCCTGCCCCACGAGACCCCCCTCACTCCATTGCACCCCCATGACCCTATGCCAGCCCCACAGCAACCCCCTGCCCCACGAGACCCCTCCCACTCCATTGCATCCCCATGACCCTGTGCCAGCCCCACAGCAACCCCCTGCCCCATGAGACTCTGCCTCACTCCATTGCATCTCTGAGACTCCCTGTGAGCCCCACAGCAACCCCCTGCCCCACGAGACCCCCTCCCACTCCATTGTACCCCCATGACCCTGTACCAGCCCCACAGCAACTCCCTGCCCCATGAGACTCCCCTCACTCCATTGCACCCCCATGACCCTATGCCAGCCCCACAGCAACCCCCTGCCCCATGAGACCCCCTCCCACTCCACTGCACCCCCATGACCCTGTGCCAGCCCCACAGCAACCCCCTGCCCCATGAGACCCCCTCCCACTCCATTGCACCCCCATGACCCTGTGCCAGCTCCACAGCAACCCCTGCCCCACGAGACTCTGCCTCACTCCATTGCATCTCTGAGACTCCCTGTGAGTCCCATGAGCCCCCCTATTCCATTGCAACACCCTGCCCCATGAGACCCCCCCTCACTCCATTGCACCCCCATGACCCTGTGCCAGCCCCACAGCAACCCCTGTCCCATGAAAGCCCCATGTGAGCCCCATGAGATCCCCCTATTCCATTGCATCCCTGAGACCCCATGTGAGTCCCATGAGACCCCTGCCCCATGAGACTCCCCTGTTCCATCAAAACACCTTCCCCACAATACACCCCCCACTCCACTGCATCCCCATGACCCTGTGCCAGCCCCACAGCATCCCCCTGCACCATGAGACTCCCTCTCTCCATTGCATCTCTGAGACTCCCTGAGTCCCATGAGACGCCCATTGCAACACCTGCCCCATGAGACCCCCCATTCCATTGCATCCTTGAGACCCTGTGAGCCCCATGAGACCCTCTAATTCCATTGCAACCCCTGCCCCATAAGCCCCCCACACTCCATTGCATCCCCATGACCCTGTGCCAGCCCCATAGCAACCTCATTGGAACCATGGAGTCGAGTCCCATGAGCCCCCCTATTGCATTGCAACACCTGTCCCATGAGACCCCTCCCCACTTCATTGCATCCCTGACACCCTGTGCCAGCTCCACAGCAACCCCTGCCCCATGAGCCCCCTCTATTCCATTGCAACCCCTGCCCCATGAGCCCCCTCTATTCCATTGCAACCCCTGCCCCATGAGACCCCAACTCCGTTGCATCCCTGAGACCCCCTGTGAGCCCCACAGCAACCCCTGTCCCATGAGTCCCCTCCATTGCACCCCTGAGACCCCAAGCCAGCTCCACAGCAACTTCCCTTTCTCCTACAGCCTCCCCTACCCCCCCAGCCCCCCCAGCCCCGCTGGCTGCTCACAGGGGGGATCTCCCCACGGTCCAGCTTGCGGCGGTACAGCAGGATGGAGTGAACGGCGTTGCCCGCCCGGGCAGCCTGGATGTGGGTGGGGGTCACATAGAGGAAATCCTGGAGACAAGGGGACAGAGGGGGCTCAGTGACAATGCCAAGGTGGGGGGTAAATGGGAGGGAGAGGGGGGCTTTTGCTCACCCCTTACCATGGCATAGTAGTTGCTGTTGACCATGAGTGGGCCACGGCCGCGCAGGTAGATGTATTCCTCCCACCAGTCGCTCACCTGCAGGGATGGGGGCAGAGATGTCTCCAATGATGCAACCAGGACACACAGGAGGACACAAGACCCCACTTGGGTTGATGATGGTGGGCTTGGGGTCACTACCCTAGTGCTGGAGGAGGGGGACCACCACCACATCCCCCCCAACGACAGCCAAGGCCGTCGTTGGGGGGGACGTGGTGGTGGTCTCCCTCCTCCAGCACCAAAGGAGCCCATGGTACTCACATAGTTGGTTGTCCACCAGGACTTGAGGATCAGGTACTTCTGCAGCCGTGGAGCCATCTTCTCCTTGAACTCTTTGGCCAGAGCTTCCATCTTACTGTACTTCTCATCGTCCAAGAGCGGACGAACCGACTCCAGGTACTGCAGGGAAGCGGTTTGGGGTGAATACTCCCCAGCCTATCCCATCCCACCATGAGGAGATATCCCCCCTACCCCATCCCATCCTCTTCATCCCATCCCATCCCATCCCATCCCATCCCATCCCATCCCATCCCATCCCACCATGAGGGGATATCCCCCCTACCCCATCCCATCCCATCCTCTTCATCCCACCCCATCCTCTTCATCCCACCCCATCCTCTTCATCCCATCCCATCCCATCCCATCCCATCCCATCCCATCCCATCCCATCCCATCCCATTCTCCCCATCCATTCCATTCCATTCCATTCCATTCCATTCCATTCCATTCCACCCCATCCCATCCCATCCTATTCTCCCTATCCCATCCCATCCCATCCCATCCCACCCTACCCCAATCATCCCATCCCATCCCATCCCATCCCACCCCATCCATCCCATCCCATCCCATCCCATCCCATCCCATCCCATCCCATCCCATCCCACCATGAGGGGATATCCCCCCTACCCCATCCCATCCCATCCTCTTCATCCCACCCCATCCTCTTCATCCCATCCCATCCCATCCCATCCCATCCCATCCCATCCCATCCCATCCCATTCTCCCCATCCATTCCATTCCATTCCATTCCATTCCATTCCATTCCATTCCATTCCACCCCATCCCATCCTATTCTCCCTATCCCATCCCATCCCATCCCATCCCACCCTACCCCAATCATCCCATCCCATCCCATCCCATCCCATCCCATCCCACCCTACCCCATCCATCCCATCCCATCCCATCCCATCCCATCCCACCCCACCCCAGCCCAGCCCCTCACCCGGGTGATGGTGGCCTCCACGGGTGGCACGGGCAGCTTGGGCAGAGAGGTCTGGAAGCTGTAGAGCAGGGGCTTGCGCACAGACAGCACCTTCATCAGCGCCTGCCGGGCATGGACACAGCCATGGGCACAGCCATGGGCTTGTGGGGTGGCCACGTGTGGCCCTGAGGCTCCTGCCCATGCCCACCGAGGCAGAAGGAGCAGCTCCCACATCCCACCCTCAGCAGGTCCCAGCACCCGCCACGCACAGACCCCGTGCGCCGCGTCCTGCCCCGGCGCCGCTGCCACTCACCACCCAGATCTTGGTGCTGCGGCTCATCTTGCCGTGGGGCTCGAACATCCAGCCGTGGTAGGAGAGGAGCAGCTTGAGGGCCTGGCGGAAGAGCAGGACGGCAGAGAGCCAGACGCCGGTGGAGAAGAGCGCGGCGCTCAGCATCGTGCGGCTCTCGGCGCTCAGCAGGCGGCTGCGGGGCACACGGCGAGTGACGGGGGGACGGGGCAGCGGGCAGGGGCCTGTGTGGGGCCGTGCTGATGGGGGGGGACCCTGGGGGAGAGGTGTCCCTGGGAGACAGCGCTGGTGCCCAGGGGCTGGGGGACGTGTGGGGTGACCCACTGAGGGATGTGGCTGCTGGGGCTGAGGGACATGTGGGGTGACCCCACTGAGGGATGTGGCTGCTGGGGCTGTGCCCAGGGGCTGTGGGATGTGTGGGGTGACCCCACTGAGGGATGTGGCTGCTGGGGCCGTGCCCAGGGGCTGTGGGATGTGTGGGGTGACCCACTGAGGGATGTGGCTGCTGGGGCTGGGGGATGTGTGGGGTGACCCACTGAGGGATGTGGCTGCTGGGGCTGTGCCCAGGGGCTGTGGGATGTGTGGGGTGACCCCACTGAGGGATGTGGCTGCTGGGGCCGTGCCCAGGGGCTGTGGGATGTGTGGGGTGACCCCACTGAGGGATGTGGCTGCTGGGGTCATGCCCAGGGGCTGTGGGATGTGTGGGGTGACCCCACTGAGGGATGTGGCTGCTGGGGCTGTGGGATGTGTGGGGTGACCCCACTGAGGGATGTGGCTGCTGGGGCTGTGGGACGTGTGGGGTGACCCACTGAGGGATGTGGCTGCTGGGGCTGAGGGACATGTGGGGTGACCCCACTGAGGGATGTGGCTGCTGGGGCTGTGCCCAGGGGCTGTGGGACATGTGGGGTGACCCACTGAAGGATGTGGCTGGTGAGGTCATGCCCAGGGGCTGTGGGACATGTGGGGTGACCCCACTGAGGGATGTGGCTGGTGGGGTCATGCCCAGGGGCTGTGGGATGTGTGGGGTGACCCCACTGAGGGATGTGGCTGCTGGGGCTGTGGGATGTGTGGGGTGACCCCACTGAGGGATGTGGCTGGTGGGGCTGTGTGATGTGTGGGGTGACCCACTGAGGGATGTGGCTGCTGGGGCTGTGCCCAGGGGCTGTGGGATGTGTGGGGTGACCCCACTGAGGGATGTGGCTGGTGGGGCTGTGTGATGTGTGGGGTGACCCACTGAGGGATGTGGCTGCTGGGGCTGTGCCCAGGGGCTGTGGGATGTGTGGGGTGACCCCACTGAGGGATGTGGCTGCTGGGGCCGTGCCCAGGGGCTGTGGGATGTGTGGGGTGACCCACTGAGGGATGTGGCTGCTGGGGTCATGCCCAGGGGCTGTGGGACGTGTGGGGTGACCCCACTGAGGGATGTGGCTGCTGGGGCTGGGGGATGTGTGGGGTGACCCCACTGAGGGATGTGGCTGCTGGGGCCGTGCCCAGGGGCTGTGGGATGTGTGGGGTGACCCACTGAGGGATGTGGCTGCTGGGGCTGTGTGATGTGTGGGGTGACCCACTGAGGGATGTGGCTGCTGGGGCTGTGGGATGTGTGGGGTGACCCACTGAGGGATGTGGCTGCTGGGGTCATGCCCAGGGGCTGTGGGACGTGTGGGGTGACCCCACTGAGGGATGTGGCTGGTGGGGCTGTGTGATGTGTGGGGTGATCCACTGAGGGATGTGGCTGCTGGGGCTGGGGGATGTGTGGGGTGACCCCACTGAGGGATGTGGCTGCTGGGGCCGTGCCCAGGGGCTGTGGGATGTGTGGGGTGACCCACTGAGGGATGTGGCTGCTGGGGCTGTGTGATGTGTGGGGTGACCCACTGAGGGATGTGGCTGCTGGGGCTGTGGGACGTGTGGGGTGACCCCACTGAGGGATGTGGCTGCTGGGGCTGTGGGATGTGTGGGGTGACCCACTGAGGGATGTGGCTGGTTGGGCTGTGGGACGTGTGGGGTGACCCACTGAGGGATGTGGCTGCTGGGGCTGTGGGACATGTGGGGTGACCCACTGAGGGATGTGGCTGCTGGGGCTGTGCCCAGGGGCTGTGGGATGTGTAGGGTGACCCCACTGAGGGATGTGGCTGCTGGGGCTGTGGGATGTGTGGGGTGACCCCACTGAGGGATGTGGCTGCTGGGGCTGTGGGACGTGTGGGGTGACCCACTGAGGGATGTGGCTGCTGGGGCCGTGCCCAGGGGCTGTGGGATGTGTGGGGTGACCCCACTGAGGGATGTGGTTGCTGGGGTCATACCCAGGGGCTGTGGGACGTGTGGTTTGACCCCACTGAGGGATGTGGCTGCTGGGGCTGTGGGACGTGTGGGGTGACCCACTGAGGGATGTGGCTGCTGGGGCCGTGCCCAGGGGCTGTGGGCCGTGTGGGGTGACCCTGCAGGAGGCATCTCGGGGATCCCAGCTCCCACCTCTCGGGCAGGCAGTGCCGGATCCGGGCGATGAGCCCCAGGGACGGGTCGACGTGGCAGTAGAAGGAGCCGGCCGTGGCCATCACCACGACCATCCAGCTGGAGGGGGAGGCCGGGTAGACGCCGGTCAGGAAGCTGTTCTGTGGGCACAGGGGGTTGGGGTAGCGGTGAGGGGGAGGCGGTTTGGGGAAGGGGGAGCTCCGAGCCCCCTCTGCCCCACGGCCCAGCCCCACCTTGGCTTGGACCAAGCGCTTCTTCCAGGAGGAGATGCCGGCCAGGTAGAGCTGCCGCAGCGCCTCGCGGCTCAGCTGGAAGTCCAAGCCCTCGGGGGTGACGGTGAACTGGAACGCCACGGCCTGGTGAGCCTCCGCCATGCTGGGGGTCTGCCGGCACCTGTGGGGGGGGGCACGGGGAGGGGGTGCTGAGCCCGCGATGGGGGGTCCCGGGGGGTGCCCGGGCCGGGGTGGCACACAGGCAGCACGGTGGGGCCGTGCCAAGGCCACGCCGGCCCCTTTGCCGGCAGCCTGCCAGGCCAGGCCGGGCGCGTGCGGCGGCGCAGTCACACGGCGCTGGCCTCGTGCCCACTGAGGGAAGGGTCAGAGGCGAGGGGCCGCGGCACTGACACACCCCCGGCCCTGGCAGAGCCCTCGGGGACGCCGAGCAGCTGCCCCCGCGCTGGCACACGGCACACGCCGTCCCCGCTGGCAGCCACGGCTGAGGCAGCTGCAGGAGCTGCAGGGCGAGGAGAGATGGACCCCGGGACCCTCCCCAGGGCACAGCCCCCTCCGGGCCCCGCCAGTGCCAGGGCAGTCGGTGCCATCTGGAGCTCAGCCCAAGGGCCACGAGCTCGTGGGTGCTGCCGGTGCCCCGTGACGCCGGTGTCCCTGTGCCAAACAGCTGCAGCTTGGCAAGAGCTGGCACAGCACTGCTGCATGGGCACACTGCACCGGTGTGCAGTGCAGTGCGATGAACTGCATCACTCTGCCCAGCGCTGCAACACAGTGCATCATGCTGCACTGCATGGCACTGCCCGGTGCAGCGCTGCATTGAACTGCATCACCCTGCAGCAAAGGGCACTGCAGTGTGTGGCACTGCCCAGTGCAGCGCTGCATTGAACTGCATCACCCTGCAGCAAAGGGCACCACAGTGTGTGGCACTGCCCAGTGCAGCGCTGCATCGAACTGCATCACCCTGCAGCAAAGGGCACCGCAGCGTGTGGCACTGTCTGGCTGCAGCCTGCACAACACAGCATGGCACAGCACAGTATGGCTGCACTTCATGGCACAGCATGGCATGGTATGGCACAGCATGGCACAACACAGCATCGCATGGCACAGCACAACATGGCTGCAGGCTGCACTGCACCCTGCTGCATGCAATCACTGTAGATGCACAATGTAACATGGCATGGCATGGCATAGAATCATGTCTGGCACTACATGGCATGGCCTGGCACAGTCTGGCCTGTTCCAGCACTACATGGCACACTAAGGCCTATCCTTGACTGGTATAGCATGGCACAGCACTGCATGGCCTGGCACTGCTCAGCATGGCACAGCACCGCATGGCCTGGCACTGCTCAGCATGGCACAGCATGGCACAGCACTGCATGGCCTGGCACTGCTCAGCATGGCTTGGCACTGCACAGCACTGCATGACCTGGTACTGCTCAGCATGACACAGCACCGCATGGTCTGGCACTGCTCAGCATGGCACAGCATGGCACAGCACTGCATGACTTGGCACTGCTCAGAATGGCACAGTATGGCACAGCACCACATGGCCTGGCACTGCTCAGCATGGCACAGCATGGCACAGCACTACATGACTTGGCACTGCTCAGAATGGCACAGTATGGCACAGCACCACATGGCCCTACAAGTCCCACCCTGGCCTGGCACTGCTCAGCATGGCACAGCACCACATGGCCCTACAAGTCCCACCCTGGCCTGGCACTGCACAGCATGGCACAGCACCACATGGCCTGGCACTGCTCAGAATGGCACAGCACCACATGGCCTGGCACTGCTCAGCATGGCACAGCACAGCACCGCATGGCCTGGCACTGCTCAGCATGGCACAGCATGGCACAGCACTGCATAGCCTGGCACTGCTCAGCATGGCACAGCATGGCACAGCACCGCATGGCCTGGCACTGCTCAGCATGGCACAGCATGGCACAGCACTGCATGGCTTGGCACTGCTCAGAATGGCACAGTATGGCACAGCAACGCATGGCCCTACAAGTCCCACCCTGGCCTGGCACTGCACAGCATGGCACAGCACCGCATGGCCTGGCACTGCTCAGCGTGGCACAGCATGGCACAGCATCACATGGCCCAGCACAGCCTGGCACAGCCTGGCACAGCACCACACAGCCTGGCACAGCATCGCAAGGCCTGGCACAGCCTGGCACAGCACTGCACAGTTTGGCACGGTCTGGCACAGCATCGCAAGGCCTGGCACAGCCTGGCACAGCACTGCACAGTTTGGCACGGTCTGGCACAGCATCGCAAGGCCTGGCACAGCTTGGCACAGCACCACACAGCCTGGCACAGCATCGCAAGGCCTGGCACAGCCTGGCACAGCACTGCACAGCTTGGCACGGTCTGGCGCAGCACCGCACGGCCCCACACGTCCCATCCCAGCCTGGCACCGCAGGTCCCGGCCGTGCCCCTGCCCAGGCTCCCCAAGGTCCCCATAAGGTCACGGTGTGCGCGGGGGGTGAGCGCAGCCCCCGCCGCTCCCGCCGCCCACCGCACGGACCCTCCCCGCGCTGTGCCCTCGGCGTTCCGCGGCCGCGGGGTCCCGGGGGGCCCGGCCCGGCCCGGCCGCGGTGCCCGGTACCTGCCCCGGTGCCCGGCGGCTGCTCGGGGGCGCGGACGGCGGGTGGCGGCGGCTCCGTGCGCCCGTTGGTAACCGGTAACCGGACACCGGCCGCGGGCGGGACCCGCTGCATGGCCCCAAAAGGCAGCGGCAGCGGCCGCTCCGCCCCCCGAGCCCAGGCGGGCCGAGCCCGGGCGAGCCGAGCCCGGACAAACCGAGCCTGGCCGAGCTGAGCCGAGCCGAGCCGAGCCCGGACAAACTGAGCCTGGCCGAGCTGAGCCGAGCCGAGCCGAGCCCGGACAAACTGAGCCTGGCCGAGCCCGGGCGAGCCGAGCCCGGACAAACCGAGCCTGGCCGAGCTGAGCCGAGCCGAGCCGAGCCCGGACAAACTGAGCCTGGCCGAGCTGAGCCGAGCCGAGCCGAGCCCGGACAAACTGAGCCTGGCCGAGCTGAGCCGAGCCGAGCCCGGACAAACTGAGCCTGGCCGAGCTGAGCCGAGCCGAGCCGAGCCCGGACAAACTGAGCCTGGCCGAGCTGAGCCGAGTTGAGCCGAGCCCGGACAAACTGAGCCTGGCCGAGCTGAGCCGAGCCGAGCCGAGCCCGGACAAACTGAGCCTGGCCGAGCTGAGCCGAGCTGAGCCAGGCCAAACTGAGCCGATCCAGGCCAAGCTGAGCCGAGCCAGGCCAAGCTGAGCTGAACCAAGCCCAGCCCAGCCGAGCCGAGCCAAACCAAGCCAGGCTGAGCTGAGCCAAGCAGAGCTGAGCCGGGCCCAGCTGAGCCCAGCCAAGCTGGGCCAAGCCAAGCCCAGTCAAGCTGGGCCCAGCAGAGCAGGGCAGATCTGAGCCGAGCAAGGCCAAACCGAGCTGAGCCAAGCCCAGCCCAGCCAAACCCTGCTGAGCCAAGCCAAGCTGAGCCCAGCCGAGCTGAGCTGAGTCCAGCCAAGTCGAGCCCAGTCGAGCCGAGCCCATACCCAGCCCCACACCAGCCCCACACCAGCCCCACAGGGGCAGCGCGGCCCTGGCCAGGGGCACAGGGGAAGGTGGCCACTGGCAAGGCAAAGCTACGAGCCCCTACAGCTCCTGGGCACAGCTGATGGGGCAGGAGCCGAGTGTTGGTGCTGTGAGGAAGCTCCACTCAAAGCCAAGGTGAATGGGCAGAGCTGTGTCCCACTGCCAGGCACAGCCAGAGCCCGAGGAGCCGTGTTCCAGAGGGTCCCCAGCCCCAGCAGCAGTCCCAGGGCAGGGATTGTCCCCTGTGCTGGGCCCTGGGGAGGCTGCAGCTCCAGGGCTGTGTCAGTGCTGGCCCCTCACTCACTGCCACAGGGACTCTGAGGGGCTGCAGCTGGGGCAGGGGCTGGAGCACAAGGGCAGGGGCTGAGGGAATGGGGGTGCTGAGGCTGGAGCAGAGGAGGCTGAGGGGAGCCAGGAGCACTCTGTGCCACTCCCTGCCAGGAGGCTGCAGGGAGCTGGGGGTCGGGCTCTGCTCCCCAGCCATGAGCAACAGCCCCAGAGGAAAGGGGCTGGAGCTGCCTCAGGGGAGGCTGAGGCTGGAGCTGAGGCAGAACTGTTTCCCTGAGAGGGGTGTGAGCCCCTGTGCCAGGCTGCCCAGGGAGCTGGGGCAGTGCCCAGCCCTGGAGGGACCCCAAAGCCCTGGGCTGAGGTGCTGAGGGCTGTGGGTCAGTGCTGCTGTGGCAGAGGGAGGGGAGAGGAGGGACTCCAGGAGGTTCAGGGGCTTCTCCAAACTCAGTACTTCTGTGGGTCTCTGTTTCTGTGCAAACAGCAGCTCCTGTGTCCCCACCCCCACCTGTGCCCCCCCAGCCCTCCCCAGGCATCAGCTGCAGCGTCCACCCCCCATCCCAAGCCACAGCCTCCCCCCACTCCCCAGTGCAGGGCAGAGGGTGGCACATGCTGGTGGGGGCACCCCCTGCCCCTGCAGCCCCCCCTGCCCCTGCAGCCCCCCAGCCAGGGCCAGGGAGAGGCAGCCAGCACCGTGCAGCACCGCAGCGTTTATTGGTCTGAGGAGAGGTGACATTCTGCTGTCGGGAGGGAGGGGAGGGGGCAGCCCCCAGCCCCCCAGCCCAGCCTCAGCCCCCGGGTGCAGGGGGAGAATGGAATGCACGTGTGGGTCCCCCACAGCAGGCAGGACCATGCAGGGGGCAGCCAGGACAGCCGAGCCCCCCTCATCCAGGCTGCTCCAGCCCCCCGCTGCTGGCCCAGGCAGGGGGCTCCCAGCAGCCCTCACAGAGGGTCCCATCAGCCAGGACGTGCAGCTCAAGCCCCGTTCAGTGCCAGGAGTGCAGAGACGAAGGACACACTGCCACGGGGGGATGTGCCAGGGGCAGGGGGGAGGATGTGCCGGGGCAGGGGGGCACAGCCACAGGCAGGGGGCAGGCAGGGGCAGGACAGGCACAGAGGGAGCTGCAGCCTCCCCCGTTTTCTGCGTGGGAGCTGCGGCAGAGATCCAGCACCAGGGTCCCCAGGGATGTGCCCTGTTCCAGGGGCATGAACCCGGGCAGACCCAGCTTTCTCCCTGCTCTGCAGCCCCCAAACCGTTAGAGCCCCGTGGGCAGCCCCCCAGGAGGGGTCGTGGCCCCAGGCAGCCCCCGGGCACAGGCAGCCCCGTGCTCAGGAGCACTGTGCCTTGTGCTGGAAATAGGCCTCGAAGCGGCTCTGGGCATAGTCCTGTGTGGGAAACGGGAGTCAGGGAGTGCTGGTGCAACCCCCAGCATCCCCTGCCCTGGGGCAGAGGAGGGGGGACGTGCCAGGGAGGGTCCCAAGGGCAGCGCTCACCAGGTACCCGAACTTGATGGTGGAGATCTTGGCCTGCAGAATGGACCACAGCCCCCAGAAGAAGTGAGAGGCCAAAGCGAACCTGAGGGAGAGCAGCTGTCAGCCTCCCCAGGACCCCCCTCCCTGCCCCCCACCAGCAGAGGAGGGCTTGGGGGGGTCGTGCAGGGACCCCCAGAGCCTGTCCCTCACCGGTTGATCTCGGTGAGCATCTCCTCCTCCAGCCGAGCCTGTTCCTCACGCGCGCCGTCCCCGCGGCGCCCCGCCGCCTCGGACAGGTAGTGCCGGATGAAATGCAGCTGGGAGGGGGGGCAGAGCGGGCTGGGACCCTGCTCCCCCAGCACAGCCCCGCCAGGACCACCCCCAGGAGCAGCCCCCAGCCCCACCTGCTGCTCTCGGCTGGGGTAGTTCTCTGGGGACGCCTGGAAGAAGGGCCACGAGTCGTGGGTGTAGTTGTAGACCCACTCGCAGAAGTGGTTGCCGATGTCAAAGCCCCTGGGGGAAGGGGGGAGGGTGAGCAGAGCCCCCTCCCAAGGAGAAGCCTGGCAGAGACCCCCCTCCCTGAGGCACAGCACAGAGCCCCCAGACCCACCTGTAGTTGTAGCTGCTGTACTCGAAGTCGATGAGCATGAGCTTGTCGGAGGAGGACGCGTCGTGCCCAGCCAGCAGCAGGATGTTCCCTGTGCAGAGAGAGAGGGGTGGCTCGCTCAGGGGGGAGCTGTGGGGTGGGTCAAGCCCTTGCACAGGTGAGCCCTGGCTGGGCAGACCCTCAGCTGCAGGACAGGGCCCTCAGGAGAGGCTGCAGCTGCCCGTCTGTCGCACTCGCACTCACCCTCCTGCACGTCGTTGTGGCAGAAGACCACGGGCGAGGGGGTGGCCTCCAGCAGGTCCCTGCGGTTCAGGGCACAGCCCTCAGCTGGGGCAGGACCACGGGGGCTGGAGCCCACCCTCCACAGGCACAGCAGAGCTGTGGGCACGGCTGGCGGCCACAGCATGAGGGGCTCGGCAGGGACCCTGCCCCAGGGACGCAGGGAGCCCCCCAGGAGCTGTCCCCGGGGCCTGTGCAGGTCCTCTGAGGACACAGGACGGGAACAGCCACGTTCCAGACCTGTGCCAGGAGGTTGGCACCCCATATCGTGCCACTGACCAGGACAGGCTCACCTGAGGCTCTTCATCTCTTCCTGCAGGTTGTAAGTCTTGAGGTGGTTGAACTTCTTCAGCTGCCCTTCCTCGGGGAAGGTGAGCTCAGAAATCTGCTGCAGGTACCTGGAATGCAGGAGAAGGTGCTGCCAGGTCAGGTGCCCCTGGGCACTGCCACCCCCACAGAGCCCCTCTGTCCTCAGCACCATCCCCATGGGCCCCACCAGCAGCTGGATGGGACCCCCCTGTGCTCCAGACCCCAACAGATCTCGGGGGCTGAGGTGATCTGGGACCTTACAATCTTCTGTGTGAAAATGAAGGTGATCTTGTGTTTATAGAGCAAGAGAGTCTTTAACTCCTACAAAACAGGGCATGGACAAAGCTCCCAACACCTGCAGCCTTTGGTGCTGTGTCTGAGCTTTTTACCTCCTCAGAGGTGGAAAAAGGGAAGCAAACAATCACTTTGGGGCTGTAGATTTCCAGCACTGCCTGTGTCCACCTGTGACTGTGCACCACCTAATGTGGAACCTAAAAGCTTCGGCATCCTGAAAGGGAGATGTGCTGTGTTCAAAGCACCGACACCCCAGGCTTTAAAAGTGCCTACAGCCTCCTTCTTCATTCATATACTTCAAAGTCACCTTCAGGTCTATGCAGGAGCATGTAAATGTTTAAGTTGAACAAAAGGTGAAAGTCCTTTGGTGCTGAGGGGAGGGAGCCCTGGCCCAGGCTGCCCAGGGAGGGTGTGGAGGCTCCTCAGGAGGTTCCCAACCCCAGCTGGACACATTCCTGTGCCCCCTGAGCCAGGGGCAGCTGCTGGAGCAGAGGCTGGGGCTGGATGAGCTCTGCAGGGCCCTGCACACCCCACCATGCTGGGGTTCTGTGATTCTAAGTATTGGTTCTATGATGAAACACAGAGCTGCTGCACATCCCACTGTCACCAACAGATACTCAAGCACTTGGGTAGAGTGGTCAGCACCACGTTAGATCTCTTTATCCGGTGGCACAGGAAAGGAGAGAGAGCTGCTTTGGCAAAACCAAGAGGATGGTAGCAGAACTGGGGATAGAAACCAGGTCTCCTCAGGACCAAACCTGCTCCTTACCCACCCAGCACTGCTTTCCTCTCTGCTCCTTACCCATCCAGCACTGCTTTCCTTTCTGCTCCTTACCCACCCAGCACTGCTTTCCTTTCTGCTCCTTACCCACCCAGCACTGCTTTCCTTTCTGCTCCTTACCCACCCAGCACTGCTTTCCTCTCTGCTCCTTACCCACCCAGCACTGCTTTCCTTTCTTTTCCCACACACAGGCTTTTTGGCAGCACGAGGCTTTTACAAGTGAACTCCAGTTACAAATGCAAACCAAACTGTGTCTGTAAAGCAGGTGCAGACCCACACAGGTGTGTGACGTGTGGGGATGAAACAGGCGCAGATTGAACCCACCGACCGTTTCACACGCTCGTCCTCAGAGCCAAGGCTCATCCTTAAACCAAGCACCAGCCCTCACCACTCCATGGTCCCAAACAGCCACTTGGGCTCCTTGTTGAAGGGCATCACCATCCTGTGGAACCGTGACATCTTCACCGCGATCTCCCGGGAGATGTCGGGCTCCCGCAGGTCCTCGGTGCGCAGGCGCCGGCTCTGCGGGGAACGGAGCACAGCACGGGGAGCCCCGTGGGCAGGAGCTGCCTGCAGCTGGGGCTGGGAGCCCACCCAGCAAGGGGGAGCCCCCTATCCTGTCCCATCCCATCCTGGCTCATCTTGTTCCATCCTACCCCATCTTGTCCCATCTCACCTTCTCATCTCTTTCCACTCCATCCCACCCCATCCCATCCTGTCTCATCCCATCCCATCCCATCCCATTCCACCTTCCCCACTCCATCCCATCTCTTTCCACTCCACCCCATCCCATCCCATCCCATCCCATCCCATCCCATCCCATCCCATCCCATCCCACTCTCCCCATCTCATTCTCCCCATGTCATCTCATGTCATCTCATGTCATCTCATCCCACCCCATCCCATTCCATCTCATCCTCCCCATCCCTCCCCATCCCATCCTCCCCACGTCATCTCGTCTCATGTAATCTCATGTCATCTCATGTCATCTCATCTCATCCCACCCCATCCCATTCCACCTCATCCTCCCCATCCCATCCCATCCCATCCCATCCCATCCCATCCCATCCCCTCCCATCCCATCCCATCCCCTCCCGTCCGTACCGGCACGTACTGCTCCAGCCGGCCCTGGGGGAAGACGCCGTAGAGCCGCGGCCCCAGCTCCCGCTCTGCCAGGATGGCGAACATGACGCTCTCCAGCACCAGCGAGTCCACACCCTGCGGGCACCGGCAGCGGCTCTGAGCTCCTGCCCACAGCCCCCTGGCCACACAGCCCCCTCAGTCCCATAGCCCCAATCCCCCAGCCCCATAGACTCCTGGCCCCACAGCCCCCCATTCCCCCAGCCTCATTCCCCAGCCCCACAGCCCCTTGGCCTCACAGCCTCCCCAATCCCCCAGCCCCACAAATTCTCAAGCCCCACAGGCCCACAGCCTCAAAGCCCCTTGGCCCCACAGTGCCCTGGCCCCACAGCCCCTCCAATCCCCCAGCCCTGCAGCTCCCCAGCCCCACAGCCCTGCAGTCCCCCAGCCCCACAGCCCCCCCAATCCCCCACCTCCCTGGTCCCACAGCCCCTCCAATCCCCCAGCCCTGCAGTCTCCCAGCCTCACAGTCCCTCCAATCCCCCAATCCCCCAGCCCCGCAGCCCCCTGGCCCTGCAGCCCAGGAGGGAGCTGCCTGCAGAGCCTCCAGCTGGGCTCCAGGGTGGCCTGGGGGGGTCCATGGCCAGCCAGGGGGGTCTGTGGCCAGCAGGGCCACGCTCACCTGCAGGATGGCCCCGTAGACTCGCAGCAGGACCTGTCGTGGCTCATCTCCCACGCTGAGGACGTGCTCGGGCAACGTGCACTTGAACAGCAGGTTGCTGAGCCCCCCACTGTGGGCACGGGCTGGTCAGGGCTGGGGAGCCCCGGGGGGGGGGGCACTGGGGATGGACTGGGACAGGGATGGGGCAGTGGAGGAGGACTGGGCACGGTGTGTGGGGTGGCTGAGGCACTCAGCAGGAAACGGGGACATCAGATGGGGGACACGTAGGGGACACTGAGGGGGTGACACTGGGAGGGAGGCAAGTCGGGGGTCCTGGTGGGGAGCTGAGACAGTAGTTGGGGATGCAATTAGGAGACAGTGAGAGGGACTGGGACACCAGTCAGGGGCAACTGGGAGGAACTGGGAGTGGGGACTGTGATATCAGTTGGAGAAGTAAATGGGGGACACTGAGGATAGGACAGGGGGGACTGGGACAGCAGTGAGAGGAGCAACTGGGGGACACTGAGGGTCAGACAGGGGGGACTGGGACAGCAGTGAGAGGAGCAACTGGGGGACACTGAGGGTCAGACAGGGATACCAGTCACGGGGGCAAATGGGGGGGAGACTGGGACACTGGTTGAGGGGGCAACAGCAGCACCGGGGAGGGGGCACAGGGATACAGGTTGTGGGAGCAACAGGATTTGGGGAGAGACTGGGGCACCCCCACGGTAACCGGGGGACGGGCGGGAGGAACCGGGGCTCCGGCTGCCGGGGAAAACGGCCACCAGAGACACCGGGCATCCGGCCGACGGGTGGTATCGGGGCGGGATGCGGTAGCCACGACAGCGTGGGTGAGGGGGGATGCGGCCGCAGCCCCCGGTGCCGGTTGATACCTGACGAACGCGATACCGAACTCCTCGGGTCCGATGAGCTTCCAGGAACCGGCGAGGAACTCCCGGCACCAGGCGTAGGCCTGCAGGCGGGTGGCGGCGGGCACGGCCCCATCTCCATCCTCAGCGCCATCCCCGTTCCCGCTGCTCGCCGCAGCCGCCGCCATGGCCTGGCCGCCCCGCCCCGTCTCGCCCCGTCCCGCCCCGTCCGGTCCCGTCCCGGTGGGGCCGCGGGAGAGGCGCGCGGGGGAAAAGGGGGAGTGGCGCGCTCGGCCAATGGGGAGGCGCGCGCGCTGATGGCGCGCCAGGCGCTGGCCAATGGGGAGGCGCGCGCGCTGATGGCGCGCCGGGCGCTGGCCAATGGGGAGGCGCGGCGGCCATGCGGCGGAACGTGGAGCTGAAGGCGCGGCTGCGCGCGGCGGGAGCGGCGGAACGGGCGGCGGCGGCGGCGGCGGCGGCGGGACCGGGAGCGGCCCGGGGACAGCGCCTGGCGCAGGCTGACACCTTCTTCCGTGTCCCGCGGGGCCGCCTCAAGCTGCGCCGCACCGCGGTGAGAGCGGGGGCGGGGAGAAGATGAGGAACTCTCGGTAGCCGGGGTGGGGGGACCCTGCCCTTGTCCCTTCCGAACCTGCCCTTGACCTACTAATCTCAGTTTGAGCTCCCTAACCCTGCCCTTGACCTCCTTCAACCCTGCGCTTGACCTCCCGCAACCCTGCCCTTGACCCTCACCTTAACGTCCCTGACTCACACCTTGACCCCCTCGACCCTCATCTTGATCTCCCCGACCCCTCCCCTCCTGCTCCTTCCTCTCCTGCTTGCCCCGGCCCCACATGAGCACGACTGAGTCTGACTGACCCTGCCTGCCCAGCCCTGCCTCTCCTCCTCCCTGACCCCGACCTTGATCTCCCCTGCCTGACCCTAACCCTAACACTACCCATCTGGCCTTGCCTGACCCTGTCTACCCCTAGCCTTGCTTCACCCTAACCCTGTCTGGCTCTGCCTGACCCTGACCCTAATCCTGCCTGACTTTGCCCCTGCCTGCCCCTAATGCTGCCCTTGCCCTTCCCTCTCCTGTTTGCCCTGACCCTGTGTGACCCTGAGCTAATCTGACTGACTATAACTGCTGGTTCTCCTGCCTGCCCCTGCCCCTCTCCCCAGGATGGACGGGGGGAGCTGATCTTCTACGAGCGCCCCGACACCACTGGCCCCAAACTCTCCTCCTTCACCATCACCCCCACAGATGACCCTGATGGGCTGGAGGTGAGCACCGGGATGGGGGGTCCCTGGGCACGCTGCTCCCTGCCATGGGGCTGTGTGTGGGGCACCCAGAGCCGGGCCAGGGCCTCGCTGTGGGGCTCGTGCCTTGGCGCGGGGGGCTGCTGCCCACGGGCCGTTCCTGCCGCGGTGCACAGGCGGTGCTGGCGCAGGCGCTGGGCCTGCTGGGGGTGGTGAGGAAGGAGAGGCTCCTCTACCTCGTGGGACAGACCCGAGTGCACCTGGACAGCGTGGAGGGGCTGGGGGACTTCGTGGAGCTGGAGGTGAGCGGGGCACAGCCGGGCAGTGGGTCCTGGGCCTGGGAGCTCCTGGGGCTCATCCTGCCCGTGCCCGCAGGTGGTGCTGAGCGAGGAGCAGAGCGTGGAGGATGGGGAGCGCGTGGCCCGCCAGCTGATGGCGCAGCTGGGCATCGAGGAGGGAGACCTGATCTCCGGGGCCTACCTGGACCTTCTGCTGGCCAAGGCACAGGCTGGCTCCTGAGGGCTCTGCGGGGCCCTGTGCGAGGGGCTGAGCCCCCCAGGGACACCCCTCACCCGGGCTGGGGCAGCGGGACAGGGACACACCCCCCAAGGGCTGGCTCCTGCCCCCAGCCCACCCCACAGGCAGCTCCATCCCCTGCCCTTTGGTGCACAATAAAAGCTCTGGACGGATGGTGGCTGTGGCTGGGACGGGCTGCTGCAGGGGCTCGGGGCACCCACGGTGAGAATCGCCCAGGGCTGGGGCTGACAGGGCCCTGCAGAGCTGCTGCAGCCCCAACCCCTGCCCCAGCAGCTGCCCCTGGCTCAGGGGGCACAGGAACCACACACCAAACCCTGGCCCCAGGCTCCTGACACCCACCCTGCAGGGACTGAGCAGCACTGAGGAGATGCCCCTGAGCTCAGGCTTCTGTTGCCCAGGCTCAGCAGCCCCAGGGCTGCAGCCTTTCCTCCTCACACACATCTTGCAGCCCCTCAGCATCTCAGCAGCCCTGCACTGGCCTCTCTGCAGCCCTTCCCTGGCTCTCTGCAGCTGGGCAGCCCAGCACTGGCCACAGCCCTGCACATGAGGCCTCAGCACATGGGGCAGAGCACAGGGGCAGCACAACCTCCCTCCCCCTGCTGCCCACACTCTGCTGGATGCCCCCAGCATGCCATTGGCTTCTTGCCCCCCAGCCCAGGCTGCTGCTCATGGGGAGCTGCTGCCCCCCAGCACTGCCAGCTCCCTCTGCCAGAGCTGCTCTCCAGCAGCTCCCCCCCAGCCTGTGCTGCTCATGGGCTTGTTCCTCCCCAGCTGCAGGACTCTGCCCTTGTCCTGGGGGAACCTCAGCAGCTCCCTCTGTGCCGAGCTCTCAACCTGCCCAGCTCTGGCTGAATGGCAGCTCAGGCTCTGCTGAACCAGCCCCTGCTCCCAGCTTGGTGGGAAGGCCCCTTCCTGTCCTGCTGTGTGGGCAGAGGGGTGCCAGCCCTGGGGAAGGGGTGCAGGAGGGGCTGTGTGGCTGTGGGGGGCAGGAGAGGGCTGGACTGGGTGGCAGCTCAGCCCTGAGCTGGGATTCTCCCCCTTCCCTGGGGCTGTGGGCAGGGGAGGGCCTTTGGGCCGCTGCAGCAGCAGGTGGGTGAGCAGGGGGGGACGAGGGGGGCTGCAGGTATCTGTGCTGCTGTGCCATCTGCCTCTGGCTCACAGGCAGGTCCCCAGAGCTGCTGTTGTGGCTGTGGGATGCTGCCCAGGGGGATAATCAGGGGCTGGGAGGGTGCTCCCACCCCAGTGCCACCAGAGCAGTGATGGGACAGGAGCTGGTGTCGGCAATGCCTGGGGGTCTCTGCCTGGTGTCAGGCTGCTTGAACCCAGTGCTGACAGAGTCACAGGATGGTTTGGGCTGGAAGGGAGCCCAAAGCTCATCTCATTCCAAGCCCCTACCATGGGCAGAGACACCTTCCCCCAGCCCAGGCTGCTCCCAGCCCCATCCAACCTGCCCCTGGGCACTGCCAGGGCTGGGGCAGCCACAGCCTCTCTGGGCAGCCTGTGCCAGGGCTCAGCACCTCACAGGGAGCAGCTTCTTCCTCACATCTCACCTGAATCTCCCCTCTGGCAGTTGCAGCCATCAGCCCTTGTCCTGTCCCTCCAGGCCCTTGTACGAAGTCCCTCCCCATGTTGTCATTCCCTTTAGGGCCTGGAGGCTGCTCTGAGGGGTCCCCGGAGCCTTCTCCAGGCTGAACCCCCCCCAGAGCCTGGAGGGGGTCCCAGGGCTGGTCCCAGCCTGTGTCATGGCTCTGTGGGGCAGTGGTGGGTGCCCGGGGGGGGGGGGGGGGGGGGGGTCACAGGCCTCAGCATTGGCCATGGAGGGGGGCTGAGAGACCACTCCCCTCATTCCACACCACCTTTGGAACCCCCCCACTGCAACCTGCTCCCCGTTGCACACATCCCCCCCTCCCTCTCCAAGCCCTCACAGCCCCTTGCTGCCTGTCTCCCCCCACCCTCAGAGCCCCCAGCAGCCCCTGTCACCCACACCATGGCGCCCCCAAACACACTGACTTGTCCCCTACAACCTCCTGTCCCCCCCACACACCATCTCCCCACCTCCTTGCCCCCAATTCCAGCAGATGGCTCTCAGTACCCCCCCTTTCCCCGTCACTGCAGCCCCCTGCTCCCCAGCCCCTTCCCCTCCCCCAGCCCTGTGAGACCCCCTTGCAGCTCCTGCAGCTCCTCGCTCCCTCTCGACCTCCCCGTTTCACCCCGTGCACAGAGACCCCCACAACCTCCTGAGCTCCCAATGCCCGTGCACAGCCCCCCCTTCCTCCTGCCCCCTCTCCTCTGCTCCTGCCCCCCCAGCTCCTCCTGGACACCCCCAACCACGGCCCCCCCCGCCCTGTTGCCCCCTGGTTCCCCTGCTCCTGCAGCCCCCCAGCCCTGCTGCCCCCCCCGGTGCCCCCTTTCCCCTGCTGCCCCCCGAAGCCCCCCCGACCCTGCTGCCCCCCAGTGCCCTCTGACCCTGCTGTTCCCCCGGGTCCTTGCTGCCCCTCCCGGTGCCCTCCTGGCCCCGTTGCCCCCCGGTTGCCCCTGGCCCCGCAGCCCCGTCGGGCCGCGCAGCGCCGGGCCCGTCAGCACCGGACAGCTCCCGCCGCCGCCCCGCCCCGGCACGGCCCCAGCGCCCCCCCGAGCGCTCCTCAGCCCCGGACAGCCCCGGGCAGCCCTGCTCCATCCCTACAGACCCCCTGCTCCATCCCTACAGACCCCCTGCTTCACCCCTACAGCCCCCCTGCACCTCCTACAGCCCCCCGCCCACACACACTGCTCCCTGCAGCCCCCTGTCCCCCGTACAGCCCCCTGCCCCTCCATACAGCCCCCTGTCCCCCCGTACAGCCCCCTGCCCCTCCATACAGCCCCCTGTCCCCCCGTACAGCCCCCTGCCCCTCCCTATACAGCCCCTTGTCCCCCCATACAGCCCCTTGTCCCCCCATACAGCCCCCTGTCCCTCCCCATACAGCCCCCTTGTCCCCCCATAGCGCCCCCTGCCCCTCTCTGGACAGCCCCCTGCCCCTCCATGCAGCCCCCCATACAACTCCCCGCAGACCCCCGCCCCTCCCCTCTCGCCTTCCCTCTGTGGTTCCCGTAGAGCGCTCTGACTCTCCCCCCGCAGAGCCCCCCGGACAGCTCCGACTCTCCCCGCACAGCCCACCCGCCCCGTCCCTTCCACACCCCCTTACGCATCCCCCCCCCCCCTCTGTGCGCCCCCCCCCAACTCCTACACAGCCCCAGCACCCCCCTGAGCCTCCCCCCTCCCCGTACCCACCTCCATCCCCTCCCTCCACCGCCCCCCACCTCCCCGCACAGCCCGATAACAACCGCCCGCCCCTCCCAGACCCCCCCCCAGCTTCCCAGCCTCCACCGGCCCCCTCTCCTGTCCACGCCCCCTCCCCGCCCGCCCCGCGCCCCCCGCGCTCCCCGCCCCGCATCCCCCGCCCCGCGCTCCCCGCCCCGCATCCCCCACCTCGCTCTCCCCGCCCCGCGTCCCCCGCCCCGCATCCCCCGCCCCGCGCTCCCCGCCCCGCATCCCCCGCCCCGCGCTCCCCGCTCCCCGCCCCGCGTCCCCCGCCCCGCATCCCCCGCCCCGCGCTCCCCGCCCCGCGCAGCTCCGCAGTCCGGCGCAGCCCCGGCCGGGAGAAGATGGCGGATCGCGCCGAGATGTTCTCGCTCTCCACCTTCCATTCGCTTTCGCCGCCCGGCTGCAGGTGAGCCCGGCGCGGGGGGCCGGTGATGCGGGGGCCGGTGGCGCGGGGGGCCGGTGGCGCGGGGTGGGGGGGGGGCGATGCGGGGCCCTTCGCGCCGCACCGCCCTTGGCACCGGCGCGGGGTGGGGGGAGGCGGCGCTGTGGTGGGCCCGGGACCCCCCCGTTCATCTCCGCTCGTTCCGCCCGTTCACCTTGTGCTGCCGGGGCCGCGCAGGCCGCCGGCGCTTCCCGGTGCGGGGATTAACGACGCAGCGGCCGCCGGCCGCATCCCCCCCGCAGCATCCCTCCGGGGCTGGGGGGCGCCGGCGCTGGGGGTCCGCGCTGCCCACCCCCTCCCCTGGCCGAGGCAGTGCCCCCCGGGCCGAGCCCCCCGCCGCGGCTCGGCCGTGCCCGGGGCCGCCGCATCCCGCCGGTGCGGGGGGGCCGCCGCCTCCTCTTTGTCTCTCCCGCCGCGCCGCAGCGGCCCCGGCGACGGGCCCGGAGGGAGCGGGGGTCGCCGCCGGGCCGGGGGCTCCGCGGCCGACGAGGGTTTGGGGGTCCCGAGAGGGTTCGGAGGGCTGGTGCGTGATGAAAGCAGCGCCTCCCCCCCCCACCCCATCCCCCCGCAACCCCCGGGAGCGCTGCCAGGGCCCGGGGGTCACCTTAGCGCAGGGTCGCGGTGCCCGCGCCCCCCGGGGGTCCGCAGCTCGCCTGGCCCTGGCGGGACCCCGTGCGGGCCAGGGTCTGCGGGGAGCGGGGCGGGACAGGGGCTGGGTGCGGGATGGGCTGGCCCCGCAGTGGTCGGGGGGAGGACGGGTGGGAGGTGGCGGCAGGGAGCGGCGGGACCCCCGGCGCTGTGGGGTCTGGGAGGGCGGCCTGAGTTGGTTCTGGCCTGTGCTGGGCACGTCTCAGGGCTGCTCCCTGGGGAGTGTCCCCTTCCCCTCTGTCCCCCTCCATGTCCCTCTCGTGTCCCCTCCGTGTCCCCTCCATGTCCCTCTCGTGTCCCCCTCCGTGTCCCCTCCATGTCCCCCTCCATGTCCCCTTCTCCCCATGTCCCCCTCCATGTCCCCTTCCCCCCGTGTCCCCCCCATGTCCCCTTCCCCCTTTGTCCCCCCTGTGTCCCCCCGTGTCCCCTCCCTGTCCCTGCACACGGGCCGGTGCCGTCGCTGCGTGTGGTGGTGCAGGGAGGGGAGGACGCGGCCTCTGCTGTGCCTGCTCGGTTCCTTTCTGCCTCTTGCCCGGCATTTAGGCCCCAGCACTTCTCTGGGGGTCTCACCGGGTCCCCCCCACTCAGTGCTCAGTGCTGGTTTCTACCCTTTGCTGTGCCAGAGGCCTGAGGCAGGGACGTGTCCCAGCGGGAGCTGTGAGCAGGATGGAGCCCCCCGGGCCTGGGGCTGAGCCGCTGCTGCTCGTGTCCCCCTGCCCTGGATGGAGCCCCCCAGGCCTGGCTCCTCTGCCCTGGGGCTGAGCCGCTGCTGCTCGTGTCCCCCTGCCCTGGATGGAGCCCCCCGGGCCTGGCTCCTCTGCCCTGGGGCTGAGCCGCTGCTGCTCGTGTCCCCCTGCCCTGGATGGAGCCCCCCAGGCCCGGCTCCTCTCCCCCTGAGCTCGGTGCCTCGGTGCTGAGCCGCTGCTGCTCGTGTCCCCCTGCCCTGGATGGAGCCCCCTGGGCCTGGCTCCTCTCCCCCTGAGCTCGGTGCCTCGGTGCTGAGCCGCTGCTGCTCGTGTCCCCCTGCCCTTGCTGGGAGGGGTGAGCGCAGCCTCTCCCACGGGAGCGTTCAGTCCCCAAGGTCCCTGATGCTGCCCCGAGCCCTGGGGCCACAAAGCCCCTCTGCAGGCGACAGTGGGCTGGGGCTGTGACCCCCATCCTGCCAGAGCCTGGGGAGCTGTGCCAGTCCCGGGGAGCTGGCTTAAACCCCCGGGGCCGCCGTGGCAGCGAGTGCCCCCAGACCCAGCTGAGTGCCCACGAGCCCCCCGAGCCTGGCAGGGCCAGGGGGGCAGGGATGAGGTCCTGGCTGTGGCCAGCACCAGCGGTGCAGCCTCTGTGCCCTGGTTCAGTGGGGTCCTGCAGGGGCCGAATCCGGATTGTGCCCTTTCCAAGGAGGCCTGGGGCTGGGGGGCTGGGAGCCCTTGTCGGGGGGGAAGGAGAAGCCGGTGAAGATGACTTGGCTGGGAGGGATTGGTTTGGGGTGCATGCAGTGGGGCCTTGGCAGGGCTCCTGAGGGGTGGCTCCTGCCTCCCAGCCCATGGCACCAGCCCAATGGGGTGGCCACAGGTCCAGCCGTGGGTGCTGGTCACAGGGTTTGGGGTGGGTGCTGCTGGCCAGGGCCAGGCCCCCGAGGGTCAGCACCCAGAGGAGTGGGCACAGAGAGGGATGGGCACACGCTGCCGTGCCTGTCCCTGAGGGAGAAGCCATTGCAGAACGCTGCCGGTGCCAAGCGTCCGGGGAGCTGGGCTGAAAACCATCAGCAGATTCACTCTGTGTGTGGCTGCCTGGGAAGCCTGGCCCTGGCAGCTCCCTGCACCCCAGTGTGTGTGCTGCTGTGTGTGCTGCTGTGTGTGCTGCACAGCTCTGCTGCCCCTGCCCCAGGCCAGCCTGGCATTGGGACCCCTTTGCTCTGCCCAGCCCTGCACAGCTCTGCTCCCCCTGCCCCAGGCCAGCCTGGCATTGGGACCCCTTTGCTCTGCACAGCTCTGCTCCCCCTGCCCCAGGCCAGCCTGGCATTGGGACCCCTTTGCTCTGCACAGCTCTGCTCCCCCTGCCCCAGGCCAGCCTGGCATTGGGACCCCTTTGCTCTGCACAGCTCTGCTCCCCCTGCCCCAGGCCAGCCTGGCATTGGGACCCCTTTGCTCTGGCCTTGGCTCAGCCCAGGGCAAGGCAGAGGCAGTGGGGCTGCTTCGAGTCTCCCTGCACCTGCAGCGATGGGGCTGCCTCTGCTCTGGCTGCAGTGGGGCTATGGCCAAGGTCCCCAAGGGTCCCCTCGGGGAGGCTGCATGGCCAGGCTGGCTCTGGCTGCCAGCCCCTTCCTGCCATGGCAGCCTCATCCGTAAGCCCGACTTCATCCCTGTGCCCATCCCCATCCCCATGCTCATCCCCATCCCTGTGCCCATCTCTGTCCCCATGCTCATCTCCATCCCTGTGTTCATCCCCATCCCTGTGCCCATCCCCATGCTCATCTCCATCCCCATGCTCATCCTCATCCCTGTGCCCGTCTCCGTCCCTGTGCCCGTCTCCGTCCCTGTGCCCATCCCCATCCCTGTGCTCATCTCCATCCCTGTGCTCATCCCCATCCCCATGCCCATCTCTGTCCCCACGCTCATCCCCATCCCTGTGTTCATCCCCATCCCTGTGCCCATCCCCATGCTCATCTCCATCCCTGTGCCCATCTTCATCCCTATGCCCATCCCTGTGCCCATCTCCATCCCTGTGCCCATCCCCATCCCTGTGCCCATCCCCATCCCTGTGCCCATCTCTGTCCCCATGCTCATCCTCATCCCTGTGCCCGTCTCCGTCCCTGTGCCCGTCTCCGTCCCTGTGCCCATCCCCATCCCTGTGCTCATCTCCATCCCCATGCCCATCTCTGTCCCCACACTCATCCCCATCCCTGTGCTCATCTCCATCCCTGTGCTCATCCCCATCCCCATGCCCATCTCTGTCCCCATGCTCATCCCCATCCCTGTGTTCATCCCCATCCCTGTGCCCATCCCCATGCTCATCTCCATCCCTGTGCCCATCTTCATCCCTATGCCCATCCCTGTGCCCATCTCCATCCCTGTGCCCATCCCCATGCCCATCCCTGTGCCCATCCCCATCCCTGTGCCCATCCCCATCTCCATCCCTGTGCCCATGCCCATCTCTGTCCTCACCCCCATGCCCATCCCCGTGCCCATCCCCATCTCCATCCCTGTGCCTATCCCTGTGCCCACTCCTGTGCCCATCCCCAGCTCAGCAGCGCCGTGACCTAGAAATTTCACCCACGGGTTGTCACGGCGGTCGCTCCCTGCTGAGAGGGAACAGCCTCCCTGGGCAGCCAGAGCCTGGCTGCAGGGCAGGAGCCGTGCCACGATGTCCCGTGCCACGATGTCCCGTGCCACGATGTGCTGTGCCACGATGTCCCATGCTCTGATGTGCTGTGCCACGATGTGCCGTGCCATACTAGCCGTGTGTGTCCCCTCAGCCAGGACAAGGACTGTCAGAGCTGTTGGTGCACTGGTGAGGGGTCCCAGGGCAGTGGGAGCAGAGCCTGGCCGGGGGTCTGCAGGCCCTGGCAGGTCTCCATGCTGGGAGGCCCCACGGCTGGGCTGCTCCTGCTCACTCACCCACCTCCCTCCTGCCTTGGGTGGTCGAGGGACCCCTGGGGCTCCAGCCTGCCCTGGGGAGCACAGCCTGGCAGCAGCAGGACCCTGCTCCTAACCCCTGTCTGTGGGGCTGCAGCCACCCCTATCTCTGGGACTAGGGGTACAGACCTTGCTCCCCACCACCCCCAGGGTCCTGCAGCCCCATCACAACCAGCCCCATCACAGCCAAACCAGCCCCATCACAACCAGCCCCATCACAACCAGCCCCATCACACCAGCCCCATCACAGCCAAACCAGCCCCATCACAGCCAGCCCCATCACACCAGCCCCATCACAACAGCCCCGTCACAACCAAACCAGCCCCATCACACCAGCCCCATCACACCAGCCCCATCACAACAGCCCCATCACAGCCAAACCAGCCCCATCACACCAGCCCCATCACAACCAGCCCCATCACAACAGCCCCATCACAGCCAAACCAGCCCCATCACAACAGCCCCATCACAACCAGCCCCATCACAGCCAAACCAGCCCCATCACACCAGCCCCATCACACCAGCCCCATCACAACAGCCCCATCATAGCCAAACCAGCCCCATCACACCAGCCCCATCACAACCAGCCCCATCACAACAGCCCCATCACAACCAGCCCCATCACAACCAAACCAGCCCCATCACAGCCAGCCCCATCACACCAGCCCCATCACAACAGCCCCATCACAACCAAACCAGCCCCATCACACCAGCCCCATCACAACAGCCCCATCATAGCCAAACCAGCCCCATCACACCAGCCCCATCACAACCAGCCCCATCACAACAGCCCCATCATAGCCAAACCAGCCCCATCACACCAGCCCCATCACAACCAGCCCCATCACAACAGCCCCATCACAGCCAAACCAGCCCCATCACAACAGCCCCATCACAACCAGCCCCATCACAACCAAACCAGCCCCATCACAACCAGCCCCATCACAACAGCCCCATCACAACCAGCCCCATCACAACCAGCCCCATCACAACCAAACCAGCCCCATCACACCAGCCCCATCACAACCAGCCCCATCACAACCAGCCTCATCACAACAGCCCCATCACAACCAAACCAGCCCCATCACACCAGCCCCATCACAACCAGCCCCATCACAACCAGCCTCATCACAACAGCCCCATCACAACTAGCCTCATCACAACAGCCTCATCACAGCCAAACCAGCCCCATCACAACAGCCCCATCACAGCCAGCCCCATCACACCAGCCCCATCACAACCAAACCAGCCCCATCACACCAGCCCCATCACAGCCGAGGCCGCGGCTCCCCACCGGCTCTGGGTTTTTGCCACAGATGTGTGAGTGTTGATGCTGTCTCTGGCCTACTTCAGGGAATTATGTGATTAGGGGAAATCTTTCTCCCTGTGAATCGGGAGCGAGCGCCCGTGGGGGTGAGGGGCTGGGGAAGGGCGGGTTGGGACAGGAGCAGGAGACAAACGGGGGGCAGCAGCGTGACCCCGCTTGCCTGGGGCTCTGCTCCCGCTGCCGGCTGTGTGCCCCCAGCCCTGTCCCCACCTAAAGAGCCACGTTCCCTTGAGGCTGGGTTGGGGGGAGCCCTGGGTGTCCCCAGGCACTGTGGGGGTGGGCAGAGGGTCCCGGATGGCACCTCCCACCCTCCAGAGCCGCCGGGAGCGGTCGGGTTCCGTTTCCTCACCCCAGACCCTGCCAACACGTGTCGCCTTTTTCCTTCCTTGCCTGTTTTTCCCCCTTTCCCTGCAGAAACCGCTGGTTTCTGTGACACCCCCGTTCCTCCCAGAGCGGCTCTGCTCCGCTCCTCTGCCTGCCCTCACCCCGGGGCGGGCAGGGCAGGGCTGGGGGGCACACAGCCCCCTCGCTGCCCCCATCCCAGTGCCCGGGCAGCGCTGCAGGATGGTGCCCAGCTCTGTTTCGGCTCACACCGACGGGAACCCCACGGCACAGGTCACCCCAAAGCTACCAGCAGCAGTGACCATCCCCTCCTGCCTCAGCCCTGGCATCTGCCTGGGATCAGAGAATCAGAGTCATTGGGGATGGAACAGACCCTGGAGCTGCTGCAGCCCCAGCCCTGAGCCCTCACCCTGCCCCAGCCAGCACTGACCCCTCAGCACCTCACCCCATGGCTTTGGGGTCCCTCCAGGGCTGGGCACTCCCCCAGCTCCCTGGGCAGCCTGGCACAGGGCTCACACCCCTCTGAGGGAAACAGTTCTGCCTCAGCTCCAGCCTCAGCCTCCCCTGGGGCAGCTCCAGCCCCTTTCCTCTGGGGCTGTTGCTCATGGCTGGGGAGCAGAGCCCGACCCCCAGCTCCCTGCAGCCTCCTGACAGGGAGTGGCAGAGAGCAGCGTTGCCTGGGGTTTGGCTCAAGGGATTTGGCTGTGCTGGGAATGTGGGTGCTGCCCACCGTGGTGGTGGCTTTGACACCTCTGTGTGGCACAGCTCCTGGTGCTGTGGGGGGAGCGGGAGGTGTTTCCCCATGGTGTGACAGCCCAGCCCCTCTCCCCAGGCCCCCCCAGGACATCAGCCTGGAGGAGTTCGACGACGAGGACCTGTCAGAGATCACGGACGACTGCGGCATCGGCCTCAACTACGACTCGGACCACTATGAGAAGGTGCCAAGCGCAGGGACCCCGGGAGCGCCGGGCAAAGCCCCCCCAGAGCCCAGGGGGCCGAGCCCAGGGACCCCTGGCATGGCTGGGCACCCCAGGGCCTGTTGTGGTGGGAGTGGATGAGCTGCCAGGCCAGTGCTGGGGAGGTGATGCCGTGATGGTGGGAGCAGAGGTGCTGCCAGGCTGGCACTGGGGAGGTGATGCCATAGTGCTGAGAGCAGAGGTGCTGCCAGGCTGGCACTGGGGAGGTGATGCCATAGTGCTGAGAGCAGAGGTGCTGCCAGGCTGGCACTGGGGAGGTGATGCCATAGTGCTGAGAGCAGAGGTGCTGCCAGGCTGGTACTGGGGAGGTGGTGCCATGGTAGTGAGAGCAGAGGTGCCGCCAGGCTGGCACTGGGGAGGTGGTGCCATGGTGGTGAGAGCAGAGGTGCTGCCAGGCTGGTGCTGCCAGGCTGGCACTGATGAGGTGGTGCAATGGTGGTGAGAGGAGAGGTGCTGCCAGGCTGGCACTAGGGAGGTGATGCCATGGTGTTGAGAGCAGAGGTGCTGCTGAGCTGGCACTGGGGAGGTGATGCCATAGTGCTGAGAGCAGAGGTGCTGCCAGGCTGGCACTGGGGAGGTGATGCCATAGTGCTGAGAGCAGAGGTGCTGCCAGGCTGGTGCTGCCAGGCTGGCACTGGGGAGGTGGTGCCACGGTGGTGGGAGCAGAGGTGCTGCTGAGCTGGCACTGGGGAGGTGATGCCATGGTGGTGTGAGCAGAGGTTCTGCTGAGCTGGCACTAGGGAGGTGATGCCATGGTGGTGGGAGCAGAGGTGCTGCCAGGCTGGCACTGTGGAGGTGATGCCATGGTGGTGCGAGCAGAGGTCCTGCCAGGCTGGTGCTGCCAGGCTGGCACTGGGGAGGTGGTGCCATGGTGGTGGGAGCAGAGGTGCTGCCAGGCTGGTGCTGCCAGGCTGGCACTGGGGAGGTGGTGCCATGGTGGTGGCCGTGCCGTGGCTGCTCACTCCCCCTGTGCCACATCCCCAGGACTGCCTGGTGCTGGAGCGTGGGGAGCAGCCGCACCCCGTCTGCACCTTCCAGGACGACTTCCAGGAGTTTGAGATGATCGACGACAACGAGGAGGAGGAGGAGGAGGAAGAGGAGGAGGAGGGCAACGAGCTGGAGGCTCCACCATCCCCTTCGGCCTCACCCATCCCCTCGCCCGCCCTCGAAGAGACACAGAAGCACCGTCCCACCACCCTCAACCTGACAGCCCCGGGCACCCAGGTGAGAGGGGGGTGCCCAGGAGGGGTCTCTGCCCCCTGCGCCCTGGGGCTGGCCGAGGGGCACAACACGGGGTGCGGCGTGGGAAGGGGCCCCGCAGCGGTGGGCTCTGCCCGGGGGGGTGGGCTGAGGGCTGCCAACACGCCATGTGCGTCCCACCCCTGTGCCCAGAGCCGTGCCAGGGCTGCCCCGGGGCAGGGGGTCCCCGTGTGCCCGCGCAGGCGTGTGGCTGTGCCGCCGTCCGTGGGCTGTGCCGCCGCAGTGCGTGGGAGCCGCGTGCCGAGCCGCGCCGCCTGCAGCCGGCTGCGTTGCCATGGTGCTGGGGGGGCTCTTGGCAATCTCAGCTCCCCCCTTCCTGGGCAGGCACCGCACTCTGCTGGGAGAGGGGGCTGCTGGGGGCTGGGGGTCGCAGCCAGGACAATGCAGGGGGGTGGGCTCTGCCCTAGAGGCTGCCAGCCCTGACCCGCTGCACCCTGGCAAAGCCAAACCCCACCGGGCACCTCGGTCTGTCATCCCACTGGGCACGACCAGAGCCCCCAGCGATGGCCAGATTTGGTGCCCATCATGCTCTGGCCTCCTTGCACCAGCCCAGGGGGGTGACACAACCCTGCTCCTGGGGTACTGTCTCCCCAGCACCCATTCCCATACCCCCCCAGGACCTCCACACCCGTGGCACACGGTGCCCGCCCCGCTGCCTAAGCTCCTGCTCGGTGGGATTATCGCTGCCTGTGCTTCCTGCCGGGACTAATCCACAGCTGCTGCCGTGCCGGCCGGCACAGCCCCAGCCCTGCCAGCTCCTGCCTGCACAGCCCCGGCCCCATCAGCTCCTGCAGCCCACAGCCCCAGCCCTGCCAGCTCCTGCAGCCCACAGCCCCAGCCCTGCCAGCTCCTGCCTGCACAGCCCCAGACCCACCAGCTCCTGCAGCCCACGGCCCTGACCCCACCAGCTCCTGCCTGCACAGCCCCAGACCCACAAGCTCCTGCAGCCCACGGCCCTGACCCCACCAGCTCCAGCCTACACAGCCCCAGACCCACCAGCTGCTGCAGCCCACGGCCCCTGCCCCACCAGCTCCTGGCTGCACAGCCCTGGCCCCACCAGCTCCTGCAGTGCACAGCCCCCAGCCCTGGCCCTGCCAGCTCCTGCAGTGCACAGCCCCCAGCCCTGACCCCACCAGCTCCTGGCTGCACAGCGCTGGCCCCACCAGCTCCTGCAGTCCCCGGCAGCTTTGGCAGCAGCAGGATCTCTCTCGCTGGTGCCGAGCTCGGTGCTGGGGGTGATGGGGTGCAGCGGGGCCCTTGCCTGGGGTCCCGGGGGGTTGGCAGCGGTTCCAGCACGTCCCCTGATGGGGGTTGTCCCTGGGGCTCTGTGGATGGGCCGTGTGCCATCCCTTGGTCCCGCTCTGCAGCGGGTGCTGCCGGCCAGGGGAGCTGGGGACGGCGCGGCCCTAATCCCCATAAGCCCCGTGGCACGTGGCCTGGGCGCTGCCAGAGCAGCAGGGAGCACCGAGCCATGGCCAGGGGCATCCTCAGGCACCTTGGCCGTCCCTGTGCCACAGCCAGCCTGGCTGCCTCCCCTTGCCGGGTCCCCAGACGCGCCTGACACCCCATCCCTGTGCTCATGCTCCCCTCCCCGGCTCTGCTCTTTCCCCAGGACTCCCTGAACAACAACGGCAGCTTCCCGCTGCCCGCTCAGCGCACCAGCTGGCAGGACACCCTTCTCCACTCCTCCTCCTCCTCTTCCTCACACACTGGTGAGCGTGGGATGGGGATGGGGGTGTCGATCCGGGGGGCAGGGGCTGGCTCTGACCCCTCGGGGGGGGCTTGGGGCTGACGCCGGGGCTCTGCCCTTCCCTTGCAGGACACTCATCTCCCCACGCCTGCATCCAGGACGGACCCTGCCTGGAGAGCCCGAAGGGGCCGCTCCCCGCCCGGGCCGGGCAGCCCCCTGCCTCGCTGCAGCCCTCCCCCTTGGACTCGCAAGGCAACAGCCACGAGTCCCTGGCACATGGTAACCCATCGCCCCCGAGAGCCGGGCAAGACCATAACATGAATGTCATCTCCTGCGCGCCGCGAGCACCGCAGTCCCCGCCGCGCCTCCGCCAGCCGCCCCCTGAACCGTGTCTCTCTCCAACAGGGCCTTTGGCTGCTCCCGGCCGCCCCGACGCCGGCTCCTCACCACGCGCCCCCGCGGCCGCCGCCGGCCCCCGCGCCCCGCCAAAGCCCCACGCGGCCGGCGCCCGGGAAGGGGGCGGCCGGGGGGCCGGGAGCCCGGGGTCTCCAACAGCCCCCCACCAGCAGCCGGGCTCCCCGCGGCCCCGGCAGGAGTCGGCGGTCGCGGCCGAGCGGTGCGAGGGGCAGGGTGACGGGGCACCAGGCGCCTACGTGCGCCCCGCGGGGCCGGCGGAGCCGCTGAGCTCCGACGGGGAGGGGCCCCGGCCCGGGCGGGCGGCCGGCGTGCGCGGGCACCCCTCGGGCTCCTCGGAGACCACCTCGCCCTCGTCGGACCCCGGCATCGAGGCCGATCTCACCAGCAGGACCGCCAAGCCCTTCCTGCCCGGCGGCCGGCACGGCGAAGAGCTCAGCTCGCCCGGCTCCGACTCGGACGTGGAAGGGGAGATCGAGGCGGCTTTCGCCGGCGGGCGCCTGGTCAGCAACATGATCTCGTCCATCTCGGAGACGGAGCTGGACCTGAGCAGCGACAGCAGCAGCGGCAGGTCCTCGCACCTCACCAACTCCATCGAGGAGGCCAGCTCGCCCACCTCGGAGGCTGAGCTGGAGACGGAGCTGGAGGCCCCCGGGCTGATGGGTATCAAGGACTCCCTGCTGCTGGACAAGGCAAAGGAGGAGGAGGAGGAGGAGAGCCTGGCGAGGGAGCTGCCGGAGCGCGGCGTGCTGAGGCGGGAGAGCCTGGCCGAGCTGAAGATGGAGAGCTACTACGACAGCCTGAACCCCGCCGACTCCCCCGCGCCCGCAGACCAGACGCACATCTCCGCCTCCAGCCCCCTGGACCTGAAGATCGACCCCGACCACAGCCTGGAGAGCATCCGGCGCTCCTTCTACCTGCCTGTGGGGCCCAAGCTGATGCCCGAGGCCGACGAGGACGACAACAGCGAGTACGACTCGGACTCGGAGTCGGAGCCCGACCTGAGCGAGGACTCGGACTCGCCCTGGCTGCTCAGCAACCTGGTCAACAAGATGATCTCCGAGGGCTCCTACCCCATCAAGTGCCCGGACGAGTGCTTCCAGCAGACCCACTCGCTCTGCGACACCATCTCCCCGGCTTCCGACCTGGAGCCCGAGATGCCGAGCGAGGCGCTGGACGTGGAGCCCGGCTGCCGGGACTCAGCGGCGCGCCCGGGGGACGCGGCCGCCCTGCCGCGCTGCCAGCGCGCCATCGAGCTGGTGGACATGGAGACGCTGCGCAGCTCCCTGCAGCGCGCCGAGGACGAGCGGGCGCCAGGCTGCGGCGTGGAGCCGCTGCCGGAGCTGCCCGCCGACGAGCCGGGCCCTTTCCTCTTCCTCAGCAACCCCACCAACGACACCATCGCCCCCGTCTTCCCGGCCGCCAGGCTGGCTGCCTCCGACGTCCTGGCAGGCTTCGGCTGCCGGCCCGCGCCGCCCCGCGCCTCTCCCTGCGCCGAGGCGCGTGCCGGCGAGCGCCGGGGCGCCACGGGGCCGCGGGACTGGGCCGTCGGCAGGGACCCGGCCTCGGGCGCCTTGGAGGCCGACGACATGATCGACGACGTGCGGTTAGAGCCCCAGGGGCAGGGCCCCGCCGCCAGCCCGCCCGCCGGCCGCGGCTCCACCGCCAAGACCAACCGCGGCTTCGCCATGGCGCGCGGTGAGGAGGACGAGGCGCCGTTCCTGAAGGGCTCCCCCTTCCCCGAGGACCCGCCGGCGCCCGGGGAGCCGCGGGCGCTGGACGAGTCGCTGGCCTACGACTCGGTGAAGTACACGCTGGTGGTGGACGAGCACACGCAGCTGGAGCTGGTGAGTCTGCGGCGCTGCACCTCGGTGCTGAGCGACGACAGCGACCTGCTGCGGGCCTGCGAGCGCTGCGAGCTGGACGACGAGGCGGCGTTCGGGGACGGGCTGGGCGCCCCCGACGCTCACAGCTCCTCCGAGGACTCGTCCCCTGAGGCTGACCTGCAGTTCTCCAAGAAGTTCCTCAATGTCTTTGTCAACAGCACCTCACGCTCCTCCAGTAAGTGACCCGTGCCAGGCCGTGCCATGCCAGGCTGCGCCGGGCTGCTCGGCGTGCTGGCAGCAGCCTGGCTGCCCTCTGACATCCTGCAGAGGGTGAGGCTGGGGCTGAGGCAGAACTGTTTCCCTGAGAGGGGTGTGAGCCCTGTGCCAGGCTGCCCAGGGAGCTGGGGCAGTTCCCAGCCCTGGAGGGACCCCAAAGCCCTGGGCTGAGGTGCTGAGGGGTCAGTGCTGGCTGGGGCAGGGCAGGGCTGGGGCTGCAGCAGCTCCAGGGGCTTCTCCAACCCAAATGGTTCCGTGGTTCTGTCCCTGTGTGGCACGGCACAGGGGGCTGCAGGGGGCACAGGGCTGGACCTGGAGGCCATGGCCGATCCCCATCCTCACACCAGCACCCGCCAGAGCCTCGGCCTCGGGCTGCAGTTGGGTGTCACAGGGCCAGGGGCTCGGGTGGGACCCCCCAAGGAGGCCCCCACGGGCAACAGCCATCTGCTGCCCCCACCCCGAGGGTCTCGCAGCCCCCTGGGGTGGACAGGGGCTGGGGAGGTGTCCCCTGGGAGCTGCCCCCAGCCCCACGGCAGCCGCCTCCTCCGCAGGCACGGAGTCCTTCGGGCTGTTCTCCTGCATGGTGAACGGGGAGGAGCGGGAGCAAACGCACCGCGCCGTGTTCAGGTGAGCGCCCAGCCCGGCCTCCGGGGTCTCACGGGACCCCCCTCCCGCAGCCCTGCCTCACTCCTTCCCTGCGCCCCCTCCCCAGGTTCATCCCTCGCCACGAGGACGAGCTGGAGCTGGATGTGGACGACCCCATCCTGGTGGAGCTGGAGGAGGATGACTATTGGTACCGGGGCTACAACATGCGGACAGGGGAGAGGGGCATCTTCCCCGCCTTCTACGCCCACGAGGTGGTCGGCCAAGCCCGGGATGCCATCGGTAGGAGCCTTGTGGGGTGCCCAGGGACGTGGGGAGGGGGCTGTGGGGGGGCCTCGAGGCACTGTCTGCTCGTCCCTTCCCGCTGCACAGGCCTGAAGAGGAACCCGTGCTGGGTGGAGAGGTTCAACGTGCAGTTCCTGGGCTCGGTGGAGGTGCCGTACCACCAAGGCAACGGCATCCTCTGCGCTGCCATGCAGAAGGTGAGCCCCCGGGGAGGGGGTGTGGGTGCAGCTCCCTCCTCCTCGCACCACCCTGACCTACCCCCTGCCCCCCAGATTGCCACCACCAGGAAGCTGACGGTGCACCTGCGCCCACCGGCCAGCTGCGACCTGGAGATCACGCTGCAGGGCATCAAGCTCATCCTGACCGTCACCGAGTACAGCCATGACGAGGAGGTGTGTGGGGGCACGGGGGGCGTGCGGGGGGCATGAGGGGTGTGGGGGGCACGGGGGGTGTGTGGGGGCACGGAGGGTGTGTGGGGGGCACGGGGCTGTGTGGGGGCACGGGGAGTGTGTGGAGACACAAGGGATGTGTGGGGGGCATGAGGGGTGTGGGAGGCACAGGGGGTATGTGGGGGACACGGGGCTGTGTGGGGGGCACAGGGGTGTGTGGGGGGCACAGGGGTGTGTGGGGGGCACAAGGGGTGTGGGGGGCATGAGAGGTGTGTGGGGGGCACACGGGCTGTGTGGGGGGCATGAAGGGTGTGTGGGGGGCACAAGGGGTGTTGGGGGCATGAGAGGTGTGTGGGGGGCATGGGGCTGTGTGGGGGGAACAGAGGCTGTGTAGGGGGCATGAGAGGTGTGTGGGGACACGGAGGTGTGTGGGGGCAGAGGGGGGGGCATGTGAGGGGCACGGGGCTGTGTGGGGGGCACAGGGGTGTGTGGGGGCACAAGGGGTGTGGGGGGCATGAGAGGTGTGTGGGGGGCACACGGGCTGTGTGGGGGGCATGAAGGGTGTGTGGGGGGCACAGGGGATATGTGGGGGGCAATGAAAGGTGTGTGGGGGGCACAGGGGATATGTGGGGGGCAATGAAAGGTGTGTGGGGGGCACGGTGGATGTGTGAGGGGCACAGGGAGTGTGGGGGGCACGAGGGGTGTGTGGGGGGAAAAGAGGCTGTGTGGGGGGCACAGGGGGTATGTGTGGGGGCACAAGGGGTGTGTGGGGGACACAGAGGATGTGTGGGGGCACAGGGGGTGTGTGGGGGGGCACAGGGGGTGTGTGGGGGACACGGTGGGTGTGTGGGGGGCACGGTGGATGTGTGAGGGGCACGGGGGGGCTCCTGCCCTGTGCCACACGGGCTCCTTCACCCCACACGGCCTTTTCCTTGCAGTTCGAGCGCTGCAGCCACTTCTTCCAGATGAAGAACATCTCCTTCTGCGGGTGCCACCCCCGCAACAGCTGGTGAGACCCCTCCCGAGGCACCCCCAGCCCCGAACCACCCTCCTCCCTCCCCTGCCAGGGGCACCCACACTCCCGTGCTGCCACACCGAGTCTTCCCTGCTCAGCCCCACGGGCACCCCCTTGGCAGAGCCCCCCGGGGCGGGAGCGGGGTGTGCTCCCCTCAGCCTGCCCTCTCCCCGCAGCTACTTCGGGTTCATCACCAAGCACCCGGTGCTGAGCCGCTTCGCCTGCCACGTCTTCGTCTCACAGGAGTCCATGCGGCACGTGGCCGAGTGCGTCGGGTAAGATGGGGAGGGGCTGGGGGGGGGGGGAAGGGCAAGGAGGGGGTGCAGAGGGGGCTGCAGTGCTGGGGTGCAGGCCCAGCCCGGCCCTGAGCCCCCCTCTGTCCACTTTGTTCCCCGCAGACGAGCGTTTCAGGAATATTACCAGGAGCACCTGGAGTACGCCTGCCCCACAGAGGACATTTACCTGGAGTAAGGGGGCTCCTGCTTCCACACCCCTCCAGCCCCACAGCCGGGCACAGACTGTGTCTGACCCCACAACCAGCCGGCTTGGAACCCCCTGCACACGCTCCAGCCCACCCCCCACGGACTCTCCCCGCCCCCCGCCCTCCCCCCCCCCGACCCGCATCCTCAGCGCTTCTCGGGGGGCCACAGCCGCGGGTGGGAACCCGGGGGGCGCCCGGCGCCGTGCCCTGAGCCCCGGCCGCGGGGGGCAGAGCCGCCGGCGCGGGGGGAGACGCAGCCCCCCTGCACGAGCGGAGCCATCGCGGGCTGGCACGGCCAGAGCCGCCGTGCGGGGACTGGAGACCCAAGGGGGTCGCGGGGAAACGCTTGTGGGGGCAGCGGAGGGGGGAGGAGCTCGGGGGGGTGAATAGGATTGGGGGGGCTGATGGGGGCGCGGGCAATGGGGGGGGTGCTGGGGTGAGCCCCAGCCACAAAGCCCCCGAGGCCGTGCCGCTGCCCCGCATGGCGGCAGCCCCCTCCCAGCCCCTCAGCGCCCCCCAGGAGCAGCCCCAGTGCCCCCCTGCAGCCCCCTCAGCCTGTGCCCGACCCCGCAGCCCCCCACCCCTCTCGCCGCAGTCCCTCCCCGCTCCCTCCCGGGGGGCCGCGCTGCCCGTGGTGGGCGCAGGGGCTGCGCTCGGGCCGGGGGGCTCCCCCAGCGCGGGGGTCTCGCCGCGGGTCCCCCCCCGGAGCCCCCCCTGGGCCTGAATGTATTTGCCCCGCGAGAGGAAGCGGCGAGGGCGGCCGCCGGGGCCCGAGCGCTGCAGCAGCCGCGGCCGCCCCGCTCCCCGCCGCTGTGCCTGGTCATCTCCTCCGCTTGCCGGCCCCGCGTGTCGCCCAGTGCTCGTGTCGTGACTCCGACTCCACTCCGCTCTGTGTACCGGTATTTATCTCTCCAACGACCCTGGGAGCCCCAAGCAGACGCCACTTGTACAAACCCTGGTTAAGGTTCTCCCCAACTGCCTTGTCATCACCTTGGTCTTTCAATAAAATATATGCTTGGTGTGACCACGAGGCCGGGAGGTGCTCTGGGGGGGTGTTCTTGGGGGGGATGATCTGGGGGGATGCTCTGTGGGGATGTTCTATGGGGATGCTCTGGGGGGGATGCTCTGTGGGGATGCTCTGGGGGGGATGCTCTGGGGGGATGCTCTGGGGGGGATGTTCTGTGGGGGATGCTCTGGGGGGATGCTCTGGGGAGGTGCTCTGGGGGGGATGCTCTGTGGGGATGATCTGTGGGGGATGCTCTGGGGGGGATGCTCTGGGGGGATCCTCTGTGGGGATCCTCTGTGGGGATGTTCTGTGGGGGATGATCTGTGGGGGATGCTCTGGGGAGGTGCTCTGGGGGGGATGCTCTGTGGGGATGACCTGTGGGGGATGCTCTGTGGGCGATGTTCTGGGGGCGATATTCTGGGGAGATGCTCTGGGGGGGATGTTCTGTGGGGGATGCTCTGTGGGGGATGCTCTGTGGGGGATGTTCTTGGGAGGTGCTCTGGGGGGGATGTTCTGTGGGGGAAGCTCTAGGGGGGATGCTCTGGGGGGGATGTTCTGGGGAGGTGCTCTGGGGGGATGCTCTGTGGGGATGCTCTGGGGGGGATGTTCTGAGGGGGATGTTCTGTGGGGGATGTTCTGGGGGGGATGTTCTGTGGGGGATGCTCTGTGGGGATGCTCTGGGGGGGATGCTCTGTGGGGGATGCTCTGTGGGGGATGTTCTGTGGGGGATGTTCTGGGGAGGTGCTCTGGGGGGGATGTTCTGTGGGGGAAGCTCTGTGGGGGATGCTCTGTGGGGGATGTTCTGGGGAGGTGCTCTGGGGGGATGCTCTGGGGGGGATGCTCTGGGGGGGATGCTCGGTGGGGATGCTCTGGGGGGGATGCTCTGGGGGGGATGCTCGGTGGGGGATGCTCTGTGGGGATGCTCTGGGGGGATGCTCTGGGGGGGATGTTCTGGGAGGATGCTCTGTGGGGATGCTCTGATTTCCCTGGCTCAGGGGGCACAGGAACGTGTCCAGCTGGGGTTGGGAACCTTGAGCAGGAGCCTCCACACCCTCCCTGGGCAGCCTGGGCCAGGGCTCCCTCCCCTCAGCACCAAAGCACTTGCTCCTCCTGGGCCAGGGGCACTGCCTGTGTGCCAGCCTGTGCCCGCTGCCCCTTGGGCTGCCACTGCCCAGCACACACCAAACCCTGGCCCCAGCCTCCTGACACCCACCCTGCAGGGACTGAGCAGCACTGAGGAGATGCCCCTGAGCTCATCCTCCCCAGTTGGTGTGCAGGGGCTGTGGGGTGCTCAGCTGGGTGCTGTGGGCTGTGCAGCTGCCTGGCACAGCCTCTCCCCACTCCGTGTTCAGTCACCTCTTGCAGCCTGTGTCTGCTCAAACATGCCCCCCCACAACTCCCCTGCAGGGCCCTGAGGTTTGGGGTGCAGCAGCCTAGGGGCTGTGAGCCATCACCCCAGTGCAGGAGGACTCAGCTCTTGGCCATCAGCCTCGGGTGCCCCACAGCAGAGAAGCCCCACAGATGTGCTGGGTGGGTCAGTGACACCAATATGGGCAGTGCTGGCATGGCACAGGGATGGGAGCAACGGGCACAGGGACAGACTGGCACAGGGGTGTGGGACACGGGGACAGGCAGGGACTGGGGGCACAGGCACGATGTGGCTGGGCTGGCAGCAAGGCTGTGAGGGACACAGGGCTGGTGTGGTGGGTGGGATGTGGTGGCAGCCCCACCACCTCTCTGTGCCAGGACAGTGGGAATGGCTGCTGGGTGAACCCCTGCCCCAAAGGCCCCTCGTTGCTGCCCAGCTCTGTGGGAGCTCTCAGGGGGGGCACAAGGGGTGCAGCCCCCTCCTGAACCATGCTCAGCTCTGGGCTGTGGGGCAGAGGAGCAGCAGCAAGGGGAGTAGGAGGCTCACTGGGCTCCAAAACACATCCTGGGGGTGGGATGAGCCCCAGAGCCAGTGCCTGGGCAGGAGATGGAGGTGCTGCTGAGCTCCTGGCATCCTCCCAGGCTCTGGGGTCAGTGTCAAAGCAGGCAGCTGGGCTCTCACCCTCAGCTGTCCCCAGTGTCCAGGATGGCCCCTTCAGCTCCTGCCCCCTCACCCACAGTCCCCCTGCCACCAGCAGAGCCACAGATGAGGGCAGGGACAGTCATCTGATGGCAGATCCGTCCCATCAGCTCACTCCTGCACCAAACCCAACCCTCTGCAACACCTGCAGCTAATTAAGCACATCCCAATCAGTGCTGATAAATACCCACAGCCCTGCTGAGCAGCTCCAGCATGTGCCAGGGATGGTGCTGGGGAAAACTGGGAATGACTGTGGGTCCCCTGGGGCTGGAGAGGCTGTCTGGGGGAGTGCTGGGCTGTGACCACCTTCCCCCTCCCCATCCCTTTCACTCCCAGCCCAAGGTGACCATGGTGCCCAGGTTCTCTGGCAGCTACTGATGCCAAATGAGGCTTTGTGTCCTTCTCTCAGCTCCTGGCACCCAGGGCCCCTGGTGCTGTGTGTCTGGGAGCTGCTGGCTGTCCCACTGCCAGCCCCACTGTGTCCTGCTCTGGCTGGGGACAGTGGCACCGTGCCCCAGGCCCTGGTGACTGTGTCTGGCACAGGCAGCCCTGGCGCAGTCCCCGGCACCCTGCCCAGAGGCTGCAGGAGCTGAGCCCATCCCCAAACCCTGCCCCTGGGTCGTGGCAGCAGCTCTGCCAGGTCCTAGCTCATCCTGCCCGTGATGCTGGTGCTGCTGCAAGAGCTGGTGCCAGGGAGGAGGCAGGGAGGGAGCATCCCCAAGGACACCCTGTGCTCAGCACCAGCTGCCATGGAGCTGCACCAGTGTCACTGCTCCCGAGGGCTGGCACTGCCCCAGCCCTGCAGCAGCACGGCTCGAGGTGGCTCTTCTGCCTAGGTGAGTCCTGCAGCAGCCTGGGCACAGCCAGTGCCCCCCAGCCCCTCTGCAGCCCACCCATCCTGGGAGCAAGGGCCTGGCCACAGCTCAGCTGGGCACACAGGGGATTGGAGCTGGGGAGGGACATGGGCACTTACTTCCCCTGGGGGGATGGCTACAGTTCCTGGGGGGCAGAGGGGAGTCCTATGAGTTGGGGTGGGACGGGCAGGAGCCCCTGGGGTGTAGCCACTGCCATGCTCCTCCATAGGCCACTGTGACCCGCTTCATGCCATTGCTTGCTGTCCCCGTGGCTGTGGGGTCCCTGGGCTGTGGCAGGACCCCTGGGCACATTGATCCCATTTGGCCACTGGCTTGGCCCCAGGAGAGCAGGAGCCCTCGGTGAGCTGGAAGGCAAGAAGCCCACGGCAGCCCACGCTGGGGTCTGGAGGTGCTGGTGCATCCCCCATGGGGGTGGCAGAGTGCCCCCCGGGAGGGGGGGTAATTCTGGTCTGGGGGCTGCTGGAGCTGAGAGACACCACAGAACAGAGCAGAGCTTTCTTATAAATTTATTACATAATAATAATAATAATTAATAATAATAATATAATATAAGAAACATAGATCTCTGTGGGGTATGTGTATCACAACGTCAAGGGCGGGAGGCGCATGGCCACACCTCCATGACTCTGGAGAAGGAGAAATCTCCTCCAAAAATCCATACAAAATAAGGGTGAAGTCAAAACTGACCCTGTAAAATCAAAAACAGAACAAGGGAAAGAGGGGAGGGGGGGAAAAAAAACCGAACCAAAACCCACAGGTGAGTCCGTCTGGGTAAGAAACAAGAGTGTGGATGTGCGAGGCGCGAGTGGCGCCCGGGCGAGGGCAGGAGCCGGGATATGCACATGCAGCGGGTGTGGGGAGGTGGGTGGGTGGGCGCAGGGGGGGCTGCGGCGGCCCCCCGCCGTGACACATGCATGAAGGCGGCCGGGACCGAAACCGAGCCGCGCTTTGCCGCCCGTCCGCAGCGGGGCCGGGGCTGAGAAAGCCCCTTCGCCGGGGAACAAAGCGCCGCGGGGTTCGGTTTCTCTTCTCTCACAGTCAGAGTTTACAGACGGGAGCGGATGGAGACCGGGGCTCGGGGACGTTCAGTCCGGACGGAGGAGAGGGAAATACCGACAACCTTAGAAAATAAAAACCCCCTTTCGAAGCAAAAATAAAGAGGAAAAGTGTGTCCCTTTTGTACAGCGGTCACCCAAGTCCTCGAGAAGCCGTGAGAATCACAGTAAGCGCCGGAACGGCCCGGCCCGACGGCAGCGGGACGGCGCGGCCCCGGCTCCCGGGCACCGGCTCCTCGCCCGCTACCGCGCTGCCTTGTCCTGGATGGCTTTATCGGAACGAAAAGGTCTCACTGCGTCTGGAGATGTTTGGAGAGGAGATGCCAATGCGGCCGGAATAGATACAGAGTCAGAAAGCGCTATCTACACCCGGGGAACACCCTCTCTGCTTCAGCCGAGGAGCGGCGGCGGCGGGTCTCGGGTCAGACGGGGAAGGGGGAACGGCCACGGGGCGGCGGCCTCCGGGCCGGGGTCTCTGCTAAAGGCACCGCAGTGCCGGGGCACCGCCGGACCCCTGCCCGCGGCGCTGGGGCCGTGCGGGATGCGCTGGGGCCGTGCGGGATGCGGCCGCCCCGGCAGCGCCGTCGGGCACGGGCCGGGAGCGGGCGTCTGCGGCTGGGGAGGAACGAGCGGGTCAGAGGGAGGGGCCCTGGCACAAACCCCACCGCCTCCGGGGCTGCTCCCACAGCGGCGGGGTGAGCTGGCACTGCCCGGGGACGCTGCCGTCCCCAGAGCCCGGAGGCCGCGCTCCGCCGCCGCACGCGTGTCCGTGACAGGAGCGAGGGGACGGAGCGGGAGGGAAGGGATGGGAGCAGCGAGGGGACGGGTAGGGAACAGCGAGGGGACGGGGAAGGAGCAGAGAAGAGGGAGCAGCGCGGGGTGAAGCCGGGGCTGAAGCGGTCGCTGCTGGGGCAGGGGAGCAGGTTCGCGGCAGCCCCCGGGGATGGGGGGCCGGTGGCACCGGCTGCGTGGTGGGAAGTCGCCTTCTTTGGTGTTTAAGCCTGACTGGGACGAGCCGTGGTGTCCCCGGGAAGGGATCACGCAGTGTCTGCCAACACAGGTACGGCTGCAGCTGCTTGGTGTCGGAAGCTGGGATGCACGGCGGGGCGGCCGCGGGCTCTGCAGGGGCAGAGCCGGTGCATCAACCATTTCCAGCCCTCGCGAGGAGGGTCGGGGCAGCAATAAGGGGGGAGGGAAAGTAGGGGGGAGGGCTGCTCAGAAATGGCCAGAAGGCGTCCAGCTTTCCTGGTCCCAGACCGAACTTCCTGCAGAAAAAGTTGCGCTCTGCAGGCTTCAGGCCTCTCGCGGCAAGAGGCGGGTGCAGGCGGGTCTCCGGGTGCCCCGCAAACAGCTGCGGAAGGGGCACAGACCCTGAGCTCGCTCGGCAGCGACCCGCCGAGCAGCCTGCACTCAGGCTAACGCACCGTCACACTTCCACCGCAGCGCCCGCCGGGCGGGGGGCGGCGACGGGGGTCACGTCGGGGGGCTGCGCGCGGCAGAGCCGCTCCCTCCTACCCGAGGGGAGACGGGGCAGCTCTGCCGGGGGGCTGCCGGGGGCTCTGCTGCCACAGGGCGAGGAGGGACGGCTGCAGCGCGACCGGGACGGAGCGCAGCGGGGGAGGAGGCGGGGGGCGGCGGGGGGACGAGCTGTCGGGCGGGCAGGGGGCAGCAGGGGTGCGGCAGGGCTGCGGGGGCCGGCAGAGCCAAGCAGGGCAGGGGCCTGGCCAAGCCCACCGAGCCCCCACCGGGGCACGGGCCGCGAGCGCGGACAGCCGGGGGGTCTGGGGGTGCAGCAGCGGGGGCCAAAGCCAGGCGGGCAGCGGGCACAGCCCCTGCAGAGGAGCGTTTGCACAGCGGGGCAGCCTGGTGAAAGCAGCACGAGCAGCAAACGGCCAGAGTCCTAGAGAATGCCAGGCCCTGTGCTGCGGGGAAGGGGCTGCGCAGCAGCGGCCCAGCGACGTGCCCCATGCACAGCGGGGTCTTGCACCCATGGGGATGTGCAGCAGCTGATGGGCACCGGCCTCCTGTGCCGTGCCAGTGCTGCTGTGCCAGGCAAGGAGCTGGATGAGCAGCACTGGCAGAGCTGCTGTGCCAGGCAAGGAGCTGGTGAGCAGCACCGGCAGAGCTGCTGTGCCAGGCAAGGAGCTGGATGAGCAGCACTGGCAGAGCTGCTGTGCCAGGCAAGGAGCTGGTGAGCAGCACTGGCAGAGCTGCTGTGCCAGGCAAGGAGCTGGTGAGCAGCACCAGCTGGGAGAGCCAAGCTCTGGCGGCACGGCACAAGCGGTGAGTTTGGTGCCTGTGGTGCAAAGCGTGTGGGAGCTGGCGGCGAGAGGAGTGAGGGCACAGGCAGAGCTGGGGGGAGCACATGGGGCCCGGGGCTGCCGGAGCTGCAGGTGAGGCACAACCATGCTGGCATGGAGGTGTCAGCACCGGGAACATCCCTGCCTGTGCAGCACCATGCCAGCAAGCCCGTGCAAGCGAGCGATACGCCGGAGCAGTGCCGGGTGGGGGGCAGAGGGGAGCTGCTGCGCCTTGGTGCATGCATCAGCACAAGCATCAGCACATGCATCGGCGCATGCATCCACGCAGGCTGCGGGCACGGCGTGCAGGGGGGCGGCACGAGGCGGCAGGAGGGGGGAAGCAGGAGGGGTGACGGTGCCAGGGGTGCAGGAGGGGTTATGGGGCAGAGGGGGATGAGCTGGGCTGGGTGACGGGAGGGGCAGGACCTGGTCTGCCGGTCCCGCTGCGGATGCCGCCGGCAGCGGCGGTGTTGGCACGGGGGGGTGCCTGGGGGGTGGGATGGCACAGCTGGGAGAGCAGGCGGTGGGTTCAGGCAGAGCCAATGGCTGCAGTCGCCATTTGGATGCCTCTTGGCTCGCCGGGAGATGGGCAGCGAGGCCTGAGCTACCCTGGGGGTGAGCCACAGGCTGTTTGCTCACCGCTCCCTCCAAGCCCCGCTCCCCGTGTCTGGGCAGCAGGACGGCAGGGAGAGGCTGCCAGAGCCCAGGGCACGGCGGCTTCTGAGGGCTCTGGATGGAGCTGCTTGGGCATGTGCCCAGCAAGAGCTCAGGGAAAAGGACATGGCACAGCACCGTGTCAGGATCCATCCCAGGGAGGGTCTGCTGTGCCAGGGAGAGCTCAGGATCCATCCCAGGGAGGGTCTGCTGTGCCAGGGAGGGCTCAGGATCCATCCCAGGGAGGGTCTGCTGTGCCAGGGAGGGCTCAGGAGCCGTCCCAGGGAGGGTCTGCTGTGCCAGGGAGGGCTCAGGATCCATCCCAGGGAGGGTCTGCTGTGCCAGGGAGGGCTCAGGATTCATCTCAGGGAGGGTCTGCTGTGCCAGGGAGGGCTCAGGATTCATCCCAGGGAGGGTCTGTTGTGCCAGGGGGGCTCAGGAGCCGTCCCAGGGAGGGTCTGCTGTGCCAGGGAGGGCTCAGGATTCATCCCAGGGAGGGTCTGTTGTGCCAGGGGGGCTCAGGAGCCGTCCCAGGGAGGGTCTGCTGTGCCAGGGAGGGCTCAGGATCTGTCCCAGGGAGGGTCTGTTGTGCCAGGGGGGCTTAGGAGCCATCCCAGGGAGGGTCTGCTGTGCCAGGGAGGGCTCAGGATCCATCCCAGGGAGGGTCTGCTGTGCCAGGGAGGGCTCAGGATTCATCCCAGGGAGGGTCTGCTGTGCCAGGGAGGGCTCAGGATCCATCCCAGGGAGGGTCTGCTGTGCCAGGGAGGGTCTGCTGTGCCAGGGAGGGCTCAGGATCCATCCCAGGGAGGGTCTGTTGTGCCAGGGGGGCTCAGGAGCCGTCCCAGGGAGGGTCTGCTGTGCCAGGGAGGGCTCAGGATCTGTCCCAGGGAGGGTCTGTTGTGCCAGGGACGGCTCAGGATCCATCCCAGGGAGGGTCTGCTGTGCCAGGGAGGGCTCAGGATCCATCCCAGGGAGGGTCTGCTGTGCCGGGGGGCTCAGGATCTGTCCCAGGGACAGTTTGGTGTGCCAGGGGGTGCTGCCACCCCTGTGCCAGGCCTGGCCCTTTTCCCTGGCTGAAGGTTGTAAAGGTTCATAGATGTGTGAGGGTCAGAAGGAACCTCCTTGTCCTTCCCTCTAGCACCAGAAGAGTTAATGCCTTTAGTGGGGGACTCAGCTTTTTGGGATCACCGCTCACCAAACCATCCCCTCCAGAGCCAGCTGGGTAAGCCCTGGCCACCCATGAGCTGGGGGATGGGGTGGCAAGGACGAGGGGGGCACGTGGGGCACCGGGCACCACGTTGGGAGAGGGGAGACAGGGACACCACGTCCCTCCAGTGCCGGGAAAGGCCAGAAGCGTGGTGGGACGGGAAGCGCCGGCTCCCCACGGCTCTGCCTGGCGGGGACGGAAGACTCGGCGTGTCCCAGGGGAAACACCAAGTTTCGTTTGTGTTCTGTTTGTTTTAAACCTTTAAAACCCAGAGTGTCTGAGAGGAGCTGTTTGGGGTGGCTGGGGCTGGGTTTCAGAGGAGCATTTGGGGTGGCTCTCAGAGGAGCATCTGGGCTGGCTCTCAGAGGAGCATCTGGGCTGGCTCTCAGAGGAGCATTTGGGGTGGGTGGGGTGGGGATTTTTTTTTGTGGGTTTTTTCTTCTAAAAAGACTCTTTTTTCACATTCATTCAGTCGCTTAAAAAGTGGCCAGGAGCCAGGGGACCCCGGGCAGGGGCGCGGGCACCGCCTGGGCAGCGGCGCGTCGAGAGATAAGACCAAGGTCTAGTAAAATCATAACAAAACCAGGTGGCTCTAGCTATAGAGATATAGATATATAGATATTCTGTTCTCTCTTTGTCAAATATATAGCTGATTAAAAAGATGCAAAACAAGGATGAGCAGGACAGAGTGGGAATCCTGTAGCTCGAGACCATCTCTCGCTCTCTATATAAATGCACGGAGATTATATATTATCCATCAACGTGTTTCCCCCTCCCCCCCCCCATTGGAAACAAGACCCCAAACCAAGAGGAAATCAAACATGTCCCTCCCTCTCCCACCCCCCACCCCGCTGAAGGTTGGCAAAGCGTTTTCTGCCGGGTTCCCCACCAGCCTCCCTCCGCCATCCCCAGACATGCTGCTGTCCATGCGGGTTCAGTGCCCCTCTCACCGGGCGGCCCAGGGCGACACAGCTGCAGCACACAGTCCAGGACGAGTCTCTCGCAGGGGCATCGCTGCTCTGGCTGGCACAGCATGGCATGGCACGGCATGGTGAGGCTGGCTGCTCCCCAGGCTGGCTCTGTGCGGGATGCAGCGGCTCTGGGTGATGCTGCTGCGCTGGGACTGCCCTGCCATGGGGTCTCCTGCCTGCCTTCCACACCACCATGGCCATGGAGCCTCTTCCCTGCCTTCCACACCACCATGGCCATGGAGCCTCTTCCCTGCCTTCCAACACCACCATGGCCATGAGGTCTCCTGCCTGCCTTCCACACCACCATGGCCATGGAGCCTCCTCCTGCCTTCCACACTACCATGGCCATGGAGCTTCCTCCTGCCTTCCACACCACCATGGCCATGAGGTCTTCTCCTGCCTTCCACCATGGCCATGGCCATGAGGTCTCCTGCCTGCCTTCCACCATAGCCATGGAGCCTCCTGCCTGCCTTCTACACCACCATGGCCATGGGATCTCCTCCTGCCTTCCACACCACCATGGCCATGGGGTCTCCTGCCTGCCTTCCACACCACCATGGCCATGGAGCCTCCTGCCTGCCTTCCACACCACCATGGCCATGGGATCTCCTCCCTGCCTTCCACCATGGCCATGGAGCCTCGTCCCTGCCTTCCCACACCACCACAGCCAAGTGCCATCCCCTCGCTGGCCCTGCCTGTCCTGCAGCAGCCCCTCCTCGCCGTGGGCCACCCTGACCACGGTCCCCTGTCCTCCCTGCTGCGCTCTCCCTGCCTGTGGCCCCCGGCGGCGTGTCCCACGGCAGCAGCCCCGTCCTCAGCCGGGTTTGGCTGCCCCACTGCCCCGCTGCCCACCCCCGGCCCCTCCGGCCGCCAGCGACGCCCCGGGGAAGGGCACACGGAGCATGGAGAGGCCAGACCTTCTGGTAGGAACAGAAACCAGGCTGCATTTCATGCAACATTCCTCGTCCCACAGGCGTGGCGGGGCTGAGCCGGGGTCTGCGTGCGGGGGGCACGCCGGGGCGGTGTGGGAGCAGGCGGGAGCCGCTGGGCTCCGCGCCCTTCAGTGCAGTGCTCAGAGTAGAAAGAGAATCAAAGTGGGTTTTATTAGTCTAGTAGAAATGACCCCCCCTCCCCCCAATCTCTACCCCGTCCCTCCCCAACCCCCATCCCGTGGTGGCTCTGGAAGAGGCCAGCGCTGCCTGGGGACGGTCAGCTGTCTACAAGCTGCTTGAGTGCCCGCTCAATGTTCATCCGGTGCCCGACTCGGGTCACCCCCAACTCTACGAAGTCCTCCTTGGTGAGGGCAGGCAGGTGCGTGCCCTCTATCTCGTGGTCCTCGAACTTGTCTCGGTGCTCCACCAGGTTGATGCTTTCCAGCCAGTCCCCGACGTCGTACTTGTTCCAGAGGTGGAGGGGTTTCTGCATGAAGGGCCGAGGCGGGTGCAGGGCGTGCAGGGGCGGCCCCGGCGAGGGCGACGGCGACGGGGAGCGGCTGCGCGCGCTCACGCTCCTCACCACGAAGCGAACTTCCTTGGGCTCGTGGGGGATGGAGAGGCTGGAAGATTTGAGGATGGTGGGAGGGGTCAGGCCGTAAGGCCGGACGGTGCTGAGCGGCTCTGTGCGATCCAGAGCCGGCTTCACGGGGCTGGGGGTGCGCCGGGTGACGGGGTAGCGGCTGCCAGGTCGGACTGTGTAGGTGGTCCCGGAGCTCCGCTGGGAAATGGTGCTGAGTTCTCCTAAACTACTGAAAAGTCTGCAGGAAGAGGGGTACAGCGAGACACAGAGAGAGAGGAGAGAGAGCAGAGGGCAGGGGTGAGGCCGGGGTCCCCAGACACGGCAGCGCACACACAAGACACGCGGGGGGCTGCTGCAGGGCTGGGCTGGCCCGAGGGGACACCAGGGCTCGGGGCACTGCAGCCAAGGCCCTGCCGAGGATGCTCAGGACGAGGCAGAGAGCTTCAAGCAGCTACCTCCCGGCCCTCTGGATCCCTGCCCTGGCTGGGAAGCCCACCGAGCCCTCCCAGGGAGGAAGGCAGCTCCCCGGCCCTTGCTGCAGCTCAGCACCCTGCGCCTCGCCCTGCTCAGCAGGGAGCTGCAGCAGAGCCCCTGGGGCCACCTCCCTCCAGGACCCCCCTCGCTCAATGCCCTCAGCAAATCCCACCATGGGCCAGAGCTCTGTGCTGGCACAGGAGGGAACGTCCTGGCACTGCAGAGCAGTGAGGGGCTGGCAGGGACAAGGGTAGAGGCAGCAGGGTCTGGTTGTCACCCAGCGCTTGGTGTGGACTGAGGCAAGGTCACAGGGGATGAATCCTTCCAGCATGAGGAGCTGAGTGAGTGCCTCAGCCTGGGAAGCCTCAGGTACCCAGGCTGGCTCCGCTCAGCCCTGCCCTTGGGTCTCCTTCCACAAGCACCTACAGCTGACTGCAGCTGGGGGCTCCGACCTGGGGCTCCTGGGGGTCTCTGTCCTGGCACTGAAGGCCAATGCAGGTCCCTGAGCCCACCCTGGGCTCTGGGCATGGCTCTGTGGTGGGGTATTGGCTCTGAGGAGGGCTCTGAGCAGGGACCCACATCCCATGGCAGCTCAGGTACCTGGATGCTGCCACAGCTTCTGCTGCAGCCCTGACCAAGGGTGAGTGGGGAGGAAGGCAAGGAAGGGTCTGCTCAAGGGGCTGCACAGCCCTGGGCCAAGAGGCACCATATCCCCAGGCTGTGCTGGTTATCTCTGTGCTGAACGGTCCATGAGCATTCACTGGGTCAAGCAGTGCCAGTTTGCCCGTCCTCCAAACCAACTGATCCGATGCCACAGAGCCACAGCTCCCTGCCCACGTCGTGGGTCACCACCAGCAGCCCTCAGGCTGCACCTCTGCTGCTCCAAACTCTGCCCCCCATCTCTATCCACAGGCCCCCTCCCTCCTGGGGGGGACACTCTGCAAACCTGCTGCTGGCCACAGGGCTCCAAGAGCTAATGGCACACAGCTGCTGCCACTAATGCACATGCCACACATAGCTCTGCTCTGGGAGGATGCTAAGCACCAAGGAGACCCGAGAGATGGCTCTGGGAGGATGACAAGCACCAAGGAGACCCGAGACATGGCTCTGGGAGGATGACAAGCACCAAGGAGACCCGAGAGATGGCTCTGGGAGGATGACAAGCACCAAGGAGACCCGAGAGATGGCTCTGGGAGGATGATAAGCACCAAGGAGACCCGAGAGATGGCTCTGGGAGGATGATAAGCACCAAGGAGACCTGAGAGATGGCTCTAGGAGGATGCTAAGCACCAAGGAGACCTGAGAGATGGCTCTAGAAGGATGATAAGCACCAAGGAGACCCGAGAGATGGCTCTGGGAGGATGATAAGCACCAAGGAGACCTGAGAGATGGCTCTAGGACGATGATAAGCACCAAGGAGACCTGAGACATGGCTCTGGGAGATGAGCAGAACACAGAGGGCTGCTCATAGTCTTGTGGGCTCAGGCACATTTCCTCTTGCACTTGTTTTCCTGCCACCTTGGCACAGAAAGCAAGAGGGCTATAAAGCAGCACCATGATGAATCACATTTGGGAAGCTCTGTCAATACTGAGGAGGAAGAGCTGAACGACCTTGGAGGCTGCAGTACCAGGAACAGAACGGAAAGTGACAGCAGAAAGTAGGGCAGGGTGTGCAGAGGGCTGTCAGAGCAGCTCTGCTCTCTGCACGGAGGGACTGGAGCACAGGAGGGGTGTGGCCGGTGCAGCACTGCCATGGGAAGGCAAAAGAGAACCTCACAGGCATCAGGGCACATTCCTGCTGCCCCAGGAGACTCCACAACACTGCTGGGGGATGTTCTGAGGACAGTTTGTGCTCCAGAAAGGTAACTGCAGGCAGGAAGGGCTGCAGACAGGGCAGCTGGGTGCCCCAGGGCTTGTTTAACCAGCCCAAGGTGGGACAGAGGGGAAAGTGCTGTCAGCTGGTGAAAGGAGGAGAGAGAGTTATGCTGAGGGGTCCTGGGAGCTCAGCAGGGTGGTGGGTGCCTGATGTCTGTCCAGCAGCACAGGTCCCACACAGACCCCATGGCACTCTGTGCTCTAAGACCTCCTGGGCATGGTTCCTGTTGGGTGCCTGGGAAGGTGGCAGCTCCTGCTCTCAGGGGATGGGGTTGCTGGAGCCACACAGCTGCGTGCCCAAGCTCCCACGGCTGGCACATCATGCCCAAGCTCCCACAGCGTGTCCTTGCAATGGTGCAAGGCTTTGGTGAGGCTGCACCTCCAATACAGTGCCCAGCTCTGGGCCCCTCTCTACAAGGACATGGAGGTGCTGGAGAGGATCCAGAGGCAGGTACCAAGCCAAGAAAGGGTTTGGAGCACATCTCAGCTGAGGAAGGGCTGAGGGGTCTGGGGCTGTTGAGCCTGGAGAAAAGAAGGCTCAGGGGAGACCTTCTCACTCTCTACCTGAAGGGAAGCTGCAGCCACAGAGGTGGGTCTGTTCTCCCTGTTAACAAGCAAGAGAACAAGAGGAAAAGGCCTCAAGTGTCACCAGGAGAGGCTCAGGCTGGATGTGAGGAGGAATTTCTTTGCTGACAGGGTTGTGAGGCCTTGGAAGGAGCTGCCCAGGGAGCTGCTGGAGTCACCATCCCTGGAGGGGTTTCAGAGCTGGGTGGGTGTTGCACTGAGGGCAATGGGCTGGTGGGTGCTGGGCTGGGACAGAGGCTGCACCCCATGGGCTGGAAGGGCTCTGCCAGCTGAAACCCTCCTGTGATTCTATGCTGGGGTGCCAGCTCTGGTCTTGCTGGGCAGGGCTGGTGGGCAGCTGTAAGCTGTAACCATGGGGCTGCTCTCCTCTGCAGAGCTCAGCTGCTGAGGTGCCTCTGGCTCTGTGGGTTTCAGCTGTGTCCTGCCCAGCTCTGAAGCTGATGGTGTTACTGCTGCAGGCTCTTTGTCCTGCTCTGCAGTCAGCTTCATTGCCCTGGAGCTGAGCATCCACAAGCAGCCTCTCAGCACCGTGTCCCTTCAGGGACTTGCACACCATGCACAGTGACAACCTCTGCTTAGAAGGGTTTTCTCAGATCACTGCTCCTCTCCATCACAGCTTGATGTGGGCATCCCATGCACTGCCCAAGGAGTGCACACTGAGACGCACTCCTGCACTGCAGCCCAGGGCTGGGACATTCTAGCATGCTCCTCTTAAGGACTTCATCTTTGTCAGGTTTCATGGACATTGGGGCATTGTCCATTTCTCCTTTGGGCATCACCAACGTGACTGGGGAGCTCAGTAAGAAAACCAAAATGCTTTGTTCACGTTCTATTTCTGCTGGTGCTGCAGCTGGGCTTTGGAAGACCATCAGCCCAGAGGTGATGGGACTGCTGGAGGAGCATCAGCCCAGAGGTGATGGGATTGCTGGAGGTGGGATTGCTGGGTGCTGTAGGTGTCTCAGTGATGTGGGATTTGGCAACTCTCATCACCACCACAGGGCTGCCTTCGAGCTTGTCTGCTCTGAACACATCAAGGCCAGGTTCTGGCAGCTCTCAGGCCTGTCCCACAGAGCTCAGTGGCAGCAGCTGGTTGCCTGCAGTGCTGCTCAGTGCAGGCAGCATTTTGGGATGCAGAGGACAAGGCTCGAGCCTCACAGCACACGCCTGGCGCTGACTGGAATGGGTGAGGAGGGAGAGGGGGTCTCACAGGAAGCACCTTGCAGGGAAAGAAACACCAGCTTGATGAAAAGGGAAGATCTAAGCAAAGAGAGAGGGATTCTGCATTTGCAGGACAGCTAATTAAGCCTCCTGGGAATGCTTTTACTGAAGGTATTAAGAAGCAGATTGCTTGAATGAGGCACTAATGGATCAGGATTCTTCCTTTGAACTCTGTATCTCCATCAGAGTATCTCTGAGAGCAACAAAGGGCAGGAGGGATCTAGCAGCAGGGTCTAATCACTCCAAAGAAAAGCACTTTGCTTTTGCTCAGCAAGTCCTTTGTGTTGCTGCTCTCAGCTTCCAGATGTTGTCATGCTTTTCATTAGCCCTGCACAAGGACTCACCTCTGATCAACAGCCTTTGCTAAGGGGTGAGTGAGACCTGAGGCTGCTCTTGCCATTCTGCATTGGTGAGGCACCTGAAAGCTCTGCCTGGAGCTTGGTGCTCCCTGGGGCCAGGGTCAGGCTGTGCTCCAGGGCCAGGGCTGCAGACTCATCCTCTCTCTCTGACTGAAATGCAGATGGGCATTTCCAGGCTTCCTGCCTGCAATGGGGCGCACACAGGTGACACAACACCTCTGCAGCTCCCTTCCTGGAAAGAGTTTTGTCTTCCAGCACTGTCTCATGAGAACTATAGAGATGGAATTCTAGAGAGAGGCCAGTGCAGGGCTGCTGAGATGCTGAGGGGCTGCAAGATGTGTGTGAGGAGGAAAGGCTGCAGCCCTGGGGCTGCTCAGCCTGGGCAACAGAAGCCTGAGCTCAGGGGGGTCTCATTAGGCCAGGGAGGGTGTGGAGGCTCCTTCTCAGGAGGTTCCCAACCCCCCCTGGACACGTTCCTGTGCCCCCTGAGCCAGGGGCAGCTGCTGGAGCAGGGGCTGGGGCTGGGTGATCTCTAAAGGTTCCTCCCAACCCCCAGCATTCTGTGATTCCAACTGTCCCTGGAAAGGAAGGGACAAGGGGGAGGAGCACAGAAAGCAAAGAACATCTCTCTGGATACCCCCCAAACCAAAACCAGAAGCACTTGTGCTATGTGTCACCAGGGAAATACCACCAGTGCCCCCCAGGCCCTGATCCCCCTGGCACGAGCTGGATGCTCCCACGTGCTGCTGAGCAAGTGAGAACGGGTTGGGGGAAGGAGCACGGTCCTGCCCCTGCGTCCTTGGCACGGCAGCTGGTGAAGGGAAGAGCTGGAAGGGCTGGAAGGAAACACTCTGCCCCACAGAGCCTGGAGGAAGCCCCTGGAGCAGACACTGATGAGCTGCTGTCAGGACAATTTGCCAACCCACTGCTCTTCCTCAGCTATTGAACTTCAGCAAGAAACCCAGCTCTCAGGGCAAGGAAAGGGAGGAGAAGCTTATCCCCATGAAGCAAGCCCAGGGGGAAAAGGGTGCCCAGCAGCAGGAGGGTTATCTGAGCTGCTGAGAACAAGGCTCCTCACAGAGGGTGATCTCATTTCTTGCACTTTCATTAGGGAAGATAAACGTGGCACTTGTGAGTTGTGTTTCAGAGCAGAGAAGCCAAGGCATGCTGTGGGTGGCTGCCTGCAGGCCTGACACTGCCCAGCACCTAATCCTGCCCCATGCACCAGCCCTGCTGCAGGCAGTGCAGGAACTCCCAGCATCTGCAAGGCTGATGATGCTGAGGCAGCACTGGAACAGTCCCTGCTCTCAGGTCAATGAGCAAACCAGGCAAGAGCTATTAGACTTTGTAGCTCTAAGAGCTGCTACACTTCTGTATGGAGCCTGCTGAGCAGAAAGAAACCAGAGCCCAGGGGTAAAGCAGCTGCCCCTGGGCTGTGCCACAGCTCAGCTCCCTCAGCCCTCAGCCAGGAGGGAGCTCAGCATGCAGAGGGCAATCCCTCCTCCTCTCCTTCCACAGCCCATGGAGCTGCCACAGCAATCAATGTGCTTAAGTCTAAGCCTGATACTTGGCAGGTGTCAGCCCTCTCTGCTGCCCGTCCTGGCTCACAGCAGAGCAGTAACCGTAACACCACACTGGCCCCATGGGGCAGAGGTGATGTGCAGAAGCCCATCAGTTGTCCCAGGTCCCTCCTCTGCTGGAGCTGCCCAGCAGCAGAGCCCTCCCTGAGGCTTTCAGCAGGGTGCTTGAGCTGACAGCCCTTCTTTATGGACATCCCTCCAGACCTTCCTGCCAGTGTCCTCAACCTCCTCTGGTGCTTATGCAGCAGCAAACAGCAGCCTATTCCTGCAGCACCAGCAGTGCCTGACTGTCCCTGCCAGCCCCCACCACTTCAGCATCAGCTTCCACTGCCTGGGCTGTGCTGGAGTCAGCAGGAACTGCCAGCATCAGATGGCCACAGCTCCTGGGACCTGCAGAACCAGCTGCTGCCCTCAGCTGCCCATCTCTTGACATTTATTAGCACTTCTTCTCTCTAGCTCTTCCCTGTCCTAAGTTCAGTGTCTCCCAAACCTTGCTGTTCCCTGCCAGTGGTGAGCTCTCATTAACCACGGTGCCTTTCACACCACTAATGAATCCCTGGGATGAGAGGGGACCCTGCTACAAACCCCTGTCTGCTACTCATCTTTCTCCACAATGAAAACTGACAAGTTTTACTCCTAATTCCTCGTGGTTTTATCCCTCTGGGAGACATACCCAGGCTGCCCTTGACCTCTTGCTTCTGGCTCTGAGAGGATTCCTTGCTGCTCTGCAAAGCCTTGCTGCCCAGCTCCTGAAGTGCCACCCACAGCAGGGACTGCTGCCTCTGCTGCTGAGGCCCCTCAGCACCAGAAACACCTCCTCCTGGGCAGGAGGGCACTTGCCTGCCTGGGGTGGCCCATCTGAGGAGGAACAAACACAGCCCCTGTGCAGGGTCAGCTGTGCTCAGCTCAGGACCTAGGGCAGTGTCCACCTGCTGCCACGACAATGAACTGCCACCAGCCCTCTGGCAAGTGTCTGTCTGGTGAGGGGAAGGCAAAGGAAGCCAGAGCATCCCTCATGCATGGCTGGAGGTGCTCAGCCCCTGCACAGGACCAGGGCTTCAGCCCCCAGCCGAGTGCTGACCTGGCAGCACTGAAGAAGTGGCAGGTACTGAGGGCAAGGGAAGGCTCCAAAGGCTGGAGGCACATGTGCCACCAGCACACCTCTGTGCTGGGGACCAGTCAGAGACGGTGTCTCCTGCATCCACACCCCACATGGCACCATGCAAACCTTTTATTTCTGCAGGAAAAGAAAGGCAGAGGCTCTACCATCTGCATCTAAGAGCTGGGGTCCTTCCACATCACCTCAGGGTCTGACTCCTGCTGACTGCACGGGCAGACAGGGAAGGAGGCCTAGAAGTGGCACAACCCAGCATCTCCCTCAGCACTGGGGGTGCCAAAGAGAAGGGGAAGCTATTTCCTACAGCCAAACCAGCGAGGGAACATGCCTCAGCCAAGGGTGTGAAGCACACACTGTGCTGCTCGCCGGGTGTGCAGCAGGAGGCACTCACTGAACAAGGCAAGCTTTGGACACACTCTGATGCCAGGGCACAGAGGGACAAACCAAGGCTGCAGCTCACAGTGGGGACAGCAGGGCAGCACTGCAGTGATGACAGAAGCTCCAGGGGTACAGGGCTCTAGAGCACAGCTGTCAACAGCTCCATGTACAACCTGGAGCGTGATGGGGTGTGAGCAGAACCCCCAGCGCAGCAGATCCCAGCAGTGGGGGTCTGACCTGCCCCAGCTCAGGCATGGATGGAGGAGGAGGCACAAGTGTTGGGCTGGAAGGTGATGCAGAGCCAGTGAAGAGGGGAGGGCTGTGTGCTGCAGCTCTGGCTGGGAGCACAGCTGGGAGAGGTCTGATCAGACAGCAGGGGCCTGACACTTCTCACCTGAGGAGCATCTCAGACTGACCCAGGGGAGGTTTAATGAGAGACTTTCTGGATTCTTGCCTGTTCCCTTTCAGCAGAGTATGAAAATCCCCTCCAGAGGCCGTGGTGATTGCCACTGTTTTACCTCACCACAGGAGGACAAAGCTGAAGCTCTGAGCAATGGGGCAGAGTTGATGATGAAACCATCACTCCTGCTACCATTCATTTGCCCTCTTGCAACAAACAAGAGTTTTCCCCTTCCTCACTCAGCTTCAACTCCTCCAGCTGGGAGCTGGGCCCACCCCTGCAGCTGAGGCACCAATGCAAAGGCAGCCAAGAAGCAAGGGACTCTTCCTTGAGCTGAGGGATGTGATGAGGAACCCATCAGGGCCAGTGTAATGGGGTGATGAGGCTGCTCTGAGGCTCTGAGGTTTTGTTGCAGTGAAAGGTGCAACCAAGGGCTGAGCCCTGAGCTGGTGTGGTGCTGAGGGGACAATATTCACCTACAGACTGTCCACTGCCCCAGGTCCTACTGACACAGTGTCCTTGCACGGAGCTCCCCCAGCAGCCTGTCACGCTCAGCTGAGGGCAAACTGCACTCTCCACGGGTTTGTTTAATCTTCTGCTCTCCTGAACTGTGCAGAAAGCACTACCCCAATAAAGCAGAGTCTGGGTTTGTGAAGAAGAGAGTCATGGAAAGCCTGAAGGTAAGTTCCCTTTTGTGGCTTCTCAATGTAATGTCTCCATCCTGTTTCAAAACTGCCTTTTCCCCTCCCCTCGCTCCACAACCTCCCTCTCCTCTCCCATCACGCAGCTCCCCCGACCTGCAAAGGCTAACTGACCTCCCTGGCTCTGTGCACTGTCCTGCAGACCTCAGCAGGGCCAGTCTCTGGGGTGGGAACAGCCTGTGCCACCTTCTGCTGAGCTCCTGGCTCAGTCACGGGCTGTGACCCGGAGCAGGGTGTCTGTGCTCAGCTGTCTCTGTGCCCAGCAGCCTCTGCACAGAGGGTGATGGGCTGGTGGATGCCACCAGCTGCTCTCAGGGCTGCGCTCTGTGATGCCCTGCTGCCATTTACTGGGACACTGGTAGCCCCTGAGGCTCACAGGTGAGGCCCCAGTCCAAAACGTGCCCAGAATAGAAGGACGTGGGACTCTTGTTCCCTGCTGGCCTCAGATAAACTGGGGGTGGAGTGGGGTGGGGAAGAGATCCCAGATGGCACATCCCTCCATCCCTCCTCCCAAGGACAGGACATGTGGGGCCCTGGGGATGCCACTGCCTGCCCCACACTGCCCTGTGCATGGGGGGGCTGGGGACACGTCCCCAGGAGCTCTGCACCGTGCCCAGTGCCATGGGCAAGAGGCTCTGGGCTTGCCTGGAGCCCTGGGGCAGCCCCTGAGGCTCAGGGAGGGCAGAGGCAACGCAGACACAGGGGCTTCAGCTGAGCTGTTTCCTATGTGACCTGATCCAGGTGGGACCTGCCTCTGCAGGGGGTTGGACTGGGTGATCTCTCAAGGTCCCTCCCAACCCCATCATGCTGTGATGCCCTTCAGAGCCACCTTCCCTTGTGAACCTCACCAACAACTGCAGCCTGAGCCTGGGTTGTGTGCTCTGTGTCCTGCCTGGGGCTGGTGGGGCCCTGCAGCCAAAGCTCTGCATCTGCCAAACACTGTCCCAGACACCACAGCCTGCAGGGGCTGCCTGGCCCATCGCTGTCCTAACGGGGATGGCACACGAGAGCCAGGCACAGGGCCAGAGGATGGTGTACAGCAGGGCAACCCCTGCCTCTAGCCTGCAGCAGCTTGTGCTGCTCAACTCGGGTTGTCCCAGACCTGATGTCCAGAGCACCCTCCCTCCTGGGAAGTGAAGTGCCAAAGCCTGTGCTAGGGGAAGGCTGAGGCTGCTGAGCTGTGAATCACGGGGCACATCCTGGTTCAGCTGAGCCTTTCGCACCAGGACAGCAGCTAAACCTACTCTAACCCTGCCCTGAGCCTCCAACCTGAGCCCAAACCCTAACCCCAGCCCTAACCATAGCCCAAACTCTAATCCTGCCTCAAACCCTAATCTCTAATGACTCTAACTCCAACCCTACCCCTAGTGACCCTAAACCCTAATCCTACCTCAACCTGAGCTCCAACCTTAATCTGAGCCCTAACTCCTAATCCCTAATCCTAACTCTAATCCTAATGACCCTAAACCTACCCCAACTCTAATCCCTAATCCTAACTCTAATCCTAATGACCCTAAACCTACTCCAACTCTAATCCCTAATCCTAACTCTAATCCTAATGACCCTAATCCTACCCTAATCCTAATGACCCTAAACCTACTCCAACTCTAATCCCTAATCCTAACTCTAATGCTAATGACCCTAAACCTACCCCAACCCAAGCCCTACCCTTAATCTGAGCCCTAACTCCTAATCCCTAACCCAATCCCTAATCCTAACTCTAATCCTAATGACCCTAATCCTACCCCAACCCGAGCCCTACCCTTAATCTGAGCCCTAATTCCTAACTCAAACCCTGATGTCCTTAACCCTAATTTTACACCCAACCCAAGGCCTAACCCCAACCTCATTCTCAGCCCAAACCCTAATCCTTGACTCTACTGACCCTAACTCTAACCCCAATCCTAATTCTACCCCTAACTTGAGCCCTAACCCACACCCTAATCCCTAATCCTAACCCTGATGACCCTACCTCTAACCCTACCCCATAACCTTAGTGACTCTAATGCCACCCCTAACTCCTAACCCTGAGCTCTCCTAATCCCTAACCCAAACCCTAATCCTAACCCCAATGACCCTACCTCTAACCCTAACGACTCGCTACCCCCTAACCTGAGCCCCAACCCCTAACCCTCACCAAGACCTTCATGCTGCAGCCCTGAGCCCCTGCCAGGGCTGTGTGTGGGGCTGGGGGCAGCTGCAGCTCCTGCAGTGAAACAAGGTCTGAAAGTGCTCACAACAAACAGCGCGGAACAGCAGCTGAGGGGGAGGCTGGGAGAGGCTGGAGCAGGCTGGAGGAGGCTGGGGGAGACTGCAGGGGAGTTGGGGCAGGCTGGGGGAGGCTGGGAGAGGCTGGAGGAGGCTAGGGGAGGCTGGGGCAGACTTGGGGAGGCTGAGGGAGGCTGGAGGAGGCTGGGGGAGACTGCAGGGGAGTTGGGGCAGGCTGAGGGAGGCTAGGGAAGGCTAGGGGAAGCTGGAGCAGGCTGGGGGAGGCTGGAGCAGGCTGGAGGAAGCTAGAGCAGGATGGGGGAAGCTGTAGCAGGCTGGGGGAGGCTGAGGGAAACTGGGAGAGGCTGGAGCAGGCTGGGGGAAGGTGGAGGAGGCTGGAGCAGGCTGGGGAAAGGTGGGGGAGACTAGAGGAGGCTGGAGCAGGCTGGGAGAGGCCGGGGCAGACTGGAGCAGGCTGGGGAAGGCTGCAGGGGAGTTGGGGGAGGCTGGGAGAGGCTGGAGCAGGCTGGGGGAGGCTGCAGGGGAGTTGGGGGAGGCTGGGAGAGGCTGGAGCAGGCTGGGGGAGGCTGCAGGCGGGTTGGTGCAGACAGAGCAGGAGCAGCTCAGCACAGCCCAGCCCGGCTCCAGCTGCTGGATGTGCCCCTGGGGCTGCTGGGCAGCGTCCCCACAAGCTGGGGGCACGGGGCAGCCTGAGCCAGGCTCCATCCCAGCCCGTCCACAGCACAGCCCCGAGGGCGCAGCAGATCTGCCCTGGCTGTGACCCCCAGCACGCCGACACCGCTCCAGCAGCCACAGGACTGAACACATGACGACATGGGCAGATGTGATGACATGAGGCCCCTGGCACTGCCGAGCCCGACCCGAGGCACCAGCCCACGCCTGGGGGCTCTGCAGCCCACCCGAACGACCCAAGCGGGACAGACGGCTCCTGGCTCTCCCCTGTCTGTGCTTAAAGCAGCCGTGTGAGATGGGGCAGAGCTGATCCCAGGTGAAGGTGTCCGTGCTGCTGCCTGGAGGGCAGAGCCAGCACCAGCTCAGCCAGGCAGGATGAGCTCCCCCCGGTGCTGTGGCTCCGCTGCCCCGGCACGGGGATGCTGACTCGGCAAATTCAGCGCAGAAACATGACAAGTCAACAGAAATCCCCCAAAGGTGAGAGTTGCTCAGAGCTCTGCGAGGGCCCCGGGGCTGCACTCACACGTGGAAGCGACAGGGATGTAGGCAGCTAGTTCCATACAGGCTACAAGGGTTAAAACCAAGCAGGACGGACAGACAGACACACACACAGAGGAAGCACAACCAAGGGCACACAGCTGAGCATGCACACTGGGGAAACTCACCCCGGGGGCTCCTGGACTGGGGGCACGTGCTCCAACCCACCCCTGCCCGCCTGGCTGTGGGGGAACCCTCCTGGGGAGGGAGAGGGTCCTGCCCCTCGCCCGAGGGAGCTGGTGCAGGCAGGAACAGCCTCTGTCAGGGGTCCAGCCTGGTGAGGGCACACAGCTCACCAGCCACGGGCTTGGGATGGGATTCCAGCAGCTCTGGTAGCAGCTGAGACCAGCTGGGGACACGGCCAGGGAGCTCTGCAAGGACACTGAGACCTGCTGGGGCTGAGGAGCTGTGTCAGCGAGGACACGGAGACCTGCTGCAGCCATCAAGCAGTTTGGGGGAAGGGGGTTCTCTGCACCCTCATTACCCTACAGCTGTCTCAGGTAAACGCTCACCTGTGCCACCACTGACTTCCCTGGGGTCACCCTCCATCACCAGCCCTACCTGTCCCTGCCAGCCCCCTCCCCAGGGGCCAGCTCAGCCCCAGCCCCTCTGTCTGAAGGGGTTTTGCTGACCCAGGACTGACCCTACGGGGCTGGGGGATGCTCGTGCATCTGTGGCTGTGGCTCAGAGAGGGGATGTTGGCTCTGGGGGTGGGATACGGCCGGGCTGTGCCTCAGGGGCAGCCACAGCAGGGGCACAGCCTCAGCCAGGCCAAGCTATGGGAGCCCCAAGGGAGTTTCCTCAGCCACCAGCTCTGAGCAGCAGCACAGGACACCCACCACAGCACGGGGACACGGACATGCTGCCGGGCACACGGGGCGGGGGGACACGCACATGCCGGAGCCACGGCACGGGGAGGGGAGGGAGGGGAGACAGGTGAGTTTGCTATGGGGCTATGGGATGAGAACATGCTCACTTACACAACTCGCCCACCCTCCGGAGGCCAGAGGCGGTTCTAGACAGAGCAGCGCGGACATGCAGATGGAGAGCAGGAAGAGAGGCAATGAGAGAGAATGTTAGCGCCGGTCCGGGGCTGCAACGACACGGGCAAGAGCGAACAAAGGGGCCTGGTGGGGCTGCCCCAGGCTGTGTGGGGCAGAGGCCGTGGGGCAGAGGCCGTGGGGCAGGCTGAGGCGCCGGGCAGGGCTCCCCCGCGCTGGGATGGGGCAGAGAGGCTCTGCTGTAGGGGGTGGGCGGCTGAGCCCCGGGGATGTGGGCAAAGGGAGATCCCAGGGGCAGGGAGGGGGACCCAGGAGGTGGCTGAGACGGGGCTTTAGGGGCCAGTGAAGGTCGGGAGGGTCCAGAGCAGCTGAGGTTACGTCCATGTGCTCACCACAGGGAATGGGACGCTGGTAAGTGCGTGGATTGGACAGCCAAAGCCTGAGGGACTCACAGCTGGGAGGAGGAGGAGGGGTGGAGCTGGGGAAGGGGCAGATGGAGACCAGGGACAGGCAGAAGAGGGGAGGGAGGGAGACAACATATGCATGAGAGAAAAATGCCCCACAGCAAGAACAAGAAAGAGCAGCAAGTGCAGTTCAACACCGTCCCTGCCTTCACCCAGCCGCTGAGACAGGCGCTTGGCGTTCGCCATGGTGAGAGCAGCTACAGCTAAAGGCCACTGGACTAGTGCAGGGCCCTGCAAGCCAGCCAGTGCTCCCCAGCAGGGACAATCACAGCTCCTCCAGCACAGGCCTTTGCCAGGATGCCTTGCCAAGGGCTGTGCCGTGCCAGAGGCCCTGCCCCGGGCTCTCCAGAGAGCAGCAGGGACACGCCACAGCTCCTGGCAGGGCTGGGGACCTCACGCTGGCTCCCTGGGCTGCTCTAGGAGCTTCCTAAACCTTCTGGTGCATCGTGGGATCCCTCAGCTGTGGCTGCTGGGAGGCAGCAAGAGCCCTGGGCTCGCCGAGGTGGCACAGCCACCTCCTCCCAGCACAGACTCCTCATCTGATCCGGGCTCCTTCCTGCACCAGGGGCTCCAGCAACAGCTCAGTTTGGCACCGAGGCTACCGACAGCAACTGCTCACGGCTCTCAGACCACGTGCCATCCCCCTCAGGCAGGCAAAGGAGGGCAAGAAGTGACCAGGAGCCCCGTGGCAGCTGCTGTGGGTCCCTGGCTCACTCCGTGCCCTGCAGCAGGGACAGGGGCAACGGGCCCAGAGGGACACGTGGTGACCCCAGGAAGGGCTGGTACCTCCTGTGTGATGTAGAAGAGCAAGAGGACTCCTGAACGTGCAGCAGGCCTGTTCTGTTCCCCTCTGATCTCTGTAGGGAAGGGAAAGGTCAGGCTAGCAGCCGTGGGAGACTGCCAGTCTCCTCTGGTGTTGCCCCTGGGACTCTCCAACCGAGGCTGCACAGCCTTGGCAGAGCTGCTCCAGGGGACTCACAGGCCTCTGGCTGCTTTGCCTCCTGCCTGCTGACAAAACAACTCACGTTTGAAGAAGTTCCCTTGTATTTCTCCACGACAGGAGAAGCCCTTTTGCTGTGGCTTCCAGTCCCAGCCCACTACAGCCCTGACAGGAACAGCCCTCGCAGCTCTTCTCCTTGCACTCGGGTGTTAAAACCACAGCCCCACGGAGCCCTCCCGCAGCTCAGCAAGGAGGGAACCCTTTGGGCTTCAACCTTTGGCTCTTTGGGGCCACTCTGGCACTGACAGTCTTGGTGGGACCCTGAGCTCTCCTCCCCGAGGTCAGGGCAGCCCTGCTCTGCTCCTCCTGGCTCTGGGCAGGCGTGAGGCACAGCGGCCGGTTGCTCTTCGACTCGCTCGGGGGGATGAGTGGATGAGCTGTGATTAGTAGATGTTAGTGACCAAATGAGGTGAAGGCAGCTGTGCTTGCTGTGACACGGACACATGCTGAGTCCTGCTACCCACAAAGCCCCTGTCTCCTTGTAGGCAACGCACATCAGCAGCAAAAACAGGCCGTGCCCGGGCAGCAGCGGCTCCCCTGCTCCCGGGGCTCTCAGTGGCTCTCAGACAGCCTCGTCAAACTTGGCTCTTCCAAACACCCAACCTCTGTCAGCCTCTCTCCACACAGCCTGTGCCTTCCCACCGCCTGGCTGCCTGCAGAGCCGTGTCTGTGTGCATCAGGAGGGTCCCATCCTCAGCCACACACCCTGTGCTGGGCGCTGGGCAAGTGCCACGGCAATGGGGCAAGAGCATCCCCCAGCCCTTGGGCAAGGGCCACAGTAACAGGGGTCAAGAGCATTCCCCAGCCCTTGGGCAAGTGCCATGGCAACAGGGCAAGAGCATCCCCCAGCCCTTGGGCAAGTGCCACGGCAATGGGGCAAGAGCATCCCCTAGCCCTTGGGAAAGTGCAATGGCAATGGGGCAAGAGCATCCCCCAGTCCTTGGGCAAGGGCCAAGGCAATGGGGCAAGAGCATCCCCAAGCCCTTGGAACTGGCAGCACAGTGGATGGGAACAACATCCCACACAGCCTGGGAGCCCTCCTGCAGTGCCAGTGGCCTCACTGCAGTGCCAGTAGCCCTGCTGCAGTGTTACTGGCCTTGCTGCAGCATGGGAAGGGGAGGCCGTGGGGTGAAGGATTTCTGCAGTTCCCTACAGAGATGCATTAAAGCATCTTTAAGTCCAGCTGCTGCAGGGGAGCAGGATGGAGACCTGCCAAGCCTGTGCCGGGGCACTGCAGGCTCCTTGCCAGCGGCTGCAGCTGGCACCTGAGGTGAGGTGAGGTGGGATGTGCAGGGGGCTGCTGTGAGCAGCCGTGGGGCTGAGCAGCCGATGGGCACTCGGCTGGTCTGAGCAGCCAAGGGGTCAACTCACCCAGGGCTGAGGAGCTTCAGTCCCAGCACAGCGAGGCCAGGGGCTGCTGGCACCCTGCCCCTGCCCAGGCTTCTGCTGCTCAGCTGGGAGCCACCTCCTCTCTGCACCTCCCTGCCCTGCAAACAGCTGCCCCTGCACCCCGAAGTCAGAGATCTCAGCCCACCTCAGCGCTCTCAGCAGCTTTTCATCGGCTCTCTAGGGACACCCCCCTTGGCTGTGGAGAGGCAGCTCAGCTCTGCTTTGTGCACCAGTTTAGACACCATAAAGAGACAAAAAGAAAAAAGCCTACAAGGAAACAGGGGGTTGTATCTGCAGTGGCTGAAAGCTTTGCACCAGAAATGTTACACCAGTTAACCGAAACAGCATTAATTGATGAGTTTATAGAGAAAGAGGCAGCTTTACCCTAGGAGCTAAATGCCTAAAGGGCTTATTTTTCTTCTCTCTCTCTTTCAGATCTGTAGAGATACAAAGCAGTTGTGGGTTTGCAGAACAGCACCTGGAAAACTCAGTTTTGCATCTAAAATCCTGCTGGACACGAGACATTTGGCCACGTCTGGCTGTCACTTAAAGATAAACCAACCAACCACCAACCAACCACCAACTAACCCAAACCAATCAACCAAACCAAACCAACCAACCAATCAAACCAACCAACCATCAAACCAACCAACCACCAACCAACCACCAACTAACCCAAACCAATCAACCAAACCAAACCAACCAACCAATCAAACCAACCAACCATCAAACCAACCAACCAAACCAAACCAAAACAACCAACCACCCATCAACAAACCAACCAACCACCAACCAATCAACCCAAACACACCAACCAACCACCAACCAACCCAAACACACCAACCAACCAACCACCAACCAACCAACCATCAAACCAACCAACCAAACCAAAACAAAACAACCAACCACCCATCAACAAACCAACCAACCACCAACCAACCAACCCAAACACACCAACCAACCACCAACCAACCCAAACACACCAACCAACCAACCACCAACCAACCAACCATCAAACCAACCAACCAAACCAATCAACCAACCAACCAACCAACCACCAATCAACCAACCAACCATCAAACCAACCAACCAACCAAACCAAACCAACCAAACCAACCAATCAACCATCAAACCAACCAACCAAACCAAAACAAACCAACCAACCACCCATCAACAAACCAACCAACCAACCACCAATCAACCAACCAACCATCAAACCAACCAACCAACCAAACCAAACCAACCAAACCAACCAATCAACCAACCATCAAACCAACCAACCAAACCAAAACCAACCAACCAACCACCCATCAACAAACCAACCAACCAAATCAACCAACCAACCAACCAACCAACCAACCAATCAACCAATCAACCATCAACCAACCATCAAACCAACCAACCATCAAACCAACCAACCAACCAATCAACCAACCAACCACCAACCAACCATCAAACCAACCCAAACAAACCAACCAACCAATCAACAAAACACCAATCAACCAGTAACCAACCCAAACAAACTAACCAACCAACCAACAAATCAACCAAACCAATCAACCAACCAAACCAACCAACCACCCATCAACAAACCAACCAACCAACCACCAATCAACCAACCAACCATCAAACCAACCAACCAACCAAACCAAACCAACCAAACCAACCAATCAACCAACCATCAAACCAACCAACCAAACCAAAACCAACCAACCAACCACCCATCAACAAACCAACCAACCAAATCAACCAACCAATCAACCAACCAACCAACCAATCAACCAATCAACCACCAACCAACCATCAAACCAACCAACCATCAAACCAACCAACCAACCAATCAACCAACCAACCACCAACCAACCATCAAACCAACCCAAACAAACCAACCAACCAATCAACGAAACACCAACCAACCAGTAACCAACCCAAACAAACTAACCAACCAACCAACAAATCAACCAAACCAATCAACCAACCAAACCAACCAACCAACCACCAACCAACCAACCAACCAACCACCTACCAACCATCAATCAACCAAATCAACCAACCACCAACCAACCCAAACAGATCAACCAACCAACCAACCAACCAAACCAACCAACCAACCAAACCAACCAACCAATCACCAACCGACCAACCAACCAACCCACCAACCAAGCAACCAACCAAACCAACCACCAACCAACCCACCCCCCCCCGGCAAAGCTCCCCCTAACCCACGTTCTTGGCTGTGTTGAGACTTCTCCTGGCTCGAGTCACGGTGAGCTCACGCTGAGCCCCGAGGGCCGGCCCCGTCTGCAGGGGGAGCTCGGAGCAGAGTGAGCACGTGCAACGAGGGGTGGGTGACACGAGCCTGCAGGGGCTGGACGGCCACAGGCGGGCACAGGACAGGGGGACACGGGACAGCGACGGCAGCAGGACAGACTGACACGGAGGGTGTGAGTCAGCGCAGCCCTGGCACGGCGGCAGCCCCGGGGGCGGCTAATCAGAAACGTACAGCTCTCCTTGGTCAGCGTCAGCTTTATTGTGCCCACGGGGGGGTCTCACACAGGAGCTGTTTCGGGGCTCCTCACGCTGCTCCCGCTCAGCTCAGCGGCTGCTGCTGCTCCTGCTCTGGCCGGGCAGCTCGCGCCAGGGAGACGCCAAGCCGCGGTCACCGTCCTGCAGCTCAGCTCAGCTCAGCACAGGCTGCTGCGCGGTGGGACACGGATCTTCGGGGACCCCAGACAGGTTAAAGGTGAGGGCAGCCGCTGCTGGGCTCGTCTCGGCCGTCAGGGACGTGCCACGTCACGGTCAGGGTCGTGTGTGTCCCCCACTGCGGGGTCATCGCTTACCCCCCTGGGCAGGACCAGCGGGAGCTGCCGCTGCTCTGCTGCCACTGCTCTGCTGCCACTGCTCTGCTGTCACTGCCAGAGGGCTGTGGCTCCGTGGGGAGCAGAACCTTCCCGTGGCAGCCCGGGCACGGCAGAGCCCTCCAGCCGAGCAGCGGGGAGGGTGCAATCGTCTCTATCCATTGCCTGAACTCTGACCCCAGGTTCTCACTCTTGGCCTCTTTCTCAGTCCCTCTTTGTCCAAACGTCCTCCCGCGGAAGGAGCAGCCGGAGTGAGAGCAACGGAGAAAGCAGTTTGTGTCTTCTGCTCCTGGGGCCCCCAGCCAGGGCCCTCACACCCCTCTGCAAGAGAAACGCAGCCGGGCCTGCTCTACAGCCCCCACGTGCAAGGGCGAAGCACCCGCTCTCAGATGCGGCTCCTGTAAAGTCAGAGTCCCCTGTGCTCAGAAAGGAGCTGCAGCAGCGCAATGTGCCAGGGCCAGCAGCGTGGGGACGGCTCCTGCACAGGCACCGCAGCGGCCCCGGCTCCTGCAGGGCTCCAGGACACCTCCAGCGCCAGCTGAGAGCTGCAGGGTGTCTCATCAGCCTTCCTGGAGCAGAGCTGAACGTCACAGTGACAGAGGAAGCTGCAGCACAAGGCAGGGCACAGCCCTTTAGGGCTCCATGGGCCTGTGGAGGGGCTCGAGGGGGCTCTGCCATGAAGTCTGGGCAAAGGGATCTGCCACAACACCGGGGCGGGGGGCTGCCACAAAGCCTGGGCAAGGGGCTGCCACAAAACCTGGGCAGGGGGCTGCCATGAAGCTTGGGCGAGGGGGCTGCCACAAAGCCTGGGCAGGGGGCTGCCATGAAGCTTGGGTGAGGGGGCTGCCACAAAGTCTGGGCAGGGGGGCTGCCACAAAACCTGGGCAAGGGGCTGCCACAAAACCTGGGCAGGGGGCTGCCACAAAACCTGGGTAGGGGGCTGCCACAAAACCTGGGCAAGGGGCTGCCACAAAGCCTGAGCAAGGGGCTGCCACAAAACCTAGGCAGGGGGCTGCCACAAAACCTGGGTAAGAGGTTGCCACAAAGCCTGGGCAATGGGCTGCCACAAAGCCTGGGCAAGGGGGTTGTCACAAAGCCTGGGCAGGGGGTGCCACAAAACCTAGGCAGGGGGCTGCCACAAAACCTGGGTAGGGGGCTGCCACAAAGCCTGAGCAAGGGGCTGCCACAAAGCCTGGGCAGGGGGCTGCCACAAAGCCTGGGCAAGGGGCTGCCACAAAGCCTGGGCAATGGGCTGCCACAAAACCTGGGTAGGGGGCTGCCACAAAGCCTGGGCAAGGGGTTGCCACAAAACCTGGGCAGGGGGCTGCCAGAAAGACTGGGCAAGGGGCTGCCACAAAGCCTGGGCAATGGGCTGCCACAAAAGCTGGGCAAGGGGCTGCCACAAAGCCTGGGCAAGGGGCTGCCATGAAGCTTGGGCGAGGGGGCTGCCACAAAGTCTGGGCAGGGGGCTGCCACAAAGTCTGAGCAGGGGGCTGCCACAAAGCGTGGGCAAGGGGTTGCCACAAAACCTGGGCAAGGGGCTGCCACAAAGCCTGGGCAAGGGGCTGTCACAAAGCCTGGGCAGGGGGCTGTCACAAAGCCTGGGCAAGGGGCTGCCACAAAGCCTGGGCAGGGGGGTTGTCACAAAGCCTGGGCAGGGGGCTGCCACAAAGCCTGGGCAGGGGGCTGCCATGAAGCTTGGGTGAGGGGGCTGCCACAAAGTCTGGGCAAGGGGCTGCCACAAAACCTGGGCAGGGGGCTGCCACAAAACCTGGGTAGGGGGCTGCCACAAAACCTGGGCAAGGGGCTGCCACAAAGCCTGAGCAAGGGGCTGCCACAAAACCTAGGCAGGGGGCTGCCACAAAACCTGGGTAAGAGGTTGCCACAAAGCCTGGGCAATGGGCTGCCACAAAGCCTGGGCAAGGGGGTTGTCACAAAGCCTGGGCAGGGGGTGCCACAAAACCTGGGTAGGGGGCTGCCACAAAGCCTGGGCAGGGGGCTGCCACAAAGCCTGGGCAAGGGGCTGCCACAAAGCCTGGGCAATGGGCTGCCACAAAACCTGGGTAGGGGGCTGCCACAAAGCCTGGGCAAGGGGCTGCCACAAAGCCTGGGCAAGGGGTTGCCACAAAACCTGGGCAGGGGGCTGCCAGAAAGCCTGGGCAAGGGGCTGCCACAAAGCCTGGGCAATGGGCTGCCACAAAAGCTGGGCAAGGGGCTGCCACAAAGCCTGGGCAAGGGGCTGCCATGAAGCTTGGGCGAGGGGGCTGCCACAAAGTCTGGGCAGGGGGCTGCCACAAAGTCTGGGCAAGGGGCTGTCACAAAGCCTGGGCAGGGGGCTGTCACAAAGCCTGGGCAGGGGGGTTGTCACAAAGCCTGGGCAGGGGGCTGCCACAAAGCCTGGGCAGGGGGCTGCCATGAAGCTTGGGTGAGGGGGCTGCCACAAAGTCTGGGCAGGGGGCTGCCACAAAACCTGGGCAAGGGGGTTGTCACAAAGCCTGGGCAGGGGGTGCAGCCCCTCAGGGATGCCTGTGGGCAGTGGGACAGCCTGCAGGGCACTGCAGGACTTAGGGGTGTGTGGTGTGGGGGTCTGGGTAATCCTGTTCTCAGGAAAGGCCCAGGACTGGACACACATGCCCTGGGAGGGGTGCTCTGAGCTTACCTAACAGCTCCTTTCGGTTGCTGTCTGAATTCACAGCGGTTCCACACAAGAGAGGAGCGTTCCCAGCGAGGGAGGCTGGCTGACATCACTGAACACTCTATTTACAGCTCCCTTCCTGGGAAGTATTTCAAGCCTTTGACATCAAGTGGGAGCACAGAAATCTCAGAGATGAAAGGCCACGACGTTCAGAAGGAGGGAACGAGAACATTTAACTCTGCAGGACAGCTGCAAGTGCCAAACCCTCGGTGCCAGGGCGGGAAGGGAGAGGAGGAGGAGCTGCAGGGGCAGGATGGGGTGTGCACAGGACGGGGCGAGGGGCAGCGGTGCTGTGCCAGGGCTGGGAGCGTGGCGAGGGTCTGCTGCTCCTGGGACACACAGGGGCGAGGGAAGCAGTGCTGGAGGACAGGAGGGGGGTTAAGAGAGGCACAGGATGGAGAAGGGGTGTCTCCTAGAAATGAGGGGGGTAGCTGCACATCTCTGCCAGGAGACTGCAGTGGGAAGAGCTGCTGGAGGCATGATGGAGCTGGGGGCTGCCTCCTGACACCCCGTGGGGTCATTTTTGGGTGCTGCCTGAGGGGGGCCAAGGGGGGCTGGAGGCAGCTGGTGCTGAGCCCCAGAGCAGCTCTGAGCAGAAGGCTGATGCCTGGCATGGGGAAGCTGCTGGAGATGCTGTCCCTGGTTGCCATTGAATGCTGGCAGTGCTCTGGATGTGCAGAGTCAGCACTTTTTAGGAAGATGAGGTGTGGTGTGCCTGGCTTCAGAAGGGTCTCCAAATGCAACTGGACTCGGTGTGTTGAGCACAGGAGCCTGTGGCTCCTGACTGAGCAGAGCCTGACAAGGGGCCACGTGTGAGCCGCTGGTCCCCAGGGAACGGCCGTAGCCAGCACGGGCACAGGCAGGAGACGTGAGACACGAGGGATGGAGCTCCAGGAACACTCCTCTGCCAGGACAGGGCACGTTTGTCCCCTGTGCCACAGCCTGAGACGCCTGTGACCCATCTCTGTGACCATCCAGCTAGAGAAACCTCTGCAAAAGGAGGGTTTCCCTCAGCTCAGAGCTCGCTGCTGCCCTGGCACCTCACTGCTGCCTGGCAGCCACCCACCACCAATGCTGCCGGGACCTGCTCAGGGGGGTTGGGGCTGTGGGAGCTGCTGTGTGGTCGCATCCTGAGAGGGGGGATGTGAGACCAGAGGTTTTGGGTCACTCCTGCTGTAGCTTCAAATTTCAGAGCCTTCTAAGAGTTTGCTCTCAAGGCTCAAGCTCCAATGTGAGAGGTTGCTGGTTTAGTTTAGCTCTCCAGGCCAGGGGGGATGTTGGAGCAAAGGTGAGGGGCAGCAGGGCCATGGGGGCCAGCACCAAGGCTGGGTGCTGGCAGGGCAGAGAGTGGCCTGGCACAGAGGACACACCAGGCAGTGCCAGGGAGGAGTCTGCACTGCTCAGGGAGTGTGACAGACACAGCTCTGGTGTGGGAGAGGGGATCTGCATCTCCTGAGGGGGATGAGGGGAGCTGGACAGGACTTGGGCTATCCTGGGGTCCCTCTGTTCCGAGGGGACTGGCTGGGCTCCAGGCAGGGCTGTGCACAGAGGACAACGAGGGCTGGGAGGGTCTGTGGGGCTGGGGCGCTGTGAGACACCCCCAGGCCAGCAGCCAGCAGCAGCCCCTGGCACTGGGAGGGTCTGTGGGGCTGGGGCACTGTGAGACAGCTCAAGGCCAGCAGCCAGCAGCAGCCCCTGGCACTGGGAGGGTCTGTGGGGCTGGGGCACTGTGAGACAGCCCCAGGCCAGCAGCCAGCAGCAGCCCCTGGCACTGAGAGGTGTGTGACCCACGGGAGGGACACGGGGCTGCAGCCCCCAGCTGTGTCCTGCTGAGACACCTCCCTGGGGCACCAGAGCTGGGGCTGAGCTCTGCCTCGGTGCTGGTGCTGCCACATCCTCCCTACAGCCCGTCACACAGCACCCTGGTGCCGGCTCCCGCTCGGCAGCGCCCGGCCAAGGCTCTAACACACAGGGCTGACAACGGCTGGAGGTCCCCTGGGACGGAAAGCGCTTAGAGGAACACACACTGGTGCTGGCTGTGCAGGAGCAAACGTGTGGAAGCGGGACCCAGGACTGAACGGAGCAGCTCAACGACAGCCATCGAGACAGGAGGGACACGACACGACACAGCGGGAGGCGGCCGGGAGGGGAGAAGCGGCGGCGTGAGCGGAGCAGCCGCGGGCAGACCCGGCCCGGCAGCGCCTCTCCCCGCCGGCCCAGGGGTCCCCACGGCTCCGGGACGCCCCCGGGCACAGCCAGCCCCCGGTGCCCACCCCCAAACGCCACCCCCGGCCCCGGCAGCCGCCGGCTCTTACCGTGCCGCGACCACCGGCGACTTCTTCCCGGGATCCAACGCGGAGCCGGCCGGTTCCTCCCCCAGGGACCGCGTGTCCTTGTTCAGCTGCTGTAGTCGGGAACTTAGCTCACTGATCACAGTTGGCTTGTCGTCGTCAGCCCCATGGACGGGCCTGCTCTCCATGGGGTCCCCCCATAGCTTGGACCTTCTCTGAAAGAGGTAGCGTGGCCGGCCAATGCTGGCAGACGCCAGAGTGGCCGCATGTTGCTGGGAGATGAGCTCGCTGTCCGAAGACTGCTTCAAAAGTGGGTCCCTGAAAGTAACTGGCCCCTTGCTGAGCTGGGACTTGAGTTTTGGCTTTGGAGGCACTGGTGGCTTCTCGAGTATAAAAGTTTGTCCATCCGCAAAGGAAGTGTAGGTGTCGGTGGGCTCCCCGCTCTCCGAGGACAACGTCGACATGCTGGAGACCGTCGAGATGGTGCTTGTGGTCTCCAGGTGATGGTCGCTTGAACTTCTGGTGTCCACCTCTTCCACTCCCGAGTCTGCAGCAGACTCTGGGGCTACGGGGGCGTCAGAGGGCTTCCCTGAGGGTGTTCCGCCGGCGGCAGAAGGTGCTACCGCTGCCGCCGGTACGGATGGCGTGCTGGGCGTAGCCAGGTGGCTGACCGGGGTGCCGGGGGTGGTCACCAGCACCCCGTTGGCAAACTCATCTGGTGGAGGCACCAGCCCAATCTTGGCCAGCTCCTCCCTGGTCTCTTCGTCGCTCGAAGACAACTGAGCCGGCGGGAGGGTGACGGCGTAGGGCTCCACTTCTTCCTCCGAGCTCCCCTGCCCCAGCGTCTTGTCAGAGGCCGGGCTGACCGGGGGCTTCGCCGCGGGGCTGGGCTGCGGCTCTGCCGCGGGGGCCTCGGCCGGCTCGGTGCACGCCTCGGGGACGGCCGCCTTCTCCTCTTTTACCTCGAGTCCGATCTCGTCTTGGCCATTGCTTGTGGCGTGAACCATGATGAGCCCGGCGGTCTTCTGCTGCGACGTATCCACTATGCTGATAATCATGGACTTCTTGTCTTCTTGTTTCTTCTCCTCCTTCCCGGGCGCTTCTGCCCTCGCCTCGGTGTCTTTCCTCAGCGTGGACGGGGTCCCCCACGGGCTCTTGGCGGGGGCCAGAGCCCCCGAGTCGGTTCCGACGGCCCCTTTGCCTCCGGGCGAGTACGCGGGGGACACCAAGCCCTCCAACTCCCCCCTCTCCGGTTCTTTGGTTTGGATGTCCACAAACAGGGGTGCTGCTCTGTCCGAGTCCGGGCTGTGGATCGGGGTGGGCGACCGGGACGGGACTTGACTGGAGAGGGCCCGTTCCCTTGCGGCCAGCGCAAGCGCCAGGGGCGAGTTCGGGTCCAGGGGCTTTCCCGTCAGGGGGTGGATGAAGGTTGAGGACGAGCTGCTGATTAATGGCTTTAAAGCTGAGACGGGGGAAGGCAGCAGCACGTCTCGGCTTCCCAAGAGCCGCTCGTCGATGGACCTGGACTGCTGCAGGGACGGCATGTCGCTGCTGGGGGGGCTGCCCTCGATGGCCCCGACCGACAGGAAGACGGTGGATTTCCGCCTCTCGTCCAGACGACGGTCTCTGTCCTTCATGACCCCGGCGATGGCGGTGGCGAAGGGGATGCTCGTTGCTTCCACCTGAGCGATGCCGGCGTGGTGCTGATACTCCACCCCGCTCAGGCGATGGCTCCTGCGCGTGGGGGACGGCTCCCTGGTGAAGCCCCCCGTGATGGCCAGCGCCGCTCTCTCCTGAGCGTCCTCCACTTGCAGCTGCTTCACCAGGGGGCTCTTCTTCCTCTGCGGCTTGGTGGGAGCGAACAGGCTGACGTTGAACTGGCCCATGTTGGCGTAGGGGTTGTCGATCACCCTCCCCTTCCTCTTCAGCTTCTCCGGAGGGGTCGCGGACGGGCCGGGCCGGGGGATCTCCGTGGGCTCCACGGGAAGGTGGGAGGAGTCCTGCAGGATTATCATGGAGCGGGCCCTCTTCTGCCTTTCGGGGTAAGGGATGGAAGTCCTGGCCTGGTCGTACATCTCGGCCGCGCTGATGACCTGCGGCAGCCCGTGCAGCTTCGCCTCCAGGCTCGGCTTAAAGCTCGACCTTATGGTGTCGTAGGCTCTTCCCGGGGGCGGAGGGGGCGAGAAGGATGGAGGGGGGCCTGTGTCGAAGTAATATGGAGAAGGAGGCGGGGGAGGGGCTGTTTGGGGCGGGGGTGGAATCCCGTGTCCTTCCCTAACGGTGTCTTGCATCGACGTGCTCCGGGGAAACTTCCCGTCCAGCAAAGAAGCTGCGAGTTTCTCGTCTTCACCTGGGAAACAACAGCAGCGGCAACGTCAGCGAGGACGTGTGCGGAGACCCCGGGGCACGGCAGCCAGCACTGACTGCATATGCCACGTCCCTTCCCTCCCTCCGCCTCCACCTCCACGCCTCGGCTTCCGTTTGCTTGGTGCAAGCGTCTGCAAGTTTGGCCCTTTGCTCCCGTGCCCTTGGCACAGGGGGATGGGCACCGACCCCCACAGCGTCTCCCATCGCTTTAAATCCCTCAGACAGCCGTGCCCAGCACCTTCCAACCAGGCTGAACCCTCCCCAGAGCGCGGCGGCGCTGGCAGAACCCGACACTCGCCCCGTTGGGTGACGCCAAACGCGGCAGACGGCTGGGTGCGACCGGGCTGAGCCACGGCTCCTGTCACACCTCCCCTTCCCCCCGAGGGGCTGCACATGCTGCAGCGTGCCAGGCTCAGCTCGGCACCAGGGAACGGCACGAGCGGCAGCTACGCGTCTCGGGAGCTGCGAGTTCCCAAGGAAGCCACATTCTGCTGTTTGTGCTGTTAACTTACAGCCAGGGTGTGCAGCCAGACAATCCCAGAGGCACAGCGTGGTGGGGTGTGCAGAGCCCTGCAGAGCTGCTGCAGCCCCAGCCCCTGCTCCAGCAGCTGCCCCTGGCTCAGGGGGCACAGGAATGTGTCCAGCTGGGGTTGGGAACCTTGAGCAGGAGCCTCCACACCCTCCCTGGGCAGCCTGGGCCAGGGCTCCCTCCCCTCAGCACCAAAGGACTTGCTCCTCCTGGGCCAGGGGCACTGCCTGTGTGCCAGCCTGTGCCCACTGCCCCTTGGGCTGCCACTGCCCAGCACACACCAAACCCTGGCCCCAGCCTCCTGACACCCACCCTGCAGGGACTGAGCAGCACTGAGGAGATGCCCCTGAGCTCAGGCTTCTGTTGCCCGGGCTCTGCAGCCCCAGGGCTCTGATCTCACAGCTGAGCCTGCTTGGAGCTGGAGGCTGGACTAGAGACCTCCTCCTTCCAACCTCAATTATCCTTTGACCCTATGGCAGAGACCTCATCCTAGTTCTGGTTCCTGAGCTGACCATCGCCACAGCCCTGCTCCTCAGAACAGCAGGGACACTGCAACCTGCTCCCTGGGAGAGCAAATGGCTGCTATTCCTCAGCAAGGAAGGCAACACTCGGGAGAGATCACCCAGGGAGAAGTGGGAGGAAGGCAAATTCTTGCAGGCTTTCCCTTTGCTACCTGCAGCTCACCATCCTGATACAGCCCCTCTGCTCCCTGGCTTTTGGGCCCCTCTCTACAAGGACATGGAGGTGCTGGAGAGGATCCAGGGGCAGGTACCAAGCTGGGAAAGGGTTTGGAGCACATCTCAGATGAGGAAGGGCTGAGGGGTCTGGGGCTGTTGAGCCTGGAGAAAAGAAGGCTCAGGGGAGACCTTCTCACTCTCTACCTGAAGGGAAGCTGCAGCCAGATGGGGGTGGGTCTGTTCTCCCCAGTAACAAGCAAGAGAACAAGAGGAAAAGGCCTCAAAGTTGCACCAGGGGAGGTTGAGGCTGGATGTGAGGAGGAATTTCTTTGCTGACAGGGTTGTGAGGCCTTGGAAGGAGCTGCCCAGGGAGCTGCTGGAGTCACCGTCCCTGGAGGGGTTTCAGAGCTGGGTGGGTTCTGCATTGAGGGCAATGGGCTGGTGGGTGCTGGGCTGAGACAGAGGCTGCACTCCATGGGCTGGAAGGGCTGTGCCAGCTGAAACCATCCTGTGATTCAATGACCCAGCATGTTCAGCACTCTGAGATGGACAAACAGCTGCAGCCACTTACTCACCCTCTCCTCTCCTCTCCTCTCCTCTCCTCTCCTCTCCTCTCCTCTCCTCTCCTCTCCTCTCCTCTCCTCTCCTCTCCTCTCCTCTCCTCTCCTCTCCATGCAGCCTGCTCACTCTCTGCTCACTCCCTGCTGATGCCTGGATGCTGCCCTTCCCCATCTCTCCTCCTCACAGCCCAGAGGCAGCTCCAGCCCAGGAGGCAGCCTGTGAGAAGTCCTGAGCTGCTGCAGCCCTCCAACGCTCTGCAGCTCCCCACAGCTGCTCTTCAGGAGCTGCCTGACTCAGACACCTTTGTGCTTGGACTTTCTTCTCCCAGACACTTGGCTGTGCAGGATTGCCTCCTTTTCTGTCCTTTGAAACTCCACCAGTTTAACTCGATGCCCATTTGCTCTGCAAAGGCCTTTTACAAGGCTCCCTTTGAATTCTGTTGTTGTGTTCTCTCACTCAGACCTCTCACCACCCTGTTCCTACTGTGCCTGAGCTGTGTGAAAGGACAGAAAGGAATTCCTCACTGATGGTTCAGTGTGATCACACAGGCAAAATGAAAGCTCCCCCTCAACAGGGAGAGGCATCTGCTTGTAGTTAAGCTTGAGAACAATCATTGCTGTGTCTTATTTACTGTCTACACAGAGCACAGTTCTGCTCAGGGAGTCCCTCAAGGTGAACAAAGGCAAGCAGCAAACCCTTGGGAGCTGGTTTGTGATGTCTTGATCAAATACTGAGCTTCTGAATTGCCTTCACGCCCTGCAGAGCTGGCTGGAGCCTGCCCAGAGCCCTGCAGAGACCACCCAGCAGACAGGAATCCCCCTGCAAGGCAGTGCTGGGGGCAAGGGTCCTCCCAAAAGCTGAGGGACCAGCCATAAGAAACCACCCTGGCAGCTCCTCACTTGAAATGGAGAGGAGAGGAGTTTATCTACAATGCTGGCACTGAAAGCACAGCTCCCCTTTACCCAACTCCCCTCCTACTGATACATCTCCCCTTCCATCCTGACACTGGCCTGTTGGCACATGCCAAGGGCAGCCCCAAGACTCCTGCAGCCCTTGCAGCCCTTCACCCAACTCAGAGGTACCCAAGAAAGAGCAGAGGGCTCTCCACCAACAGACCAGGCAACCATAGGAAAAGGCTCTGGGGAGGAGCCTCAGCCAGACTCTACTGCTCAGCACAACACAGGCGATGGCAGCTCCCCCATGGCTGTGAGCCCTGAGCTGCCCTGTGCCTCCATCCCTGTGTCACCCCTGACCTGCCCTGTGCCTCCATCCCTGTGTCACCCCTGACCTGCCCTGTGCCTCCATCCCTCAGTGTCACCCCTGACCTGCCCTGTGCCTCCATCCCTGTGTCACCCCTGACCTGCCCTGTGCCTCCATCCCTGTGTCACCCCTGAGCTGCCCTGTGCCTCCATCCCTCAGTGTCACCCCTGAGCTGCCCTGTGCCTCCATCCCTGTGTCACCCCAGCAGAGCCCTGAGCTGCCCTGTGCCTCCATCCCTCAGTGTCACCTCTGTGTGCCCTGAGCTGCCCTGTGCCTCCATCCCTCAAGTGTCACCCCTGAGCTGCCCTGTGCCTCCATCCCTCAGTGTCACCCCAGCAGAGCCCTGAGCTGTGTCTCTACCACACAACGATGGGGCTGCCAGAGCAACATGAAAGCTGGAGAGCTACTCCAGGGTCTCAGGGATGGTGGAGGAGGGAATGAACCTGTGAACCTGTCAGAAATGCCACGAGCCTCTGCGTGCTGCCCACCAGTATGACCTTACTGGCATGGTGGGATAGCTCCTATGGCTGGAATGGAAGGGTCCAGGTGCTTTGGGATGCACAGACAGGGGACAGGAGGAGGGGGTGGCACCCTCTGAGTCAGTGGAGCACATGGAGCTGTGCCTGGGCATGGGTGAAGAGCTGATTGAGAGCTTATGGGTCAGGATTACTGGGGGAGGGCTTCAAGAGAGCAGACTTTGTCCTCTTCAGGGTCCTGCTCTGGAGGGAAGAGGGACCCAAGAAAGCTGGTTAATATCACAGGATCAACCTGCTCCAGGCTCAGGAGAGATGCACCCCAAGACAGAAACGCCAGGAGGCTGCTGGGATGAACCAGAGGCTCCTGGACAACCTCCAACACCAAAAGGAATCCTGCAGAGGGTGGAGGCAAGAAAAGCACCCAGAGGGAGGTCAGTGGTAACAGGAGGACTGGGGAGACACGGGCCCTGTGGGAGGAAAGGGGAGCCCTGGTTGCCTGGGACGTGGAGCAGGCTGAGGCAGTGACCCAGCAGCTCTGCTGTCTCAGTCTGTCCCAGCCCAGCTCAGCCACAGAGCCCGAGTCACCCAGGGCTGGCAGAGGGAAGAGCCACAGGCTGCAGGGCAGGAGCAGCTCTGAGACCATCTGAGGAACCTGAAGGTGCACAAGTCCTGGGGAGCTGATGAGATGCCCCTGGGGCTCCTGAGGGAACTGGCAGATGGAGAGACTAAGCCACTGCCCATCATCCTTGGGAAGCTGTGGCAGTTTGCTTCAGCCTGGAGAAGGCTCTGGGGGCACCTGAGAGCAGCCTCCAGGCTCTGAGCAGGCTGACAAAAAGCCAGAGAGGGATGTTGTACAAGAGCCTGGAGGGACAGGACAAGGGCTGATGGCTCCAACTGACAGAGGGGAGATTCAGGTGAGATGTGAGGAAGAAGCTGCTCCCTGTGAGGTGCTGAGCCCTGGCACAGGCTGCCCAGAGAGGCTGTGGCTGCCCCAGCCCTGGCAGTGCCCAGGGGCAGGTTGGATGGGGCTGGGAGCAGCCTGGGCTGGGGGAAGGTGTCTCTGCCCATGGCAGGGGTTGGAATGAGATGAGCTTTCAGGTCTCTTCCCACTCAAACCCTCCTGTGACCCTGTAACTGGAAGATTAAACTTCAATGACAAGGAAGCAGAAGGGTCCTTTTGCTAACTGCAGCCTCTCTGTTCCCTGCCAACAGCACACACTGTGCCCTGGCCGTGCTGTGACACGTGTGCTTCCCACACAGAGCACCAAGACATCACCAGGATCAAAACACAGATGTTGGCACACACAGGAGTAAAGACCTTGGGTCGAGCCTCCAGCGACCAGGAAGGAGCAGCAAAGAATTCTGTCTCCCAGCACCTGGAGTAACTGGTCAGAGATGAGAATCATGCCCTGGTGCATGCCCACTGTGCAACCTGGCAGTGCCCCAGGCCTCGGGGCAGCCTCTCTCTGCAACCCTCAGCAGTGCTGAGCTCTGAGGAAAACACAAAACCCCTCCATAAAGCTTTTGAGCCTGTTGCCATAACAGCCTAAATCCCTGTGAGAATCTCCCTCTGGGCTTCAGTTTGTGCTGGCTAAGGACGTGGCTCTGTCCAGAGCACACCCCAGCATGCCCAACAAGCATGCCCATTCCTCCCTCAGTGCAGGGCTGGCAGAGCAGCTCCCAGAGCCACCTCTGAGCTGGAGCACGAAGGTGCCAAGTGCTGCAGTGGGTGAGCACCACCACCCCCCACCAGGCAATGGCAGAGTGGGTGGGAGGAGGAGGAGGAGGAGGAGGAGGAGGAAAGCCCCCTGCCCTCCCCCTCCAGAGAGCTGGGAGGCATCAGTGCTGTCCTGGCTGCCACAGCACCAAGCTGAAGTCACAGCCTGAGAACTCAGGAGAGGGGAAGGTGCTGGGAGCTCAGGGCAGGATGGTGCTGGAAGGGGACAGGGGGTGCCAACCACGGGGCCAGAGCTGCCCCTGCCCTGCCAGACCTTGGTGCAGCCCAGTGAGGCTGCACAGTCCCCCTGAGCTGGCAGAGCAGGAGCCTGGTGTCTTCGACATCGCTTCAGTCCTGCCTCATCTCCTCAGCAGTGACAACACATCACTGAGCCACAGCTGCCACCCTGTTCCTCCCTGACACAGGGGGACACACACAGCCCCCCTCAGTCCTTCCTGGCCAAAACCAAGGGCCACTTCATGTGGAACTGTCTTCAGTGGGCACTGTGAGGGTGCTGCAGGCGTCCCAGTGTTTGTCACTTCTGATGCTGGAGCAGATGGCACAGTAGCTATCTTGGATGCCTGACAGAGATTCTGTTTCCCACCAGCCTCCCCACTGCAATGCACTCCTTTCCTTCAGATTTCTGTACATTTATTGCATCCTGCTTGCTTTGCAGCCAGGCCAGGGTTAACTACCTTTGCCTCCAGAGACTTTCAGATGCAGGCACGGAAAGCTCCCACCTTGTCACCAGCCCCTGGGAACCCAACCAGCTGTGTGAGGTGCAGATGCCTGAGAGCCTTTCTCCCCCAACAAAAGCCCCAAACCACCCAACCCCTGCCTCTTTTCATCTAGTTCCTTGCTTTTAGTAGTGATTCTGTGCCATGAAGCCAACTGCTGGTGCAGTGTGTGAGCCTGTCACTGTGGGTGTGAGATGACAGCTCGGGGAGGACTAAAACAGGCCAGTTCCAACCCCATTGCTGCCAGTTGGGCTGTTTGCTATTTTAGCTTATCTGGAATCCCACAGAAATTAGCCTGTTCCTCAGAGGTTTTTCACTGCTTTTGGTGTGCAGTGTGGCAGGTAAAACTGGGAAGAAGCAGCTGCTGTCCCCAGCTGGGCAGGAGTCGTTGCAGGGACCCGTCCCTCCTGAGCCGGTGGGACAAGAGCTGCGTGTGGTTTGTGACCGGGTTCATCGCTGGCTCGTGCTTGGATGCTGTGCCCGTGACAGCTCAGCACAGGCCATCTCCAGGGCTGCTTTTAATCCTCCCTGAGGCAGCTGACAGTTGGTGTTGCCAGTGCCTGGCACGTGGGGCTGCAGGAGCCTGAGCAAGGGCTGGAGTCGCAGCGCTCCGGGTGATGAACAAAGACAATGTACCTGGGATGTGACACTCCATGCTCATGAGCACATCAACCCTGCCCACGCTCCAACGAGCCTCACAGCTCATACACCCTGCAAGCTTGGAAACCCTCCTCTCTGCACACTGAGGTCCTCAACAGGAGCCCTGCACGAGGAGCTGCAGGGTGAGTGTGGCTTCCCGAGCCACCGACCCTGCCCTCAGCAGCCCAAAGCAGCTCCTTACTGGCAAGTAGTTCATGTCTAATGAACACTTCTCCAGTTTGTGATGTTGCTGGTGAAGAATCTCCTTCTCAGGAGGTTTCCAACCCCAGCTGGACATGTTCCTGTGCCCCCTGAGCCAGGGGCAGCTGCTGGAGCAGGGGCTGGGGCTGCAGCAGCTCTGCAGGGCCCTGCACACCCCAGCACTCTATGACTCTATTTCATACAATAAGTCCCTTCTAATATGATTTCCAGCTGCTTGTGGCTTGATTGAGCCTTGAACACCAGCTTAGGAGCCTTTTCACAGACACCCACGACACAGTTTGCCCTCCAGACACCCCTGTCCAGCTGCCAGGTCAGCACACAGCTCAGCTCCTCACAGCCGCTGGGCGCTCCTGCTGGACTCCCCCCACGTGGGATGAATCCTGTTAGCAGTGCCTTCTTCCCCTCTGTCACTGCAGAGGGTTCCTGGGCACGTCACTGGGGATGGGCACTTGTGAGTGATTAGGGCTGGATGAGATGAATCCCATCTGCTGCTGCTCACTTGTTCCTTCCTGACAGCCTGAGCTGGTCACCCCCACTCCAGCAAGTCCCTGGGTCAGCGCTGTGGTGAGCCCAGGCCCCGAGGCAGGCAGCTCTGCTCCTTTACTCCCAACCAGATTAACACTACTGCAACATATGAGTGACTCATTAATTGCTTCCAACACTGCACCTCATCGTCTGCTCAGCCCAGGTCCCGTCCCAGCTCCTCAGAGTCGGTGGAGCAGGACAGCAGGGTGACCAGCACGCTGTGTCAGGACCTGGGCAGGCCTTTAAACACCTGGTTTGCTTTGCAGATCAGCCACACACACATGTGGTTATCTCCAGCCATCTCCTGCCCTCAGCCAGTGCCAGGTACCAGCTGCTCCCCTACAACAGGAGCAGAGGGGTGACTGCACAGCAGTTCTGGGGCTCTGTACCTCCTGCAGCACTGAGCTCTGGAAGCACGTTCTGAATACCAGCCCTTGCATTTGTCACCTGATTTTCCCATTCTTGCTCAGCCTGTGCTGCTCTTGGCTGTAGCTCCAAGCAGAATTCACTGTCTCTTCACTTGCTCTGTGTGTTTAACACACATCTGTTTTGGCATCACCATTACTACCAAATGATGCCTTGGGGTTACTTTAAATTCACTTGAAAATCCCTTTGACTTGCCACACAGCATATCACCCTTGCCTCTGCCTCCTTTCCTCCTGCCTCCCCATGGGAGCTCCAGCCTGCACAGCTCTCAGACCTCACAAACACCTCAGCTTGCTGTTACCACCCCCATGGACACAGTGCCACACAAACCAGGGGAAGGGAAGGAGCTCCCCAGGCTGTGCCTGTGCCACACAAACCAGGGGAAGGGAAGGAGCTGCCAAGGCTGTGCCTGTGCCACACAAACCAGGGGAAGGGAAGGAGCTCCCCAGGCTGTGCCTGTGCCACCAGCCCCTGCTGCCTCGCTTCCCACCCCCTTCCTCCAGCACAGCCTTGGCTTCAGTCGTACCACAAACCTTTTGGGACAGGCTCTGAGGTGGGGGTGCAGCCCCCCAGCCCAGTGCCTGTTCCAGACCCCATCCTGTTTTCCCCCAGGATGAATGCAGTTGTTACCTGCTCCATTGTCTCCCCCTGTGCCAGCTCACGCTCTTACGCTCAGCCACCCACGTGTTGCGTGCGCTGCAGTCACAGCTGCTACACAGGCAGACAGAACCCACCCCAGACCCTCTTCTGCCAGCACACAGTGTGCAGAAACTCCCCTCCCCTGGCACTGATTAAGGAGACAGAGAGCAAAGGGCGTCTGCTCCGAGCAGGCCCAGGGGCAGAGCCAGACCCGGCCGCCCAGGACACACACAGCCCCCAGAGCAGAAACGCCACTGCAACCCCTCCTCAGAGACCTCCAGCCACAAGCCAGCAGGGAGGGCTGGGTGCTGCCTGCTGGCACCGAGCCCCAGGGCCACGGCCTCTCCTCCCTCAGCGGCGTTTCCCCTGCTTTGCCTTACCTACAGACTTGGTCCGTGGGATTCCTTTGCGCAGGGACACGTGGGGCTTGTCGGCGCCCGCCAGGACCCCCGAGTGCGTGGCCATGCCCTGGCGCTCGAACAGCGACTGCAAGAGAGAGCACACACCTCACCCTGGGCACCAGGACACGGGGGCTCAGCTCAGCACCCACAGCCCCTGCCTCACCTCAGCCTTGCCCGGCCCCGTCGCAGCCCCAGAGGGGAGGAGTCCCCGGGGATGAGGATGAGGACGGGCCCCTTCCTCCCCTCTGCCTCCAGCCATGCAGCTGCCACGCTGCCCCATCCCTGCGGCTCCAGAACCTGTGCTACTGCCCTCTGAAGCGTCAGCCCTCCCTCCCTCCCTCTCTGCTCCTTGCCGCCCTCTCCCCTGCCGCTTTCCCCGCTGCCTGCCCTCTCCCCGCCGGCTCCCAGGCTCTCTGTGCCCAGGGAGGGGTGGCACAGCGACGCTGACTCCAGCAGCAGCCTTCCTCCCGTGGGAAGGCTTCGCTCAGGCCAGTCTCTGCTCAGAAGCTGCCTGTCCCATTTTACCTCCTGCTCCAGAAGCTGCCTCCCACTGCCTGCAGCACTTTCACAATCCAGACAGCCTGGAGCTGGCAGCCCCACTCCTACTCCATCCATGCTTCCCTTCAGAGACGCCGTTTTTCTCTTCCCTCATTCCCCCCAGTTCCCAGCTTCGCCTTCAGGAAGCTGCAGCCAGGCTGAGCTCTGCAGCTCAGCTTTCCACCCTCCTTCAGAGCTGCTCTTACCCCGTGGCAAACCCGGCCAGCGACCCGGCTCAGCCTCCCCACACCCGTCCTCCGTGTCTCCACCTCCCCACAGACGCTCTCCCCTGGGGAGTCGGTGCCCCAGCCCGTGCCCCAGCGCCGTGTGCCCTCCCCTGTGCCCTCCCCTGTGCCCCCGCCAGCCCTGCTCTCTCACACTGATCTCTGCTGGCGTGATGCGCCGGCTCGTCGGTCGTTGCTTCACAGTGGCTGCGCGAGAATCCGCCTCGACAAGGTCTGCTCTGAGCACCGGCTCTGCTGCTGCCAAGATCTCATCCAGCTTCTCTGCAAATCCAAACAGAAGCAGCCAGGGCTGAGCAAAGCCCGTGCTGCTGGGCAGCTCCCCCGTGACAGCCCGGCCCTGCTGCCTGGTGACACCGGGTGACCCGTCCCGTCCTGCAGCAGCTCCTGGGCCTGTCTGCAGAGACAGGGAGCAGCTGCCCAGATGCCTCCTAACAAAGGCTTTGGAGGCGTTTCTGGAGCTGCCCACCCACCCACCACAGTGCCCAAGCAGGCACCGGGCAGGCTCAGCCGGGGCACCTGCACCCGCCCGCCTGGCAGCACCGTGCCGAGCTCAGCCCGGGCGCCCCGAGCGGCCTGTGCCCATGGACGGGCTGTTCCCAGCTGCCCCACGCCTGCAGGAACGCTCCAGCCTCCTGCTCAAAGAGGGAATTTGTGCACAGGTCTGGTTTTGGTACTGAGCAGGAGACCAAAGCCCCTGCCTGGGTGAAGGGGGCTGCAGGCAGCGGCTGCGTTACGGCAGGGAAGGGAACCCCAGGCAATGCAGAACTCCACAGGACTCACTCTGGCTCCAGCACAGCCAGTGCCACTCCAGAAGCTGTTTTGGGACAAACTGGGATGTTTCCTCCCCAATTGGACTTCAAGTGCCCCAATGGCCCTGACGAAAGTGACCTGTCCCCACACCCCTGTGTGTCCGTGGGGCCGGGAGCTCGGGGCAGGAGCAAGCCGGGGGTGTCAGTGCCCACCTGGGCATTGCATCTGCGGAGCCACCAAGGGCCTGACCCACACACCCACTCCCAGGCCTGGCCTTGGACCTGTCTCATCACTACAGCCCTGCCTGACGAGCTGGACTTGTGCTGAAGGTGAGAGACCCCATCTGCCTGGCCCAAGGTCCAGTGCTGGGCTGCCCAGCTGCAGAGAGCCAGGGAAGGGCTGCAGAGAGGCCAGTGCAGGGCTGCTGAGATGCTGAGGGGCTGCAAGATGTGTGTGAGGAGGAAAGGCTGCAGCCCTGGGGCTGCTGAGCCTGGGGAACAGAAGCCTGAGCTCAGGGGGGTCTCATTAGGCCAGGGTGGGTGTCAGGAGGCTCCTTCTCAAGGTTCCCAACCCCAGCTGGACACGTTCCTGTGCCCCCTGAGCCAGGGGAGCTGGAGCAGGGGCTGGGGCAGCTCTGCAGGGCTCTGCCAGCCCCAGCGTGCTGGGACTCTGACTCTGTGAAGGTGCTCAGGGCAGTGGGGCTGGTCAGGCAGCTCACCTGTGCTTTGGGAGCTGTCAGCCCTTACTGCTCCCCCACCTCTGAGCAGCCCTGTCTGTGGTGCCTACACCAGCCAGGCCAGGCCCCTCGGACATGGGCACAGCCCCTTGGACTCAGCACCAGCCTCATCTGCCACTGGGATTTCTGTCTGGGGCTGTAAAGGCTCCTGACACCCAGGACACGCTGTCACCACTGCTCAGCCCTCACAGGGTCCCTGCTCCTACAGCTCCCTGGGCTGAGTCTGTCAGCCCAGTGTCAAATGCTGTCAGCTGGCCCCTGAGGCTGCCCTCATGCTGCTGTGCTGGAGCTCTGGCCTTCAGCAAGGCTGGATGCCTCTGCCTCCAGGGCACAACCAATGCTGTGTCCCAGCACACGAGTGCTGCTGGTCCCACGGGGCTGACACGCTCTGCCTGTGCTCAGGGGAGGTTTGGCTGGGCTCCTTCCAGCCTGGCTGTGGAACTGGGGACTGTGGAATGTCACTGCTGTGGTGTGGGAGCTGCTGGTGCCCAGGAGCTGAGCGACCTGGAGTGCTGTGACCATTCCTGCAAAGCCCCTGGGGGGCTGCTGTGGTGGGACCCACCTCTGGCTCCAGCACCTCTGCACACCGTGGCCATGGCAGCTCTGTGGGGCACTTGGTAAGCCATTCCTCACCTACAGGGACTAAAGATGAGTCCCCAGCATTGCAGAAGCCCAGTCTGTGCAGGACTGAGCCCTACACGAGCACTGATGCTCTGAGGCCAGCACCTTGGTGCTCAGCAGCCATCAAGCTTGGACTAAGGACCTGCACGTGCTCCAAGGCCAGCTCCTGGATTTGCTCAACACAGCCCTGCAGCAGCCACACCTCCTTGTCTTTGGGGGACGTCATGGTCCCTCCTCCCCACTGCTGTGTGACCCCACACTGAGCTCACTGTTCATCCTGCTCAGAGGGGAGCTGGCTCATCCCCCACAGCCAGATGCTGCTGAGTGACTGCAGGGACCCCCAGCAGCCCAGGCCAAAGGCTGGAACCCTGCCTCTGCCTCAGCAGCAGCTCTGGAACCTGGGTTAGTGTGGGGAGCCCAGTGCCAGGGTAACAGTGATGCTCAGCCCTCTCCCCTTGTCTCTGTCTCCAGCTTTACTCTCCCTTCCATCTCTCAGTGTCTCCACAGTGCAGGCCAAGTCCCTCTGCAGGAGATGGAGGAGGGCTGTGGAGTGGGTCCTGTCTGCCTCTGGGCTGCTGTGGTGGGAGATGGGGCAGTGCTGGGGGTGAGCTGACCAGGGACCCCCAGGAATGGTGTACTCTGATGGCTCTGGCTGTCCAGAGTGGCAGGAGCACTGCAGCAGGCACTTGGAGATGGTCTATGGGACTGGTCCCTGTGTTGCCTCCACCTCTGGGTGCTGACAGACCTGCTGGGTACAGAGGAAGTCTCTCAGAGACCTCCAACTTGTAAGCCCTGCCCAGGTCCTTCCCTGTGCTCTGTTATGGTGGAGGAGTCGGTCCCTCACAGTTCCTGCTCCTTGGCAAACTGCTCTGGCTTCACATTGCCATGACAGAGAGTTTTGCTTCTGAAAGGCTAAGAACTGGGGTCAGGTCTCCAGGCTCCCTGCCCTCTACCCTGAGCCTCTGTTAAAAGACACTGAGGGGCTGCAGCATGGCCAGAGCCCGGCACAGAGCTGGGGCAGGGGCTGAAGCACAAGGGTGCTGGGGCTGAGGGAATGGGGGTGCTGAGGCTGGAGCAGAGGAGGCTGAGGGGAGCCAGGAGCACTCTGTGCCACTCCCTGCCAGGAGGCTGCAGGGAGCTGGGGGTCGGGCTCTGCTCCCCAGCCATGAGCAACAGCCCCAGAGGAAAGGGGCTGGAGCTGCCCCAGGGGAGGCTGAGGCTGGAGCTGAGGCAGAACTGTTTCCCTCAGAGGGGTGTGAGCCCCTGTGCCAGGCTGCCCAGGGAGCTGGGGCAGTGCCCAGCCCTGGAGGGACCCCAAAGCCCTGGGGTGAGGTGCTGAGGGGTCAGTGCTGGCTGTGGCAGGGTGAGGGCAGGGCTGGGACTGCAGCAGCTCCAGGGGCTTTTCTAACCAAAATGATCCTGTGATTCTATGACATGCCGAGCTGTGTGCTGCCACAGGATGGGCTCTCCTGCTCTGTTCAGGGTTGTCCATTGCTCACTCTCAGCCCTGGCAGGAACCTGCTGTCTCTGTAGCATCCCTCAGGCAACGTCCAGCCCTGCCCCGGCCAGTTCAGGCACTGATAACGTGGCCTCCATGGTGGGTGTCCCTCTCCACCCAGAGTTGGGACACTTAACAGCCAAACTAGCTCTCCCCCAGCTAGCTCAGCCATGCCCTTGTTTGCCCCAAGCCCATCTGCAGCACAGGCACGTGCCCAGGCTGTGTGGGGCAGAGCAGAGGCAGCGCCTGCATTGCTGGGCACGGCAGGGAGCGTGGCTGACGCTTCAGCTGGCAGCTCCAGAGCCCTGACACAGGCTGTGCCTCGGATCCCACACGTGGGGACGTTCCTGTGCAAGGGGCTTTCACTGGGGGGTGACCTCCCAGGCCCTTCGGCACCCGGGGAAGCCGGCTCTGGAGATCGGGCTGGCAGCCCCCTGCCCGTGCCCGAGCGGAGCCCACGCGGGACCTGGCCCTTCCTGCTGCCCCACCACAGCCTTCCCGTGCCAAGAGGTGGCCCTGGCCAGGCCCTGGGGTGCCCCTGCGTGGCCGGGGGCTGTGTGGGGGGGCTGCCGGGGAAGGGAGGAGCCCCAGGACATGCGGTTTCACTCACCCCCTTTTCTTCTCCGCATGGAGGCTTGGAATCAAGAAACAAAAGACAACATGAATGGCATGCACAGTTTCTGCTGTCACTCCCAGCTGCAGCCTCGCTGCCTGCCCTGCCCTGCCCTGCCTCCTCCTCCCCTGACCCCCAGCATGCGGGCAGGATGGGGCCCTGGCAGCGGGGCGTGCGCTCGCCTGGCCGGGGTGAAGGCACAGGGTGCAGCCCCTTGGCCTCCTCCTCCTCACTCAGACCAGGGAAGCAGAGGGAAAACGCAGAGTCTGAAGGATGTACGACCAGGAGGAGGTCTGGGTGGCATGGAGGAGCTCTTTTAAAAGCTTTTAATCCCTCCCCACCCCCCGAGGAGATGCAGCAGGCTGCCCGTCTCCCAGAGCCACCTTCCCCTGCAGCCACTGAGCCCCAGCACTGCAGGGCAGGGGCACCTCGCTAGCAGCTGCTTGGAATGTGCTTTTCCAAGGGGACTGGCCCAACATGCAGCAAGGAAACATTAAAGTATGGCTACAGGCACGTGGGGTGCTCTGCAAGCTGCAGGACAGCGACAGGCTTCAAGGAACATGAGACAGGGACCACCTGACAAAGCTCCAGCAGAAACGTCCCCTTCGCTAATACCCTGAGAGAACGAGGCTGGGCTCTGAACCTGCGCGCTGCTGAGGCCTGGGGATGCTGACCTGCACGGAAACCTCCCCTTCCCAGCAACGCCTCAACCATCAGGCAACAAAGTGCAGGAGGAGGAACGAGGTCCCTCTCCCTGGGGACGCCTGGTGGGACTGGCTACAGTCCCCCAGCCACGGGACACGAAGCGGGGCTCAACCACCACAATTTCTTGGAGAACACGTGCACCAAGACCAGTCACTGCCTACAAACCCCTCCCCTGGGAGCCGCGGGCAGCTGCTGCTCCCAGCCCCTCTCTGGGTGGAAGAGAAACAGCTCCCGGCTGCCAAATCCTCCGGGAGACCCAGAGGACTCATCTTTAATGTATTCTGTGGCAGAGCTATTTCTCTGCTTTTCGTGACTTCCCTCTCCAGGAGCTGGCTCCCCTCCCCCTCGAGCCCTGCAGCAGCTGCTTGCCACAGCACATGCAAACGGGTCCCCCCTCCCCTCCCCTCCCCTCCTGCCGCTGCAGTTTGCAGGGTGCAGCTCAGCCCCGCCGCTGCCCCACAGCAGTGCTTGCAGGGCCGGGGGCTGCGGTGGGCGCCTGCTCTGCAGGGCACGTGCCAGGCTTCCACTGGGCACCAGAGATGGGCACATGCAGCTGGGGAAGGTGCTCTGGCGGAGGCAACATGCTGCCCACCCGGCACAGCGGCTGGGAGCCGCTCACAGCACCGGCAACCAGAGGGAAAATACGAACCCCGGGGTCTGGGCAGGGCCTGGGGAAAGGGACGAGCAACAGGGGGGAGGAATTCTGGCTACTCTGAACCCTCTCCTCATGGCCACTCACAAACACGGTGCCTCCAGGTTAAGGAAGGTCTGGAGGAGCGGGGAGCAGGCTGGGGTGAATCAAGGCAGGGGGCTCAGCACAAAAGAAATCACAGTGGCATCAACCAGCTGATGCAAACCCCTGAACGCTGAGATTCCTCCTTCAAACCAACGCCTGAGTGCGAGCCCGAACCCTCTGCAACCCAGGCTGCAGAGCCTGGATGTGTGTGTAGGGCAGGGAGCAGGGCAGGGCAGGGAGCTCACGGACCTTTCCCCAACAGCCTGGAACCGAGACGGGACTGAGGGGTCTGTGTGCCCGTCCCTGGTCTCCTCCCAGGCAGGGCTGAGCCTCACCCCACGGCACATCCACGCACACCGGCAGCTTTCACACAGCAAGCCCACAGGCACAAAGGCAGTGGCTGAGCTGGGGCAGGGGGGAGCGAGGGGCAGCCCCTCACCCTGCTGCTCCCCTCATCCTGCTGCTCCCCTTGTCCTGCTGCTCCCCTCATCCTGCTCCTCCTCTGCCTGGTGCCAGCCCCGAGCTGCCCATCTCGGCAGTGCCAACCCGAGCCCGAGGGCTCTCCATGAGGGACGCTCCCTCTGCACCTCCTGGGGCCAGCAGCCCACGGGGGCCACGCAGCCACCATCCCACTGACCACCCCCCAGCACGGGCATCGCCAGCCCAGCCCCGCTCAGCCACCCCATGGCCTCAGCAGGATGCTGCTGGGGGCTCCAGAGCACCGGGAAGGTGTGGGCTCAGCAGGGCGAGCTGGGAGGAATGAGGTGGGGGTTAACAGCAGGGCGAGCTGGGAGGAACTGAGGGGCTGCAGCCCCTGGAAGCGAGGATGGATGGGGGCAGAGGGGCTGGAGGAGAAGATGGGAACACGTAGATGCGAGCTGGGATACCAAAGCATCTGGAGACGTGGGTAGGCTCTGTAGTGACAGCAGAGCGTGTGAGTGTGCGTGTGCACGGGCACATGTGAGTGTAAGGGGGGAGGGCGGCCCATGGGCACGCCAGCTGATCCGGCAGCGTGTGCCACCCGCTCCCAGCCAGGGGAAAACAAAGCCGGGGGGCTGTGGGGAGCTGGCGCCCGAGGGACAGGGCACGGGGGCGGCCGGCCCTCCGCCAGCCCCGGGGAGGCGGCGCCCGAGGGCGGGTCGGGCTGCGTGGGGGCTGCCAGCCCCCCGTGCCCCCCACCGCGGCCCCGCACGCGCCCGGCCCCGCCGCCGCTTACCCAGCTCCTCCAGCTCGGCCGTCATGGACTTGGATCGCAGCGTCAGGGTGGTGCTGGGCGCTCTCTTGGGAGGCGGCGGAGCTGAAAGGAAGAGAGACGGCATTTTGCATTTCTTGTCCAGGAACTTACGAGGAGTGGCCAGGTGCAGGTGCCACTTCTTCTCCACAGCCTGGATCTCCTCGTACTCGCGGGACGAGGAGTCGCACTGCTGCAGGATCTTATTGAGGCTGCGTGTGGAGGCAAACTTCTTCATGGTCTCGGCAGCGCGGTGCCCCCGCGGGCAGGGCCCCGGCACGGAGCGGCCGGCGGCTCCCGCGGCCCCCTCAGCGCAGGAGAGTCCAAGTCATGTCCCCGGGCTGCGCCCGCCTCCCCTGCGGCGGCCGGAGGACGCTCCGGCTCTGACAGGCTCTGGCGAGCGAGCTGCGTCTCAGGCGGCTGGCTGCCTGCCTGCGGGACTCAGCGAACAGCTTTCTGATGGCTGCCTCCCCTCCGCACGCCACGGGCGGAGGGTAGGAGGGAGAAACGAGTCCGGCAGGCCTGATCTCAGTCTCTCATCCCCGCCTCGGCGCATCCCCCGGCCGAGCGCAGCCCACCCACCCTCCTCGGCCGGCTCCGGGACCGAGCTCGGCGGCTCTAGCGCCGCGCGGCAGGCGGCCGGCTCCGTGCCGGGCGGCGCGGGCTCATGGCCGGCCGCGGGGCCGGGGGCTGCCCCGAGGGGCCGCCGGAGCGGGGCCCGGCCGTGGGGCTGCTCCCCCGGGAGCCGCGTGCCGTGAGCCCACCGGAGCGGGGAACCGGTTGAAGGTTCTTCCTCTCCACTCGAGGTGCCTCCTCCTCCTCCTCCTCGCTCGCTCTGACAATGCTGGATTCAACGCTCAGGCGTTGCCATGGCGACGGCAGCTCCAGGCTTGTGCCGGCTCTGCCTGCATCAGAGACCCCAAACCGGGGCGGATTCCGGTCCCACACAGGCCCCCACGGCCCCGGCACGGCCCGGCCCCAGCCGGGGGGGGACGGGGTGGGGGATACACCCCAGAGCGGGGACTCGGCTCTGGGCCCTGCAGCCCGGGCTGGGAGAGCAGCCACAGCCCCGTGGGCTCGGGGCACGGGCAGCGACGGGCATCGAGCTGCTCACCGGCTGCAGGGCCAGCGGCACCAGGGGAGCGGCGGCAGGCAGCCGTGCTGGTCCCAGCAGCCCCTGCCGAGCCTCAGCCTTCCCCACGGCTCGTGCCTCCGTGACAGTGTCATTGGTGCCAGCGTGAGGAGCTGCCTCCCTCCCCCACGCCCCGCGTGCTGCGCTGGCAGCGCCCCGCTCCCGGCCCCCGCTCCTGCCCCACGGCCTCCCTCGCGGGGCTGGGCAGACACAGCCTGCCCCACACCCCCAACCCTGCCCCTGCCCCTGCTGCCCATGGGAAGGAGCCTGGCAGGAGCCAGCCCTCCACCAGCCAGATGCCCCCAACCCCCAGGGCTGCCCTGCCCCGCCAGCCAGCAGCGCCCCCACCGCACTCCCCTCACTCCCACCTCTGCCCAAGGGTCTTGGCTCTGCCCTCGGGGCCTGGGGACCATGGAGTGAAGGCCCAGAGCCCTGTGAGAGCCCCGTGGCCACCAGCCTTCCCCTGAGCAAGGGCCAGTGCCACAGGCAGCCAGCAGCCCCAGGACTGACTGTGCCCCCGGGGGCTCCCAGCCATGGCATTCCCAGGAGAGCACAGAGCTCACACCCCAGCACCCCCATGGGGGCTGTCCTGCACCCTGCACCCCTGCAGGCACCGTCCTCCAGCCCACAGCCCCACAGGGACAGCTCCCTGCTGTGACAGCCCCACGCTTAGCAGGGGCAGCTCCCTTCCACAGCCCCCCTCACACAGCACGGCTGGTTCCCAGCACAGCCCCCCACACACACCCCGAAGCAGGGGCAGGGCAGGGCTGGCTCTGCTCCCCAGCACAGCCTCACACTGCCACCACGGGCACCTGAAGCGCTTGTGTTCCCGAGCAGGGGCTGGCCCTGAGCTCTGCTGAGCTCACACAGCTCTGGGGTGAGGACAGAGGTGCCGTGGAGAGGTCCTGTGGGACGCCTGGCTGGTAACCATGGGCTCTGCCCAGAGTCCCCAGCAGCAGAGCTCTGCCACAGCCCCTCCAGCAGCCCTGTGCCCCCCGCACAGCTCCCAGCTGTGGGTGCTGGCAAATCCCAGCAGCCTGTGTGAGGAGGTTCCTGTGCCAGCATGTGCAGGTTTGCCCCTGGTGCTGCCCTCCTCACGTGCCACCCACTCTTGCCACGCTCCTCCCAGCAGCTTCTGCACGCCTGCTCACACAGAGGTGACGCAGCCCCCTGTTCAGAGACCCCCAGAACACACAGAACCCCCTGTTCAGAGACCCCCAGAACACACAGAACCCCCTGTTCAGAGATTCCAGAACCCACAGAACCCCCTGTTCAGAGATCCCCAAACCCACCCCCCCATTCAGAGACCCCCAAACCCAATCCCCCTGTTCAGAGACTGAAGAACCCACAGAACCCCCTGTTCAGAGACCCCTAGAACTCACACTCCTCATTCAGAGACCCCCAAACCCACACCCCTCATTCACAGACTCACAGAACTCACAGTCCCCATTCAGAGACCCCCAGAACTCACATCCCCTGTTCATAGACGCATAGAACCCACGCCCCCTGTTCAGAGACCGCCAGAACTCACATCCCACATTCAGAGACCCCCAGAAGCCGCCCTCCCTGTTCACAGAGCCCCAGACCCACACCTACCCTTCTTCCGGACGACTTCTTCCGATTCTGGCTTGCGGCTGACGGAGACAACTTTCATCACCAGGTGGTTCCCCCCCTGCCGGATCAAGGAGACCACCTGCTTGTGCCCCACCTTCACCACGTTGACACCATTCACCTGGGACACAGACAGAGAGCAGGGTAAAGGCTGCTGTCACCACGAGAGCTGGCAGAGGGCAAGAGCAATGGATGTCAGGCCACAAAACCAAATCATTGACACAGAATCACTGGGGCTGGAGAAGCCCCTGGAGCTGCTGGAGCCCAGCCCTGCCCTCCCCCTGCCACAGCCAGCACTGACCCACAGCCCTCAGCACCTCAGCCCCAGGGCTTTGGGGTCCCTCCAGGGCTGGGCACTCCCCCAGCTCCCTGGGCAGCCTGGCACAGGGCTCACACCCCTCTGAGGGAAACAGTTCTGCCTCAGCTCCAGCCTCAGCCTCCCCTGGGGCAGCTCCAGCCCCTTTCCTCTGGGGCTGTTGCTCATGGCTGGGGAGCAGAGCCCGACCCCCAGCTCCCTGCAGCCTCCTGGCAGGGAGTGGCACAGAGTGCTCCTGGCTCCCCTCAGCCTCCTCTGCTCCAGCCTCAGCACCCCCATTCCCTCAGCCCCTGCCCTTGTGCTCCAGCCCCTGCCCCAGCTGCAGCCCCTCAGTGTCCCTGTGGCAGTGAGTGAGGGGCCAGCACTGACACAGCCCTGGAGCTGCAGCCTCTCCATGCCCAGCAGAGGGGACAGTCCCTGGCCTGGGGCTGCTGCCACCCCAGTGCTGAGCCCAGCCTGGATGTGACTCACAGATGGAGACATGTCTCCACTCCCCTCACCACTGATGTGATGATCAGAGCCCAGGGCTCTACAGGACACATGCTGAAGCTCGTTCCTGTTGTCATTTTTAGCAGTAGCATAACCTGTGGGTTTCCTGGACAAGCAGCACTAGCAAGGTGGGCAACCTCTGAGACACAGACCCAGGACACAAACTGGAAAATGCACCCTCAGTACTTGGGTATCCACCACACAGCAACAAACACAAGGTTCTCCACAAGGCATGAAGAGAGGGACTCTCACAGCATCCCAGCATGGTGGGGGCTGGCAGGGCCCTGCAGAGCTGCTGCAGCCCCAGCCCCTGCTCCAGCAGCTGCCCCTGGCTCAGGGGGCACAGGAACGTGTCCAGCTGGGGTTGGGAACCTCCTGAGCAGGAGCCTCCACACCCTCCCTGGCCTAATGAGACCCCCCTGAGCTCAGGCTTCTGTTGCCCAGGCTCAGCAGCCCCAGGGCTGCAGCCTTTCCCCCTCACACACATCTTGCAGCCCCTCAGCAGCCCTGCACTGGCCTCTCTGCAGCACTTCCCTGGGTCTCTGCAGCTGGGCAGCCCAGCACTGGCCACAGCACTGCAGGACAGAGCAGAGGACGAGGAGAACCACCCTTGACCCTCACTTTGTGTAACTGAAGTTTAGGTATAACAAGGATGAGGATGCCACAGTTCAGATGCTTTACTGCTGGAAAATTTTGGCTTCAACCTTTTGGGCTTAGTTACCCACTTTGTCAAAGAGATGTGTGTGCAGGCCTTGGCAGCCCCTGTGAAACGCTCTGTGCACCTCAGGAGTGCTGAGCTCAGGCTGGAAGGTCACAACTGACAGCAACGAGAGACAACGTGCAATAAACAGCAAAGAGTCAGTATTAGTGTGTATGGTCCCAGCAGCAGAGCATCCAAAAGGCAGGTAATCACAGAGTCTGAAGGGCTGGAAGGGAGCTGGGAAGCTCATCCAGGGCAACCCCCTGCCAGAGCAGCAGCACCTAGAGCAGGGCACACAGGGACTGTGCAGCTGGGCTGGAATGGCTGCAGAGATGAGCCTCCACAGCCCATCTGGGCAGCCCCTGCCAGGGCTCCCTCACCTCAGCAGGGAACAGCTTTGGCCTTGTGTTGCTTTGGAACCTCTTGTGTTGCAGCTTGTGCCCGTTGCCCCTTGTCCTGTCACTGCCCATCCCTGAGCACAGCCTGGCTCCAGCCTCCTCACACCCACCCTTGATGGGTTTGGAACATGACTGAGCTCACCCCTCAGGCTCTTCTCCAGGCTGCAGAGCCCCAGCTCCCTCAGCCCTTCAGCACAAGGCAGATGCTCCACTCCCTTCAGCATCTCTGTGGCCCTGCCCTGAGCTTTCTCCAGCAGCTCCCTGTCCTTCTGCACCTGAGGGGCCAGAACTGGACACAACATCCCAGATGTGGTCTCAGGAGGGCAGAGCAGAGGGGCAGCAGAACCTCTCTGCACCTCCTGCCCACAGCCCTTCTAACCCAGCCCAGGCTGCCACTGGCCTCTTGCCCACGAGGGCAGGTTGCTGGCTCAGGCTCATCCTGCTGCCCACCAGCACCCCCAGCTCCCTTTCCCCTACACTGCTCTGAGCTCATTCCCCAGCCTGTGCTGGTCCCTGGGCTGATTCTGTCCCACATGCAACACTCTACACTTGCCCTTGCTGCCTTCCATTGGATTTCTCCCTGCCCAGCCCTCCAGCCTGTCCAGGTCAGGTTGGGTGGCAGCCCATGCTGGATTTCCATCACACAGGGTTTTGAGCCCCAGGCTCCTGTGCCTCCCCTCCTGGGGCAGGGTCCCGCTGCCCTGAGCACGGTGCTGTGCCCCCAGCGCAGCGTCACCGCGGCTGCTGCGAACCTCAGCGGCTCAGGAGCGTTTGGGGTTTAGGTGGTGCAGCTCCAGCTGGAGACCTTTCATCTCAAGGGCTGGCTGAACTGTTTAAGTGACTACAAGTGGCCACACAGGAGCTGTGGAAAGAAACGTCAAAGTGGAAAAGGGAGCCAAACCAGAACCTCAAGTGCAAGACACGGAGCTTCTGAGACAAATCACTTCATGTCAGACACCCAGTTACTCAATGGACTCAACTCTGATTACAGCTGAGCCAAGCAGCACTCAGTTTGCATGCAAACACGGTATTTTCCTCAGGAAATCTGACTGCTGAGGTCAGGAGCCTGCTCTAGCTCACTCTGCTTTGGGATGAGCTGGATGGAACCAATGGAAACCACAGCACACTCACTCTTCTTTCTCCTCATCCTCGTTTCTTTGCAAGCCCTTTGTTTTTCCCAAGGCACCTTTGCCCCAGAGCCCAGGGGTGGCCCCAGTCCCACAGCCCGTGGGTCCCTGCACTGCTGTTGCTGCCTTGCTGTGACCTCAGGTTCTTAAACATGTACAAAGTGCCCAGGCAGCCCCAGGCCTGGGGTGTCATCCTGGAGGGACCAGCAGCCCCAGCTCCCTGCTGCTGGGCACTTGCTGAGCCCCAGGCCTGGGGTGTCATCCTGCAGGGGCCAGCAGCCCCAGCTCCCTGCTGCTGGGCACTTGCTGAGCCCCAGGCCTGGGGTGTCATCCTGGAGGGACCAGCAGCCCCAGCTCCCTGCTGCTGGGCACTTGCTGAGCCCCATCCCAGGCGCTGCTGCTCTGTGCACTGTGGGTTTGTGATGGGGATGCTACACAGCAGTAACCAAAACCTATTCCATCCCAACAGCTACCTTTAGCAAACAAGTCTGACACCTCAAAGAATGAAATGGAGTTTACTCCATGAGGTTTTCTGCTGGCAATGACTTTCTACTCTTTCACACTTTATCAACTGCCTCCAGCATGTTTCTTTTTCGCCAGCTACTGGTATCAGACTCCAAATGAACTGGATCCTCCCTGTGCCCCTTCCAAACACCAGCACTGTGCCCAGCTCCTGGCACTGCCCCACCATCACACACTCACCAAAGGGAAGGTGCTGACAGCTGCAGCCACTGATGGCTTGGAAGGTGTTTCACACGTGTCTGATGTGCACCAGCCCCTGCTGCCTGCCCAGGAAAGCACAGCGGTACCCACACCACGTGCCTCTGCCCTCTTCCCCTTCTCAGCGTCCAAACTCTGCCACCCAAATGGGCAGCAGCTCAGAGGAAAAGGTGGAATCACAGGATGGTTTCAGCTGGCAGAGCCCTTCCAGCCCATGGAGTGCAGCCTCTGTCCCAGCCCAGCACCCACCAGCCCATTGCCCTCAGTGCAACACCCACCCAGCTCTGAAACCCCTCCAGGGACGGTGACTCCAGCAGCTCCCTGGGCAGCTCCTTCCAATGCCTGACAGCCCTGGCAGCAAAGAAATTCCTCCTCATATCCAGCCTCAACCTCTCCTGCTGACACTTGAAGCCATTTCCTCTTGTTCTCTTGCTTGTTACTGGGGAGAACAGACCCACCTCTGCCTGGCTGCAGCTTCCCTTCAGGTAGAGAGTGAGAAGGTCTCCCCTGAGCCTTCTTTTCTCCAGGCTCAACAGCCCCAGACCCCTCAGCCCTTCCTCATCTGAGATGTGCTCCAAACCCTTTCCCAGCTTGGTACCTGCCTCTGGATCCTCTCCAGCACCTCCATGTCCTTGCAGAGAGGGGCCCAGAGCTGGGCACAGTGTTGGAGGTGCAGCCTCACCAAAGCTGAGTCCAGGGCAATGATCCTGCTCCTGCTGACAGCACTGTCCCTGAGCCAGGCCAGGCTGCCCTTGGCCTTCCTGCCCACCTGGGCACGCTGCTGGCTCATGTTCAACCAACACTCCCAGGTCCCTGTGTGCCTGGCAGCTTCCAGCCTCTCATCTCCAATCCTGCAGCACTGCTGGGGGTTGTTGTGGCCCAAGTGCAGGACCCAGCACTTACATCTTCTGCCCAACGTGTTTGAAAGGTGCCCACAGATGGACAAGTCCTGCAAAAGCCCTGAGACACCAGCTGAGCCTGTATTGAGCAACTTGATCCACTTCTGGGCACTCCTTGACTGCCTGGGGCACGAAACAGCAGCTGTGGGGAGAGCAACACTGGCCTTGCAAAGCACACTGAGGGCCAGCCATGAAAGACAAGAAGATGGCAGTGGCCATGCAGAGCCACAGTGCCTGCCTGGGACTGACCACTTCACCTGAAACACCGTGGGCCAGAAGGACATCGACCCAAAGCCAGAATGAAACTGGCCAGGAACGTGCCAGGACTGGGTGAGGTCACAAAATACCAGCCTGGTCACTGCAGGGTGAATAACTTGGCCTATGGGGAAAAACAATGTCTGCTGCTGTTTAAACCAGAGGGAATGGCACACAAAGCTCTTTCAGCAACAGCCCCAAAGCACCAGCCTCAGGCCAGAAGCCTTTTGTGTGGAGGATGGAGTAAAACCCAGCACGTGCTCACACCTCAGGAACCTGCAGCTCGACCCGACCAGCAGCCACAGCACCCTGCAGAAAGCAGGTGAGGGGAGCAGTCAGGAGGCTGAAGTAACAGAGCAGGTCAGGAATGGATGTTGTTCTGACAAACGAGCTCCTGAGTCACGTCCAGCTCCTGGTGAGACCCCAGAAGATGAGCTGCAGAGCTCTGCAGCCGCACACAGCGGCGGCTCAACACGCAGCTCAGTTTGGTCCAACAGCTGCTCTTGACAAACTCCAAACACGAAGAGAAGAACATGTCAGGTAAACGAGCCAGCGAGCCCAAAGCTTTTCCAGCTCTTCTTCAGCCTCAAAGCCACGCTGAGTCAACCCAGCTGAGAGCCCAGCGCCTGGCACAGCCCGGGCCGGCGCCTGCAGGGAGGACAGTGCCCACCCCAGCGAGAGAAACAGCGGCTCAGACACTGCCACAGCCAAAGGCAGAGCCCACACAGCACTGCTGGGCAGGCCAAGAGACAGCAGCCCCCAGGCAGAAGGTGCGCAGAGACAATGGGGGATGCCCTGTGCAGTGCTGGGCTGCCCAGCTGCAGAGAGCCAGGGAAGGGCTGCAGAGAGGCCAGTGCAGGGCTGCTGAGATGCTGAGGGGCTGCAAGATGTGTGTGAGGAGGAAAGGCTGCAGCCCTGGGGCTGCTGAGCCTGGGCAACAGAAGCCTGAGCTCAGGGGATCTCAGCAGTGCTGCTCAGTCCCTGCAGGGTGGGTGTCAGGAGGCTGGGGCCAGGGTTTGGTGTGTGGTTCCTGTGCCCCCTGAGCCAGGGGCAGCTGCTGGAGCAGGGGCTGGGGCTGCAGCAGCTCTGCAGGGCCCTGCACACCCCTCCATGCTGTGACTCTGCCATGAGCTGATGCTGCTGATTTGCTGGACTGGGTCAAGACCTTCCAGACCATTCCCCAACTTCTGCAGCAACACAACATCAGCACAGTGCTCTGAGGAGCACTCAGGAGCACATCACTATCTCCCACAGCAGGGAGAAAAGCACAGACCCCAACAGAGGAAGCAGTAACAGCAACAGAGCAGAGTGGTTCATCTCTCTGACTAGACCCAAGCAGGGAGGATCCCTGTCACACAGAGCCTGGGGCTGTCTGATGGCAGCCTGAGATACACACACAGAGTTCAGGTTTTGGTGCCAGCTGGTGAAGAGCAGAGAAGCAGCCTGGCAGCTGGGTGTCCTGCCCCTTGAATGAGACTCTGCAGGTCCTCTCATGGGCTGTTGGAATGAGGAAGGTCAGACAGGTAGTGGTGGGGACATGGCCAGCCTTGATCCAGAAACAAAGAGAAAGGACAGTGTCTTGGACACAGCTGCCTAGGTGAGGATGTCCTCTCCTAGGGTCTGGGAGAAGACATTGGTCTGATCCTGCAGATAGTGTCTAGAGAACACCAAAAAACCCCATAAGTGGAAATGTGAAGACTCTATAGCAAGGTCTGGGCATGATAAACTGCTGCCATGATCTCTGAGTAGCCATATGATGTATCAATGCTGGTGAGCTCCAGGAGACTCCCAAATCGTGTGAGATGGCAAAAGGTGGCAGGTCCATGCACAGAAACGCTGCCAAGGAGGAGCCACCTGAACGTGCTGGACACAGACCTGGTGGGTACAGATCCAGGTAGGTACTTGGAGCTGACACTGACAGCTCTCAGAAAGCAACAGGCTCTGTGCACAACAGCAGCCAGAAAAGCCAACCACATACACCAGGGAAGAGATGGAAAGCAAGGTGGGCAACGCCACGTGGGGCTACGTTGATCCTGCACACACACCCCCTCTGGGTCAGGATCTCAAGGAGGAACAGTGCAACTAGAGAAAGGCCTGAGAAAGCAAACTGAAATGGTCAAGGGGATGGAGCAATTGCTCTGCAAAGCCAGACTGAGGAAGCTGGGACTCTCAGGTTGGAGAAGGCTTAGGGAGGCACGTGGCCAAGGCTCACACAACTCCCCGAGGCAGTGGATAGAGGGAAGGCAGAACTGCTGCTCACCAAAACCTGCAGCGTTACACAGAGAGGGCTCACTGAGACTGGTGGCAGGTCAGAGAAAACCAGGCAGAAGCAAGACTTTCTGCATCAGGCAGTGGTCATCTGGAGCTGGCAGCCAGGGGAGGCCCTGGAGCTGGGACAGCACTGGCAGACTCAGATAGATGAGATGAATTCCTGGAGAGCAGGTCCTTGCACAGACACTGACAGCACTGAGCAGCATCACTCCTGCTAATGTCCCCAGAGTGATGACACTGGATGCTGGGAGGCACAAGGGAATGGATCACCCAAGACAGCCAGGCACACGTGATGCCCTCAGTGAGCAGCAGCTGCTCATATCCCTGCCAAGGACGGGGAACTGGGCTAATGGAGCACCAGCCTGGCCCAGGGGGACATTTCATACATCCAGTTTCATCCCTCCCAGCAAGCTGATAAGGATATGAAGCTTTAATAGTCTGTCACAGCACATAAAGTCCCCGTTCTCCTGATCAGCTCTGTAGCTTTTCCATCCTCCTGTTCCATCCTGAATTCATCTTTCCTTAACACAGATTTCCAGGGTGGTGACTGTCACTCCAGATGTCACCTATGTGACTCGAGTAGCAGCACCAGTACTGTCCCCCTGGAGACTGACCAGTGAATCCCTGTGAAAAGAGAGGCAAGGGCCATGTGCTCCTGAAGCTCAGGGAGTGACTGAGCAGAGCTGCTGCAACGAAAGCTGAGCCTGGAAGGCAGCCTTTGTGTGAGATCAAGGGGCTGCAGCAGCCAGGGGTGTATCAGGTCTGGGGATCAGCTTGGGGGGGTCAGCCAGCTCTGTAACTTCAGCCTTGAGTTAGTGAGAAGGACATTAACGTCCTCCTGAGTCAGCAAGACCAGAATATGGGAGGAGGACTCTATGACTGGGTTAGCCTGACAGAACATAAAACCCAAACAACAAGCAGAAAGAACTGCAAGCCAGGAACATGCCTCACTGGTGGCAGCCCCTTTGCCTTCGGGGTGACAGGGCCAGGCAGCATCGTGATCACAGCCCGGCGAGCAGCAGCCCATCTGCGTGGTGACTCAGCTGCACACTGCACCCACTGCACTCTGCTGAGTGTCACTGGCATTTGCATTGCACCTCACTGCTGAACCACTGTGCTAAATCAACCCCCTGAGTAACGTCAAACAACAACTTCAGACAAAGGAATCTGCTATGAAACGTGTGGAGCTGCCACGTGTGGGATGTGAGAGCAGCTGGGTCCTGCCCCACACCCAGCTCCAGCAGCCTGGCTCTTCTCAAGCATGAGAAAACTTCCTCCTGGAGGAGATGCTGCCTCTGTGCAGAGCAGTGGCTCACTCATGCAGTGCCTAGCGTGGTGCCAGCAGTGCTGGGACAAACAAAGCGTTCCCAGCTGATGGCAGACTGGGAAAGAGGCAAAGAATCCTTTAATGGTGATGTGCATTCAAAGCTACAATAACACAGTGCTTGGGTGCTTAAGGAGGACAAAGGTACTGCCCCTGCAGCTTCAGCAAGTGTGCTGTGGTCCCTTCTGGACACTTCAGTACCCAAATGATGTCAACCAGGGAGAAGCAGCTTTGATATCATCAGGAGAGGTCTGAGGTCTCAGGAAAGACTGTTGTGAACCCCATGTGATGTGGTACCTTCATCACCTCACATCACAGCACATCACAGCACAGCACAGCACAGCACAGCACAGCACAGCACAGCACCTGACCCACCAGACCTGACAATGCATCACCTGAATCCTGCAATCCATCACCTGAATCACACACCTGCCCAGGAACAAGTTACTCAGAGGAACACAAGCTCTGAGCCTGAATGAAGTTTGTTCAGCTCCAGAGTTCTGGAGAAGCCACCCACCAGGAGAACCGTGGGTCCATCCTCCATCTGCACTGACCACAGGGCAAAACACAGGGGGTTTGGGGGTAAATCCTCATCAACAGGAACAAAGCCATAGAGCACTCTGTGTTTCTGACTGTCAGCTTCACCTTTTCAGCATTTCAAAGCACTCAAACTGGAGAAAGGCTGCAAGATTACCCAGGTCCTAAGAGGCTCATTCTGAGAACTCGAGCTCTCCAACTGTCCTTCCCTCCTCTCCCTGGCAGTCTCATTCTCTGGGATGTGCTAATGCAGAAATACTTCGAAGGGAGATTCCACCAAAGCCCAGGACTGGGGGTGTCCAGGGGATCTTCTGTTCATGCAACGAGCTGCTTCCCTCCAAGCCAGGCAATGGGATTCAATACCCACACACCAGAGCTACTGCTCCCCAACCCTCCTTCAGTATGCTGAGCAAGACACTCCTGGAGCCTCAGACCCTTCCTCAGCTCATGCACCCTTTCAGAATCCTGCTCAGTAGCCTCAGAGTCATCCCAGAACTTGCACAGAGTGACGTTCTAACGACCTTCCACAGCTGCAGGCACAATAGGCAAGTTCTTCATCGGGCTCTGCAAGTCTGTCCTTGGGCACAAAACCTCCCATCCTGTGCAAGCAGCTCACAGTAACACAGTTATCTGGGAGAAACCCATGTCCTTTGCTGAAATACATTCTCCAGAGTCATTTCATACCCTGCAACCTCCGTTCTCTGCTTGCACTGTCCAGGATCTGCTGCAGAACCAGCTCATCCTGCAGCCCTCAGGAGCCATCCCCCCAGGGGCTGGGATCCCTGCAGCCCTCACACACACAGGCTGTTGGCACTGCTTTGGAATGCTGATGGAGGTGTGGAGCTGTGGGGAGCATGCAGGGGGGCCTTGCTGGTGATGCCCCCACCCTTGGCTCTCTGCACGTGCCCCTGCACCGCTCCTCAACACCTCTGGGCCATGGTCACAGCTCCATGTCCTGTAAGCTGGTTTATTCATACACAAGTTGCCTGGTTATTAGGAGTCAAACACACCACACAGCCCCAGCCCTCACTCCACCAGTCCTCTGGTGCTGCTGAGAAGTCAGCAGGCTGCTTCCCACCTTCCCTGGGACCACACTGTACGTCACGAACCGCGCTCGCACTCCTGGGCTCTCTGTTGCTTACGCTGCAAATGAATCCCTTCAGCACTTCCCCCTGCACTGCTGCTGAGCTGGGCCAGCTCCAGTGCCCTGCATCACCTGCTCTACAGCCTCAGGACAGCAGGGCAGCAGCAGCCCTGTCCCAGCCCCGCGGCGGCTCGGGGAGCAGCGGGACGCTGCGGCAGGAGCCCCGAGCGGGCTCCCTCAGACTCTGGCTGTGTGGGATCCAAGCCTGTTAATTTGAGTAGGGTTATTTTTAGCAAATACTATCTCACTTTCTCCTTGGTTACAGCTGGGAAACTTTCTGTTCCAAGCACATCATATGGATAGCTACATGCTCCTGATTTGTTCCCAGCTCGGAGCAGAACGTTGCTGCCTCTTTTTTTCTCTCCCCTGCACCAGAATGTACAATTTTATCATTCCCATCTAGAAATGGATCTCTTCCATCCCCTTTCCCCCCACCACTGATGCTCTAAAATTTCTCATTAGCTTTAAATCCTGGCCTTTGATATTTCCTCTGGCTCCCCTCACCAACCTCCCACACGCTGCAGCTCCCATCAGGCGCGATTCCTTCTCCCCTCCCCGCCGACCTTTCCAGCGACGAGGGGCCACGTGTGGCTCCCAGGAACATCTAACTGCTCCTCCATCATCTCCCTCAAGTGGCTGATGGCTTTGCCCAGCAGATTCTTTCCCCCCTGATTTCTGGGCTGCATTTAACAGCTTGTCCTCAAACAACCCTTAATTAATGAATTAAGAGCAGTTTATGTTCCTGGCTGCCCCAAGCCCCGGGGCTCGGAGCAACGGCAACTCCTTCCTCGCCAGGAGCCCCTCCCAGGGCTGCTGACAGGCTCTGCACAGGGTCAGCACGGCCAGAGCCTGACCCTCAGACTCACTGGGACACCCACACGCTCCCATCAGAGCCATCAGTGCTCTGCTTCCATCTGTCAGATGAGATTGGTGGGAGATGACATTATCTCACAGCAACTCCACGTCCCTGGGGGAGGAGGAGCCACTGGGGAAAGGTTCCCCTGCTGAACTCACCTCTGCCACAGCAGCTTTCCCCAGCCAAGGGGACAATCCTGCCCTGGCCCTGCTGCCACCCCAGTGCTGAGCCCAGCCAGGCTGCCACTGGCCATTTGCCCCCCTGGGCACGCTGCTGCCTCCTGCTCAGCCCCTGGCACCAACCCCCCCAGGCCCTTTCCCTGCAGCAGTTCCCAGCCCCTCTGCCCCAGCCTGGAGCTGCCTGGCCTTGGGGTGGCCCAAGGGCAGGACCCAGCACTTGCCCTTGGGCAACCTCAGCCCATTGCCCTCAGCCCATGGCTCCAGCCTGGCCAGAGCCCTCTGCAGCCCCCTCCTGCCACACACAGACCTGCACACACACCCAGCTTGTGTCACACACTGACTGAGGGTCACTCCATCCCCTCACCCAGATCCCTGACAAAGGTGTTAAACAGAACAGGTCCCAGCCCTGAGCCCTGGGGAACACACTGGTCACCAGCCAACAGCTGGATTTAACTCCATCCCCACCACTCTCTGTGCCCAGCCACCCTGACAGCTTTCCACCATGGCACAGCAGGTCCATCCCAGCCATGGGCAGCATTTCTCCAGGAGGATGCTGTGGGAGATGCTGTCAAAGGCTTCACTAGTCCAAGCAGACACATGCACAGCCTTTCCCTCACCCCCTAAGCAGCTCCCCTTGTCACAGGAGGAGATCAGATTGGTCAAGCAGGACCATGAGCTTCATGAAGCCATGAGAGGCAGACACCCAGGCACACTCTGCAGCAGCTACCAGACTGAATCCCTTCAATGGTATCTCAACAGTCCACTGCTGAGCCCTGCGTGTCTGCCTGAATCTTTGCAGCTTGAAACCTTCCCTAAGGAAACACCCCATCTCTGTGCTTGTGCACTGCATCCAGCTCTGGGGCACTGGAACAGCCCCATCTGCCCCTCTGGCTCCTCAGGATCCAGTAAGCAGAGCATGGCCACGATGCACCACCACAGCCCCTCTCAGCCTCTGGCTGTCTGTCCATCCCAGGACACAAACACACACTCCTTGCCTCAGCAGTACCTGTAGGATTAGTTGACCCAGGCTGTCTGAATTTGGCATAAAAGGCTAAAGGTCACCTACTCCTTCAGCTCTGCCAAATCCTGCAGCTCTCAGGGGAAGAGCCCAAGGGATGCTGTGACTGTGCTGGATGCCCAGCTCCCAGGAACGTGCTGTCCTGAGCACCTCCCTTCCTTCCTCCCTCAGCTCCCTTACCCATGTGCATCGAGCACTCAGCAGCTCAACAGCACAGTGAGCTCCTGGCCAGGGAGGTGCCAGCACTGCTCTCCCCAGCCCATCTCTGACCCACAGGCTGCAGCACTGGCACCGACTTATGGGTGAACTCCTCAATGGAGACGCGCCCCAAAGGCAGGCAGGAGGATGCCTGAGACCCCCTGACCTACACCTGAGCCCCCTGACCTACATGTGAGTCCCCTGACCAAAGTCTGAGCCCTGCTGAATTACATGAGCCCCCCTGACCTACACCTGAGCCCCACTGACCTACACTTGAGTCCCTTGACCAATGTTTGAGCCCCCTGACCTACACCTGGGCCCCACTGACCTACATCTGAGCCCCCCTGATGCCTGAGCTCCACTGACCAATGCCTGAGCCCCACTGACCTACACCTGAGCCCCCTTGACTGATGCCTGAGCCCCCCTGACCTACACTTGAGTCCCTTGACCAATGCCTGAGCCCCACTGACCTACACCTGAGCCCCCCTGACTGATGCCTGAGCCCCCCTGACCTACACTTGAGTCCCTTGACCAATGTTTGAGCCCCCCTGACCTACACTTGAGCCCCTCTGATGCCTGAGCCCCACTGACCAATGCCTGAGCTCCACTGACCTACATCTGAGCCCCCTGATGCCTGAGCCCCACTGACCAATGCCTGAGCCCCAGTGACCTACATCTGAGCCCCACTGACTGACACCTGCAGAGACCTGGGCAGCTCCACCTCAGCTGCCAAAGCCTTGCCCTGTGCTGCTCTGTGGTGAGAGTCTCTGCTCGTGGGTGCTGCCTGCTCAGACCCCTCTGCTGCAGAGGCTGAGGCACAGGGCTCTTCCTAACAGGTTCTGTCAAATGCATAAAGAGCAACAAAATGTCTTTAAAATGGAGCCTGAGCTCTGCCTTGGAAGAACTCAACTCAGGAAGATGTGGCTCAGAGGGCACCTTGGCAAAAAGCCCTCAGTGGTCCTGTCAGTGGCTTTGTGCTGGAGAAGAGCAAGGAACTGCATTCAGGGCTTGTCCTTACCCTGCCCACGCCATCACCAGGGAAAGGCTGCTCTCTGGAAGGATGCTGTGGCCCCAGGGCCTGCACTGACTGGTGTGCAAAGACTCTGGACCACTCTTGCCCTTCTACATCCAGGAGAAACCCTGAGCAGCTCAAAGGTGGCTGCAGGGCTTTGGGGTGAAGGAGACAAAGCGAGAGCAAGTTCCAGCCACGTTCTCAACAGAGTCTGTCCCCAGAAACTCTTGTGGCTGAAGTAATGGCTCACCATGGAGTAACCCAGAGCGATGCCTGGCTGTGCAGCTGATGCTGGCAGCTGGGGTTCAGCTTCCTTGGTCCTGGAGGAGGATGCAAGGCTACCAGGAACAGAAAGACCCCGTGTAACTACAGAGGGAAGAGCATTTTGTGACTGCACTTGCTTAAGTGGAGGGCAGGGGTGTAAACTAGAGTCACCAGAGGATGAACGGGGACCTAAGCCCAGAGAGCAGCGAGGAAGCACAGAGGAGGTCAGTAAGTGTCAGGAAATGGCCCCAGGGGACATTTGTTTTCCTGGTCACAGGGCTGTGATGTGGCAGAGCCTTGGGACAGCACTCACTGACCAGGATGTGGCCAGAGGTGCCTACAGGCTGTTCAGGAAGGACAGGGGGGTTCAGGGGGTGTCTCCACGTGCCAGAGCTCCTGCCTGCACAGAGCTGTGTGTGGCAGCACAGATGTGCCCTCTGCCAGGCTCTGCATCCAGGCTGGGAGCAGGGCAGACAGCGGGGCTGGTGCCAGCACCCGAGAGGAGATGGTGGGTGAGGCTGCCCACAACCACCCAGGGTGGTGGCTGTGGCCCCAGGGCTGTAGACACTGTGAGCTGGCTGCACTGAGCTCTGGGAGGAAGGTCTGAGCAGCAGAGCAAGGATCCTGAGGTCCAGGACAGGCTTCAGCTTCCTGAGAAGCAGCCCAAAGAGAGTTTCCAAAGAGAAACCTCTGAGCTCTCAGGAACAACCCACCCAGCCTGTCATTCAGCAAGGTCTGCACTAAAACACACAGAGCACACAGGAGGAGGAGGAAGGGTGACAGGCAAGGTGCTCAAGCATCAGAGACAATGTCAGGAAGGCTAAAGGCCAGCTGGAGCAACGACTATTAGAGGACATCAAGAGCATCTCGTAGTGGGACACTGGCACCAAAAGGAAGCTGAGGGAAGATCCCAGTCTGCTGATGAACAATGAGCCATGGCCAGCAGAGATGAGCACAGACAGCACAGTGCTTAACTCTGTGCTATGGGCAAGTGTGCTCCCAGGGGCTGCAGAGCTGCACGGCGTGAGACAGGCACTCAGCAGCGTGGAAGCAACGGCACGAGCTGCTGCACCCCGGTGCAGAGGCCCAGTGGGGGTCAGCAGAGCAGGCTGAGGGAGCTGCTGAAGCTTGTGAGCTCGCTGCCTGTTCCCTAGGAGATGTCACAGTGGTTTGGAAGGTCCCTGACAAACTGCTCCTGCATGTGACACTCACCTTTGAGAAGGGAAGGAGTCAGCCCCTCCTCAGCTGCCTTAGGGCCATGGAGCACATCTTCATGCAGAACATGTGAAGGACAAGAAGGCCAACAGCAACACTCAACATGGATTCCCCAGCAAACTGTGCTGACACAGCTGTTTTCTGTGGCAGAACAACTGTTCTGTGGGCAAGGGGGCTGTGGAGGACATGACACACCAGCACTGCTGACACCAGCCCTCCCAGCAGCCTCATTTGGTATCTGAGGAGCTGTGGAGCAGAGGCATGGATGGGCTGGTGGGCTGAGGACTGATGGGACCTCTGTGTGACACAGCTGTGATCAGTGACCAGGCAGCTGGCAATGAGCAGAGGCCAGCCCTGGGGTTCATCTTCAGCATCACCACCATCACAGATGGCACGAGGAGACCCTCAGTAGAAGTGCAAATGACACTGAACTTGGAGCATGCAGAGGGCCCATGGGAAGCCTGAGAACCAGGTGAACAGAAACAACAGGGAGAAGAGAAGTAGAGGCAGGCTGAGCCAACACGTTGGTCCAGGCTCAGAGAGGCTGCCTGAGGAGCAGCTCTGCTGAGGACACAAAGGGATTTGGGATGACTGGCAGCCTGAGCAGGACTCACACAGAGAATCAGGCAAGCTGCACGCTGGGCCACATAACCAGCAGCCTGGCCAGCAGATCCAGGGAAGTTACTGCCCTTTTTCCTCCCCAGGTGAGGCTGCACCTGGGATATTGTGTTCAGTTTTTGTCCCTGAGAGAGACAGAGAGAAGCTGCAGAGGGTCCAGACCCAGAGGCACGACAAGACCCAAGCAAGCACGCAGGGCACTTGGAAAACTGACTGAGCCAAACTCATCCTGCAAGTAACAGGTCCCAAGCTGTGGTTTGGGAGGTTCAGGTTTGGCCATGGACTTCAGAAGAAGCCCAGTTTCCCAGGAGGGTGCTGCAGAGCCCCTGGAGCAGCAGCACCCTGCAAGGCTTGGCTGGACACAGCCACAGCTCACCCAACGCATCCTGCTTGGAACAGCACCTCAGCAAGCCTTCTGACCAGCACTTGGATGACTCTGCAGAGCAAAGAACACACAGCTGTGGGTTCAAAAGCTGTCTCAGGAGGAAGATCAGCCCAAACTTCAGGATTCACCATAAAAATGTAATTCATTGATGGAAAAATCCCCAAAGATCCCCAGAGAGCCCTGACAAGGAGCCATGGGACAATGTTCTCTCCACTCTCCCAATGAAACACATTTGGAAACTGCCTTCAGACACATGCTTGGGGAACTAAGAGACAGCCCCTCAATTTTAGGAGGCAAAGAAGACTCCTGTGTAAGTAGGACACGAGTTTCCACGGGGGAGGAGGATCTCATCACACCTCAGGCTGAAAACACAAAGCACCAAGCCACAGAAACACATCTGCCCATTGTCCTTCTGTTAGTGAGAGGAGTATTTCCCACAGGAGCATCCTCAGGGCCATCTGCCAGCCAGGCCACTGCCTGAGGAGCAGGTTCCCATGAAGGACACAGCTGGGAGGCAGGAGGTGCTGCAGAAGTGCACAGCAGCCAGAGAGGTGGCTGCAGTGAAGGGGGAAGCAAAGCAATGCACAGTCCCAGCAGACTGGTCACACCCTGCCACCACTGAAGGTAGAGCTGATGGAGCCATCTCCAGCCACACAGGCACAGTGCAGCTTCCAGGACCACAGCAGAACAAAGCCAGGTCTCCACGTGTGGCACGGGCTGAGGGATGCACCAAGACTCTTGCCTACTGCCAGCTGGCTCAACACACCTCTACGTGATGGCCCCCACAGAGGTGACCTTGAGGAAAGCCTCAGAGAGGTGATAAAGCCTTGTGCTGTTGAAGCTCAGGGTCTGCTGGGAGCTGGAGATGAGTCTGTGCAACAGACGGGCTGCAATGAGCAAGTGACACCCTGGAGACAGGGGCAATGACCCAGAGACCTGCCACAGGCAAAGGAAACAGTGCTCAGGGTCATGGAGTCAGAGAATCCCAGCATGGTGGGGGCTGGCAGGGCCCTGCAGAGCTGCTGCAGCCCCAGCCCCTGCTCCAGCAGCTGCCCCTGGCTCAGGGGGCACAGGAACGTGTCCAGCTGGGGTTGGGAACCTTGAGCAGGAGCCTCCACACCCTCCCTGGGCAGCCTGGGCCAGGGCTCCCTCCCCTCAGCACCAAGGGACTTGCTCCTCCTGGGCCAGGGGCTCCCTCAGCTCACACTGAAAGAGTTTTTCCTGATGTTCAAATGGAACATAAAACCCACCAAAAGTTCCACTTTCACAAGCTCTGTGCCATGCTGGTGCTGGCCAAGGGGAGCAAGGCAGCCACTCAGAATGGAGCTGGAGCTGTCCTGCAGCCAAGCACCCAGGATGGGAGCACAGCTCAAAGAGACGCTGAGCAAACACCCAGGGTACTTGTCTGCTGTTTCTATACATAGAAATGCTGTGTGGGAGAGAGGGTGAGGGATGGTGATCTCAGTGCTGGAAGATCAAGGGCAGTGCCTGATGCCTCTGATCTGTGTGCCCCAAGCGAGCAGAAGCCCTGGGAACTGTCTGTCCCTTCACACTCCTGGCACAGCCTGTGCCAACCAACACAAGAGGCTGCTCTGCCCGTGGCTGAGCTGAATCACGCTCCTGGCAGATGGGGAGGTTAGTCACCAGGAGAAGGGGCAGCTGCCTTGGTGCTCATCAGCTCACCACCTTTCTTTAGAAGAGATGAAGACACAAAACAACTTGCTCATGAATCTGTTCCAGTGTAAGAATCTGCAGAACAGGATCCTTTGGCTGCTGGGGCAGCAGATAAACGAGATGCTGAGCAGAGCTCTGCTGGAGTCTCACTTGGGCTGCTCCTGCAGCCCAGGCACATGCACAGTTTGGGGTCTCTGGCCCCTCTGGGCCTCCTGCACAGGTAAATGAGCCAAGCAGTGAGCATGCCCACCAGAAAGCACAGCCAGATGGGCAGTCTGAGCCTGGCAGAGTGGCCAGGGAGGGGCTGAAAAGGAGATGGAGAGATGGGGGTTATGAAGTAAATGAAGAGGTTATGAAATAAACCACCACAATGAAGAGTGAGCAGCAGCTCATGTGAGATGCTGAAGGACTGCAAGGGCTGGGCTCCTGGGACACCAGAGTGCCTGCCAGCCTTCTGCCCCTTCCCTGCCTTCAGCCTCTTCCCATGAGATGGGATTTGGGCAGAAGGGTTCTGCCCAGGCTCTGACAGAGGCAGGCACACAGAGGAAAGCAGAGCCTGCCCTGCCTGCACAATGACCTGTGCATGCCTCTGTCTTGCAGGGTTCTGCTCAAGGCAGGGTTTCCTCCCTGTGACAGTCAGGACAACCAGGCATCTGACAGCTCCCCTTGGAGCCTACAACACAGACTGTGTAAAATCCTGAGCAGCAATAAATTGGGACCACATTCCCATCCCAAACAGACTAGACACAAAGAGCAGAAGACTCAGCACCTGCACCCACTCCACAAGGGCTGCTGGGAACAAAGCATGAACCTGACCACGCCAACACGAGGAGAAGGCTCAAGAGCCTGGAGCTCCTGAGAGGGGGTTTGAAGCACGACAAAGCAGAGCAGAAAAAGCAACAGGGTAAGGGACAAAGAGTCAGTGTGTCTGTGTGGAAGGAGAACAAGGGCCAGATATTCCAAAGAGCTGGAAGACTGGAGACTGGGCTCCTGTAAAGGCAACGTTCAGATGTGCTGCTTCTGATGCTGCAGTTTCTGTTGATAGGTGGCATTGCAGGACTGAGGTTACGCCTTCCCACAGCTCCAGGCTCCCTCTGCCACGGCTCAGAGCCAGAAGACAATCTGAGGTGGAGAAGCATGAGGAGCTGGGCAGCCCCAGAGCAGACACTGGATGAATTCCAGCAGGGAGGGCTGAGCAGGGATGACCACACACAGGCTGATGGGTCGCTGGGATGAAAGGCTCATCACAGCCCCAAGGGAGCAGAGGGAGCCCAGAGCTGGTGGTGTCAGTGGAGCAGCCCAGCCCAGCTGCCCCAGGGCCACCACAGCACGAGGGACAGTCCCTGCTCTGCCTGAGAGCCAGGGGCTGAGCTGATGGCAGAGGATCTCTGCAGCCCAAGGGCAACTGCTGCCTGCAGGGCTCCAGGACTGGAAGCCAGCAAGAGCACTGTGGGATCCTGCCAGACCAGTCAAAGGGCCCAAGGCAGGAAAAGGGAGGGATGGTGTGGACCAGGCAAGCACAAGCTCAGGAGAAGGTGAGTGTGGAAGAGGCCAGCTGAGTGCACCAGGCTGCTGGGCAGCAGGTCTGCCTGGCCACCACAGTCACACACATCTCAGGTGAGGCTGCACTCCTGGGTGAGGCTGCACTCCACACTGTACCTGTGTGTGAGTGAAGGTACAGCTGCCAGAAGCTGGGGAAGGGCCAGGGGTGGGGGTCCCATGGGTGCTGGGGTGCCAGTGACTCCAGAGACCAGCCTGTGTGTCAGTGCACGTGCACAGTCTGTGAGGAGCTGTCAGGCTGGCGTGGCCACTGAGCAGGGTGAGAGGCTTTGGAGCCAGGCACCACACAGGCCACAGACCTGGGGCAGATAATGGACAGGCTGAGGGTCTGGAGATTTGCCCCTGGAGGGACCAGACTGACCAGTGGGTTTGAGAGTCAGGTACTGGTATGGCCCAGGGTCTGGAGCAGCTGCCAGGGAGACTGGTTTGTGTTGCAGGGGCCCGTGCACCAGGCAGCCACAGAGACCTGGGGACTGGAGACCAAGTGGCTGTGGCCTGAGGAGTCCAGGGCACGTGTGTGTGTGTGTGTGCAATGTGTGTCAAGAGAGCTGAGCACCAGACAGTGGGGCTCAGGGATTCAGTGGGAGACACCAGTGGAGCCAAGCTCCTGTTAACTGGGCAGACTGGAGGCCCAAGGCCAGGGAGGGAGGGATCCATATGACACCTCCATAGGCACATCTGTGCATGTTCTCTTCTGACAGGCTGAATGTCACTGATTGGCATCCCTCTGTCTGTGCTTTCACGATGCTGGGTGCTTTCTGTGTCTATGGTTCTATGATGGGAGGCTGTGTGCTGAATGTGCCATGCCCACAGCTCTGTGTCCCCACAGCTCTGTGTCCCCACAGCTCTCTGTCCCCACAGCTCTCTGTCCCCACAGCTCTCTGTCCCCACAGCTCCGTGTCCCCACAGGGCACGTGGCTGCTGACTGGAGCAGCCTCACATCCATGGAAAGCTCCAGCAGTTACCTGGGAGCTCTCACCTTCCTTCTTCAAGACTGTCTGCTCCTCCTGAGGGGTCTGGTGAAATCTCCCACCCTCACAGTCAGGCAGAGCCATGGCTCTCCACTGGCATGGCTGGACGTTGCACTGAGGGCAATGGGCTGGTGGCTGATGGGGCTGGGACAAAGGCTGCACCCCATGAGCTTAAAGGGCTCTGCCAGCTGAAACCATCCTGTGATTGTATGGTAGGGAAGGTGCTGGTGAGCAATGAGAAGCTGCAGAGGCTGGGGAAGGAGTGAGGCTCAGCAGCCCTGGCCAGAGGGCCAGGCTGTGGCAGTTTGAACACAGGTTCCTGTGCTGCAGTTGTTTCAAGTTGCTCATCATCCACCAAACAGTCTCAGGACTAAACATGGAATCTGCCTGGAGCTCTGCTCCCAGTCCAGGGGCTGGTTCCCCTCCTCAGACCTCTGGGTGCTCTCTGCTGCCCCTTCCCAGCCATCAGCACCCACAGGCAGCCACCCCTCTGCTGGTTCTGAAACCTGGTTCAACTGCCAAACCAGTGTGAGGAAGACCAGGGCAGGTCAGGGCTTGCTCAGAGCTGTAGGCACATCCCTGCTCCTTGCACACAGAGCCAGTTTGTGGTACTGGAGGAGCTTCCCCCTACTGCTGGGCAAGGTCAGTTCCCACACAGAACCAGTCACCAAGCTCAGCTCTCACATGGAACCAGTCACCAAGCTCACCTTTCACATGGGATCAGTCACCAAGGTCACTTCCCACACAGAACCAGTCACCAAGCTCACCTTTCACATGGGACCAGTCACCAAGCTCAGCTCTCACATGGAACCAGTCACCAAGGTCACTTCCCACACAGAACCAGTCACCAAGCTCACCTTTCACATGGGACCAGTCACCAAGCTCAGCTCTCACATGGAACCAGTTACCAAGGTCAATTCCCACACAGAACCAGTCACCAGGCTCAGATTTCACATGGAGCCAGTCACCAAGCTCACCTTTCACATGGGACCAGTCCCCAAGCTCAGTTCTCATATGGGACCAGGCACCAAGGTCAGCTCCCACACAGGACCAGTCACCAAGCTCAGTTCCCACATGGGACCAGTCACCAAGGTCAATTCCCACACAGAACCAGTCACCAGGCTCAGATTTCACATGGAACCAGTCACCAAGCTCACCTTTCACATGGGACCAGTCCCCAAGCTCAGTTCTCACATGGGACCCAGTCACTAAATGCTCCTCTGCCTGCAAACACCCCTCAGGGCTTCCCACCTGCACTTCCTTGCTTGAATGTGCAAATTCACCTTTCAGCACCTGACATGTGTCAGGTGTTTTGGCAGCCAAGTACTGAGAGACCTTTGAAGCTAAAAGACTAAAGATGGATTTCAGCAAGAGATGGTCTGAGGCTGGAAGTTACAAGGCTAGAAATGAAGTCTCCAACTGAAAATGCCCATCTCAGTCGAACACCTCTCTAATCCACACACTGGGACAGGCTGATGGAAACGGCCCCAGAGACCTGTACAAGGCTCTGAGCTACACCACCATGTCTCCCTTTCTGAATAAGGCCCCCAGGACGTGGCTTTACCCTGCAGCAAAGCTGCTGTGCTCATTCTGAACCCACCTCCAGCTTCCCCTCCCAGCCAAACCACGTGCTCGTTGCTCCACTTGCCACAGCTTTGATGATCGTGCAGCCACGGGGAAATAGCTCAGGCAGCTGATCCAAGGGCAATGGTGACCTGCTGAGGGAGGTTACCAGCCAAATACGTTTGTTGTGCAGCTGAGCATCCAAACTGGGAGGGAGGAGGAGGGGGACTGTGAGTCTCAGCCAGGAGGAGGCTGCTCTGCTGCAGCACCAACCTGCTCCTCGTGCCCCAGGGGGCTGGATGTGCCTCTCAGGTTCTTTGCAATGTTCCTAATGCTACACACCAGGAAAAGTGTCAGCTCCACAAGAATTCTGCCAGATTTATGGGAGTTGGTGCCTCCTTTAGAGGCTGCAGAAGACACACCAACAGTGCAGATGTGACAGCCTGTGCCAGCTCCCTCCTGCCCACAGCTTCTGGGGGACTTTCTGGCTGCAAGAACCTGCCCAGGCTCAGGAAGGACACAGCAAAGGGCCCCGAGCCTCTGGAAGGTTTGCCACAAGCACAGAGGGGAAACCTGGGCCTGACTCACCACAGAAGGGAGAGCAGAGGGGAGCTGTGTGCTCTTCCCTCTGGAAGCAGGGCCAAGCACTGAGCTGCACCTCTGCTGACAGCTCCTCCAGCCCAGGCTCTGTTATCCATGGGACTCCCTGTGCTCCTGGCCCTGCACATGGGCTGCCAGCCCTTCTGCCTGCCCTGCAGCAGCTCATCCCACTCTGCAGCATCACATTCTGCCCTGCAGCAGCACATCCTTCCTGCCTTGCAGCAGCTCATCTTACCTGCCTGCCCTGCAGCAGCACATTCCTGCTGTCTGCCTTGCAGCAGCACATTCCTGCTGTCTGCCTTGCAGCAGCACATCTCTCCTGCCTGCCCTGCAGCAGCACATCCCTGCAACCTGCCATGCAGCAGCTCATCCCTCCTGCCCTGCAGCAGCTCATCCCTCCTGCCCTGCAGCAGCACATTCCTCGTGCCCTGCAGCTGTGCCACAGCAGTGCCTGTGGGACTCCTGTCTTGTCTGAAGCGCACGGCATGGTCAGCACCTCAGCACAGACACATCACAGCTGCTCCCTGCTTCAGCCACAGGCTCTCCATTAGCTCCACATTCAACACCAAGCTCATCACCATGTCTGAGGTACTTGCTCTAGACAAAGTATTGCCAGGAGGATCCCAGAGCCCTGATGGGAGCTCCAGGGTGCCTGGGCTGCAGGGGTGCAGTGGCAATGAGCACCCGGGAGTCAGAGCTGTTTGCAGTGTGAGCTTCAAACTGCAGAGAGAATCACAGCAGCTGAGCTGAGCAAAGCCTCCTCACCTGCCCCAGTCCCAGGAGCACTGCCACAACCAGTGCAGCTCTGCTTGCCTGACACCACCCACAGCCACAACCTGCACCCCAGCATCACCACGTCAGACCCACGCAGACATCACCCACTGCATCCCAGCCTTTAAAGCCTGATGCCTTCTGCCCAGGGAGATGGGAGAAAGCAAAACCCCAGGAGGTTCCAGCCCTTCCTCTGACTGGATGTGCTGCCAGTCCAGGGTGTGCTGCTTGGCAGCTGTGAGGAGACACACAGCAGGGCTTGGCTGTGTCACCCACCTCCAACCTTCCCAAAAGCTCCCTTCCCGTCCCGTCTAACGCAGGGCTGGTTCACACACTCCCTGCAAATCCAGCCTCACTCCTCTGCCAGCACTGCTCCCTTGGAAGGGGCAGGAGTCATCTCACAGCCCTTCCTGCACCCACAATGTGTTTATTGCTGTTTAAACTCCCTGGGACCCCTTTACAACTGTGGCACAGAAACGGGCACCTCACGGACGCTTCAGTAACTTCTCAGTTGCCTTATTGTAACAGCCTTTCCTCTGGCTTTGGTGGACTTGCCCTGCTCATATCCCACCCATTTAGCACAGACTCTGAACGTGGTTTTCACCTGGAAGTACCACAGCCACATCTCCTGCCTTTTGCTTCCAGGGCGAGGAGAGTCCCTATAAACATCCACAGTGACGTTATTGCTCCGTTGTAAATCACTCCCTGAAACTCTCCTGTGCTGCACCTGCCCTGTGCAGCATCCACCACCTCCTTCTCCTGGCCTGGCCTCGAGGTCCTGCACTAACACTGATGCAAACAATAAGAGAATCACAGAACTGACAGAGGCACAGCATGGTGGGGTGTGCAGGGTCCTCCAGAGCTGCTGCAGCCCCAAACCCTGCTCCAGCAGCTGCCCCTGGCTCAGGGGGCACAGGAACGTGTCCAGCTGGGGTTGGGAACCTTAAGCAGGAGCCTCCACACCCTCCCTGGGCAGCCTGGGCCAGGGCTCCCTCCCCTCAGCACCAAAGGAGTTACAAGCCTGACAATGCCAAGATGCAGGAGCAGGCTGTGCTGGCGCTGCTGGGGCCCTGCCCCGGCTTCCTCCTGTCCCCTGGGGAGCCTGCACCCCCAGCTCATTTGCTGTGCCTCTCTGCTGAGCCCTTGGGCCACACTCTGATCCTCACTTTTCTCTCTTTTAAAGACAACCAGGAGGACTCTGTTGGCTGTGGCCTGAGAGCAGAGCAAAGGCAGAGCACAGACATCACCACCCCGGGAAAGGAGAGAGGCTGGGGGCAGATGGAAGCACCGAGCCCTGTGTACCCAGTCCATGCACTTCTTCTTCCAGAGCCCACTGCTTGTACCACAGCAGGCAGAGCTGCAATAAACACCAGTGCACAACAACCCCAACAGGCCTCCAGAGAGGCAGCTGAGGAGTCTCTTCTCCAGGCTCTGCCTCCCCTGTAACTCCCGTTAGCAGGAGGGACGCTGCCAGCTCATCTCCCCGCACACAGAGCGAGCATCTGCCTCAGCTACTGCACCTGAAGCACATTTCTCCACCAAGGCCCCCAGGCAGCAGGCACTGAGGAACAATCATCACCCAAAACACCTCAGAGAGGGGAAACACCACGGTCACGGGGCCGTGTGGCCCGGTCCCGCGCAGCCCCAGCGCCGCCCCGCTCACCTCGATCAGAAAGTCCCCCGTGCGCAGCCCAGCTCGCCAGGCAACTCCCTCCACATCCACGGACTCCAGGTACTGCAGCGCTGGGAAGGCTGGCGTTGGCGTGAACTCCTCGATTGGGGTCTCGGCTACGGAACAAAACCACGAGAGGTTGAGATGGCAGCAGGCAGAGGGTGGGCAGCACACATCCAGGGGCCTGGGAACGTCTCTGCGTGCTGGCTGGGAAGAACACGCTCTCAGGGCTCAAGCTGCCACCGCAGCTGATGCTGCAGCTCTGCTCTGCTGCCTGAGCTCCCAGCGCTTGGCCACGGGGAAAGAGAAGGAGATGCTGGTAATGGACAAGCAAACACGAATGTGTGGCTTCCCACGAGCCTCACCCAGCTCCCAGGGCACCAGATGCAATGAGAACAACATCCCTGAGGAGCTGCAGCAGGGGAAGAGCTGCAGCAGGGGAAGAGCTGCAGCAGGGGAAGAGCTGCCCGAGGCAGCAGCTCCAGGCCTGTTCTGCAGGCAGCAAAGGGCCCACGTGCAGCATCGCCCCGTCCTGCTGCCGGCCTCGGTGCCCACATTGCTGCCTCTCCTGCTGGACACCAGCAGCTCAGGAGCTCAGGGACACTTGGTGCTGGACATCTACATTACCCAAACGAATCCCACTCCTCATCAGTGCAGCTTTAATTGAATTCCTGGCTGGAAAGCCTGCTCCTGCTCCCCAACCCCACCCCCATTTCCAGGGAAGGGATTTCCTCAGGCAGTGCAGTCACATCACCCAGCTCCAGCCCATCTTGTTCCACTGCCCTGGGGTGAAGGAGTTTTGCATGGGGGATGCCCAAGTGAGAGCAGAGAGGTGCTTGTGTGATGTGCTACTTGGTGCTGTGTGATGAAGGAACAAGCTTCCCTCGCCTGTTTGTCAAGAGGACAACGTTGCAGATCTTCAGGAACACCAGACCTGTCACAGAAATGAGGCAGAAAGGCCACAGCTACTCTTGACATGCTGCCCAGACTCTGGTCACCTGAAGTGAGCAGGGGCAGTCAGATGGGATGCTGACCCCAGCACAGAGCACCTCAGCTGTGGCTCTTTCAGAAGCTGGTCACGATTCTCCAAGAAGAGTTTCATTCTCCCCTGTGCAAAGAGACCTGCTGCCTGAGCACCTGGGTTATAAAGCATTGCAACAGGCTGCCCAGGGAGGTGGGGGAGACCCCAGCCTGGAGATATTCAGAAGAGGCAGAGATGAAGTTTAGCTTAGTGCTGGGCCTGGCATTTTGAGGGGAGTGGTTGGATTTGATGATCTTGAAGGTCTTTTCCAACCATGATGACTCTCTGATGCTGTGACTCTGTATCTGCTTTGTGCAGATGGCACTGGAGTCCTTTCACACACCACCACAGCACTGGAGCAGTGAGGACTTTGTCACCAGGTCTTATATGACTGGAAATAGCTGAAGCAGATCCAGGAGAAGCTTGAGTCATCCCTTTCCTAGTGGCAGGCAGCCTCACTCCTGCCTTTCCCGTGCTCCCAGGGAGACGCCTGTGCCACGGATGAGGAGAGAGAGGGACCTTCCCAAGAAACGTGCTGCTGCTCAGTGTCACCACCTGGCCACTCACACAGCCTTCCAGGAGCAGCACCCACAGGCTCACCTCCCCTTAGTGGCAGCCCCAGGACCAGAGAGGGGACTGTGCCACCCCCAGTGACCTGCACTGCACTGGGCTTGGGGCTGTTCTGAGCCAGCAGCAGCCTCCAAGGTGAAGCTGGAGATGGGCTACCAGATACAGCAGTGCTCAGCAAGCTGGGGGTGGTGAAGGTGCAATCCTGAAACCATCTGTGACAACTGCTCTGTTTTCCCTGCCTGCAGAAACAAGAGACAACAGCACCTGACAGTCACAGAAAATTACTGACACAGAAGGAGTGAGTGGCTCAAAAGCTCAGGCATGCTCTGACTGGAAGTGCAAAGCCCACTGGAGGGTCACTGAGTGGATTTACTCCTCCCCTACCTGAGACAGCCACTGCTCCAGGCCAGATGTCCAACAGCAGGCTGGAGCTGTGCAGCAGAGCCTTCTCCTGCAGCAGCAGCACAGTGGCTGTTCCACTGAGCAGCTCCTGAGCACACACGGATGTCCAGGAGGAGAAGAGGCTGACAAGCCCTTGTTCTGCCTAATGATGCAGCATCTGTCATGCACCAAAAGACATGAGTGCCTGACACAGTGCTGTTTGCACACCAGCAGTGTAGGTCTCGTGGTCCTGACCAGGGTGCACACAGATGCCTGGCAGATGGCAGATCTGATGCTGCAGTGCATTGCTTGGGAGCTACTGAAGGGTGATCAATACAACAGCATGAAGAAGGGTTTGCAAACCAGCACCAAGACCTGCACAGAAGACTCTCAGAGCTTGGCCTCAGTGCTGCCTTCCCCCCAGGCTGAGGAACTCACACATGCAGCACAGAAGCTGAAGCTGGTTGGTGAGAAATTCAAGAGCAAGGCCACAGTTGCACAGAACAGCTGGTTCAGCACATGCAGAGCCCAGGAACTCAAAGCAGAGACCCTGGGCAGCCTGGCACCCCTGTGAGTGGAAGGCTCTCAGCCAAGGCTTTTCAGTGCACTGATGGAGATGCCCTTTCTCTCACAGATCTTTAGTCCATGCAGGATTCACTGCCTCATCTTCACTTAGAAGGGCCAGTGGTACAAGGACACCCTTTGCTAGTGTAGGGACAGCTCTGAGCAGGATGCACTGAAGGATCCAGGACAATCTTTTAAGAAATCAAACACCAAGTGTTGTCTTTAGTGGCTGATGATGCCTGAACATCCATTTTCCTTAGAGACATGCAAGAAGCAAGTCAGACAAGACCAGGATTGCCTCGTCTGATATCATGCACAAGGCCAGAGCCTTCAGCAAAGGGCCCTGGAGGTGCATCCACCTCTCACCTCAGCTGCTGTATGCAGAGAGCACAGCCTGGAACATCCATCACTCCATTATCAAAACAATGTATTTCTAAGAGCTGTGTCAAAACCCTAATGAAGCAGTAGATTCACTAACAGAGCCAGTGGATGATCTTGTGCATAATCTCCTCAGATGTCAGGTCACTCCAGTAAATGTGACCTACATTCTCTTTTATCCCTGTAAAACGTGCAGACACTGATCTCACACAGATAAACACATCCCCATCACCTACCAGCCTGCTTCTGGGGAATGCAGTCTCAAACCTCTGGGCAAGATTTCCTCTGCTAAATCAGACAGCCATCAGCTAGCACCAGGCCAGGATACCCTTTGCCTGACAACACATGAATATGCTGAATGATGGCTGATGTTTCTCCCTGAGAGGGGTGTGAGCCCTGTGCCAGGCTGCCCAGGGAGCTGGGGGAGTGCCCAGCCCTGGAGGGACCCCAAAGCCCTGGGCTGAGGTGCTGAGGGCTGTGGGTCAGTGCTGGCTGTGGCAGGGGGAGGGCAGGGTTGGACTCCAGCATCTCCAAGGGCTTCTCCAACCTCAGTGACTCTGAAAATGGAGCACTCATAGGGATGTAACTTGAGGTAGGACTTTTTCTGGCCCCCTGTTCTGTATTCTCAAGGTATTCTTGTGTGCCTCAGGTGGGCTGTGGAGTCTCCTGCTCTGGAGACATTCCAAACCCACCTGGATCAGTTTGTGTGTGACCCAACCAGAGGGATGCTCTGATTCCCACCAACAGCTTTCCATGTTGAAGTGGCCACCAGCTGACAAATCACCCCCACTATGTTTAGAAATGCCAATGTAACCTCTGGTGGCTCCAAATCCTTCAGCACCTCCCCAGCATAAAGTTCAGGTCTCACACCAGTTCTTTCAATAGTCTGAAGCTCAAAGAGCCACAAACACGACCTTGCTGCAGACCACAGCTCCAAAACCAGGTGCCCATTAACTCACACTAGCCTCAGGCGCAGAAGGATGCGAGGTTTGAGGTGAGGAAGAGCTTGTGCACTGCCTGAACCTCTGAAAATGGGAAGAAGGGGAGGATCAGGCTCTCTGGACGTGAGGCAAGTGCAGGGCTCCCATCATACACACCATAAAGCCATGAAACAGGGGAAGTCCCTGCAGAGGACAGCACTGGGCAGGTGACAATGGAATGGGATTCCTGCCAGGAGAAGGAGCCTGGCATGAGCAGAGCCCTTTCTCGCAGCAGTCCTCTGGGCTCAGCCCTGCTGCCACCCCCCAGGGCACAGCTCACAAGTGCTGCCCTGCCTTTCCCCCAGGGCTGGTGGGGAAATCCCCAAGCACAGCTCAGACAAGAGTCTGAGGGATGGTTCAGGGATGCATTCCTCATGTTGCTAATCACAGACTCACAGCATGGTGGGGTTGGAAGGGACCTTTAGAGCTCATCCAGCCCGACCCCCTGCAGAAGCAGCTCCCACCTAGATCAGGTCACACAGGAACGTGTCCAGGGGGGTTCTGAAGCCCCCCAAGGAAGGAGCCTCCACACCCTCCCTGGGCAGCCTGGGCCAGGGCTCCCTCACTCCAACACTGACACAGTTTGTCCTGATGTTTCAATGGAACTGGTTGTGTTCCAGCTTCATCCCATCACCCCTTGTCCTGGTGCTGGATACCACAGAACAAAGTGCTGCCCCAACCTCCTGACACCCACCTTTTAGGTACTTACAAATATGCATGATCTCCCCCCCCAGTCTCCTCCAGACTAAAAACTGGTCACTTTCCACTGACCAGTTCCTGTATCTATAGATGAAGTCAGCCTAGGCAAGCCAGCCTTGCAGCCAGTGTTACCACCCTCACTGTGGATGTGATGCATGAGGGCTCCAGGCACCCCCTTTTCTGTGGGCTGGAGTTCTCAGGTCTGCAGCAACTACATGCTGTGACACACTGTAAAGTGTCACCAGTGCCTTAAAGACTCAGCAAACAAGCAAATGCATCCTGCAGTCAGAGCTGTGCCCAGATGAAACAAACACCAGAAGCACAATTTAACAGGGGAATAACCACAGAGGAAGCAACCAGTCCTCTATTGCTGCTGCCTGAGGTCCCAGCACTCAGCCAGGGAAAGAAATGCCAGAAATGGACAAGCAAACACGAGCTAACCCCCCCTTTCCAGGCAGAGGAGGAGGTCTGCAGGGCTAACTGCTCTGAGTGCCTCCCCTGGCCGTGTCAGGCTGTGGATGGAGGAGCTGTGACCCCCAGGCCCAGCTGCAATCCAGCACTGCATCTCCCATCTGCCTCAGTTTACTCCAGATGTGTTGTTTCCTGGAGCCTGCAGCCGTGGTTCCTTGTCTCAGTCCTTTATGGCTGCTGTTAGCTCTCAGCCACGTCCATCAGTGCTGTGCTCACGCTTGGTCAGGGTGTGCAAAGGGAGGAACTTACCCCCACAGCAACTGAAACTCCCTGTGTAAAGCCAGACAAGATGCAAAACCAGCTCAGCAGCCGAAAGCCCAGCCCTGCCCTTACTCCTTCAGCTGATGGGAACTGGGCACGTTGTTCCCCCAGAACAGAACGACGTGGGACGTGGGACAGCAGCCCCATGGAGCTCCTGTGAGGCACAGCACCAGCAGGACACCCTGGTGCTGGGACATCTCCTTAGAATCACAGGATGGTTTCAGCTGGCAGAGCCCTTCCAGCCCATGGGGTGCAGCCTCTGTCCCAGCCCAGCACCCACCAGCCCATTGCCCTCAGTGCAGCACCCACCCAGCTCTGAAACCCCTCCAGGGACGGTGACTCCAGCAGCTCCCTGGGCAGCTCCTTCCAAGGCCTCACAACCCTGTCAGCAAAGAAATTCCTCCTCACATCCAGCCTGAGCCTCCCCTGCTGACACTTGAAGCCATTTCCTCTTGTTCTCTTGCTTGTTAACAGGGAGAACAGACCCACCTCTGTGGCTGCAGCTTCCCTTCAGGTAGAGAGTGAGAAGGTCTCCCCTGAGCCTTCTTTTCTCCAGGCTCAACAGCCCCAGACCCCTCAGCCCTTCCTCAGCTGAGATGTGCTCCAAACCCTTTCCCAGCTTGGTACCTGCCTCTGGATCCTCTCCAGCACCTCCATGTCCTTGTAGAGAGGGGCCCAGAGCTGGGCACAGTGTTGGAGGTGCAGCCTCACCAAAGCCGAGTCCAGGGCAATGATCAGCTCCCTGCTCCTGCTGCCAACACTGTTCCTTCCAAATCACCAGAGTCTCTGGAAGAGGCAGAAGCCCCCCCTGGAGAATAACACTCTGTCAAAGGGTGAGCTGTGGGAGAAGCCACAAGTGCCACTCTGGTGTTCCCATGGCAGCCTGTGCAGCCCACGAGCCTGGTGTGGACAAGCCGAGCTGCTCTGGGTGCCAGGACACAGCTCTGTGCTCAGCCACCCTGCAGACAGCACATCCCAGAGCCAGCCCTGGCCAGGGCTCAGGGCAAACCTCAGCAGCACTCCCTGCCTCCTCTTCCAGCCAGCCCTTGGGAGGTGGGCACAGAGGCTGACGCTGACAGGGCTGGAGCAGGTTCCAACCTGGCACCACGATGCCCAGTTGATGTTGGGCTGTTCTGCTGGCAGAGACACGAAGGGGATGATCAGGAGACCAGATCTGGTTTATTGCTTTGGTCTGGGCTGTGGTGATCAAGCACAGAGCTGCCCAGACCCTGCTGCTGAACAGCCCCAGCCACACCATTCACATCCCTCTGTAACCTTTTCCTCAGTTCTGGACACTCTTTTTGCTGCCTCAGCTTCGCCCCACATGGACAATCTGCCTCCAGGGACCTTCTCCCCATTCACCCTGGCCTTGCTCCATCTGTACTCACATCTGGCATCACCAACACCGTTGCCTAGGTCATCTCAGCCTTACCTGGCATCACTGAGAGGTACCTTCTGGGGACCCCAAAGGTCTGCAGTGCTCCCTGTCAGCTCTCTGTGAAGTTTGGGCATCACTCAGTGTAACTCATCAAACCCAGCTGCTCCTCAGGAACGCTGCCAGTGGCTTTGTCAGCTCCCTCACCACTGTCTGGCATCTCCCACCTCTCCCATCGAGTCCAGCCCTTCTCTGCCTCCTGCTCAGCCTCACCTCAGCCTCGTGAGCAGCTCAGCCCTCCTGCCTACAGCCCCAGCACAACAGGAGGCACCAACCAGAACAACCAGCAGCGTTCAGAGCTGGCTGTAGCCCTGGTGAGGGAGTGTGAGGACACCAGAACTCCTTTCACACCTGGGAACCTCGACCTGTGTCTCACAGAGGCCTCAGCAAAGGCTGAGAGCAGCAGAGCAGCCACCACAACATCCTCTTTGGGAACGGACCCTCCAAAACACCGTTCCAAGATCAGAGCCCAAGGGACAGCTTTGGGACACAAGTACTCGGTGACAACTGAACTCCAAGTGCCTGCTCAGGAAGGAGACACAGCTTCAGGAGGCTCTTATCCAACTGGCCAAGGCAAAGTTAGATCAAAAGGTCTGGAATGAAATCACAGACATCCTTGCGGGTAACGAGGTGAAACCTCCTCACGAGGAGGTGTCCTGTCCCTTGCCAAAGCTCATGGTTTACATCTCAGGAAGCATCATTCCCATCTCCCAAGGACCTGCCACGTTAACCCTACAGCCTCAGCTGTGCAGTGTGATCACAGCAGCCATGTCCTGCTCTGAACACCCCTGTCCAGGCACTCTGACAGCCAGGACAGCAGCTCCAGCTGCCTGACAGCAGCCCTGACAGAGCCCCCTCACCACAGAGGCACAGCATGGTGGGGGCTGGCAGGGTCCTGCAGAGCTGCTGCAGCCCTTGCAGACTTGCTCCTCCTGGGCCAGGGGCACTGCCTGTGTGCCAGCCTGTGCCCGCTGCCCCTTGGGCTGCCACTGCCCAGCACACACCAAACCCTGGCCCCAGCCTCCTGACACCCACCCTGCAGGGACTGAGCAGCACTGAGGAGATGCCCCTGAGCTCAGGCTTCTGTTGCCCAGGCTCAGCAGCCCCAGGGCTGCAGCCTTTCCTCCTCACACACATCTTGCAGCCCCTCAGCATCTCAGCAGCCCTGCACTGGCCTCTCTGCAGCCCTTCCCTGGCTCTCTGCAGCTGGGCAGCCCAGCACTGGCCACAGCCCTGCACATGAGGCCTCAGCACATGGGGCAGAGCAGAGGCACAGGGGAAGAAACACCAGGAAGCCCTGGGGTGGCTCTGACAGTCCCCTCAACACCACAGGTCTGGGGGCAAAGGCCCTGCAGCACCCCAATCCTGCCCTGCAGCACCCCAATCCTGCCCTGCAGCACAGGGCTGCTGACAGGGGCACGTTGGCATCCTGGAAGGACACCCGTGCCACAAAGCTGGCTCAGTGGCACCTGCCTTGGCCAGCAGCATGCCCACAGCTGAGAGGTCTCTCCCCCCTGCCCATCTGTGCTGTCTGTTCCCCCAGGGCCTCACACACTAAATCCCAGCCCAGACTCTGACCCTTGCAGCACCACACAATGCAGCTGAGCTCTGTGTTCACACTGGCCACGAGGAAGCATTTCATTAGCAGAGGGTGGTCAAAGGCTGGAACAGGATTCCTATAGAGCTGGTCAATGCCCCAAAGCCTGTCAGTGTTTGAGGCATTTGGACAATGCCCTTAACAACGTGCTTTAACCCCTGGTCAGCCCTGGAATGGTCAGGCAGTTGGATTAGGTGATGGCTGTAGGTGAAGTCTCCATTCCATTCCATTCCATTCCATTCCATTCCATTCCATTCCATTCCATTCTTTGCAAACACAGCTTTGTTTTGGACAAGATGCTTTTAGTACCAGCCAAGCTTGGCAGTGAACAGCAAGTTAATGCAAGCAGAGCAAATGATGAAGACCTGTGCTGGTTTTGGTTGGGACAGAGTTAATTTTCCTCAGAGAAGATCTAAGGAGGCTGTATTTTGGATCTGTGCTGGAAAGGGTGTTGACAGCACAGGGATGTTTTAGCTGCTGCTGAGCAGGGCTTGCACAGCACCAAGGCCTTGTCTGCTCCTCACCCCAGGCTGGGGGTGCACCAGGAGCTGAGAGGGGACACAGCCAAGACCACTGACCCCAGGGACATCCCAGACCACAGGACACAGTGTTCAGCACATAAACTTGGGGGAAGAAGAAGGAGCACACGTGGTGTGATGGTGTTTCCTGGAGCCGCCTGCTTGCTGGTGGGGAATGAACTGCTGATCTTCCTTCACTGTGTGCAGCTTTTGCTTTACCTATTGAGCAGCTTTTGCTTTACCTACTGAGCAGCTTTTACCTCAGCCCACCCGTTTTCTCACTTTTACCCTCTGGTTCCCTCGCCCACCCCAGCAGGAGCCAGCAAGCAGCTGCCTGGGGCTGTGCCTGGGCTTCAACCACCACAAGATCCCAGCTGCTTCACCAGAAACACACTTACAGGGAGGACACCAAAATAATACTGTAGCTGCCTTGGTGCTTCTCACCCAAGCCCTGAAGGCATGTCTCAGGGCAGAGGCAGGGGCTGCACAGCTCTGCTCTGAACCCAGCCAGCCCCGGAGCAGGAGGCAGCTGCTTGCAGCTGGGTGCTCAGCAGATAACAAGCACTGATGGAGTAGGTGTGTTTGGGGCTGTTATGTAAAAGCCTCTCCTGAATGTTAGTTCTTCAGGCCACTCTCAAAGCTGTGTCCTAAGCAGCCTTTGCTGCATCTAGACTCTACTGGGCTTGTTTCTGGCTTCCCATTGGATCTCCATAATGAAGACACCACAGATGGCAGATCTGACGCTTGAAGTGCTCTGTCTAAACACCCCCAGTCCATCCTGAGAGTCAAAAAGTGCCACAGCACTCCTCTGCACAAAAGCCAAGCTGTGACAGCCACCAGTGAGCTCTTCCACTTCCATCAGACTTCATGGTACCAGCATCGTGCTCAAAAACTCACTGCAGGGCTTTAGGACATCTCCCCTTTGCTCAGGCTCTGAGCACACTTCCCTCCCCACACCCCTCCTCATGCCTCCAGGGCTGGCCAGGGCAGGAGCTGCAGCTCCCAGAGACCTCAGATCAATGAGACCCAGCACCAGGCACTTCACAGCACCAGAACCTGGGCTGCAGAGGATCCAGAGCCTGAGGTCACTGCTGGACAGGAAACAGAACTAAAACGCCCTGAACATGATCCCACCTGCTACAGATCCAGCCACCTTCTGTGCTTGCCTTGCTGATCCACACAAGGGGGCTTGTCTCAGTAACTGCCACACCAGCTGCTCTTCACACAGAGATACAAACACAAACTGAGGCTGAACATCAAACCTCCACCTTCCCGTGGAGAAAGCGTGGCAAAAAAACCCCAGTGGGTGTTTGTGAAGGGAGCAGATGCCAGCCCTGCACAAAACCTGCCCAATGCCAGCCCTGCTGAGACCCTGCCCAATGCCACCCCTGCACAGACCCTGCCCAATGCCACCCCTGCACAAAACCTGTCCAATGCCAGCTCTGCACAGACCCTGCCCAATACCAGCTCTGCACAGATCCTGCCCAATGCCATGCCTGCACAGACCCTCCCCAATGCCACCCCTGCTGAGACCCTGCCCAATGCCACCCCTGCTGAGACCCTGCCCAATGCTACCCCTGCACAGACCCTGCCAAATGCCAGCTCTGCACAGATCCTGCCCAATGCCACCCCTGCTGAGACTCCTGCCCAATGCCAGCCCTGCACAGACCCTGCCCAATGCCAGCTCTGCAGAGACCCTCCACAATGCCACCTCTGCACAGATCCTGCCCAATGCCACCTCTGCAGAGACTCCTGCCCAATGCCAGCCCTGCACAGACCCTGCCCAATGCAAGCTCTGCACAGATCCTGCCCAATGCCACCGCTGCAGAGACCCTCCACAATGCCAGCCCTGCAGACACACTGCCCAATGCCACCCCTGCGCAGACCCTCTCCAGCCCCAGCCCTGTGCCTTCCCCTTGGAGCCCATGCAGACCCAGCTCAGTCCTGGCCATGGGACCAGGTCCATGGAGAAGGACATGTGTGCAGAGCTGGAGGAGCCTGGCGAGGCCAAAGTGGTGCTGGAGCTGTGGGGACTTCCAAGCACGGGCCTGGCAGCCACACAGTCCCAGTGGCCACTCTGCATGGAACCAGAGGCTCCCAGGCAGTGCTCTGGAGCATGCAGGGGCTGGGGACAGCCTGTGGGGCCCTGCTGCAGCCCGTGGGGCTGGGGGACACTGAGACCTCCCCATCGGCGAGTTGGCACTTTGGTCACGAGCTGTGACCTCCCCATTGCACCAGCAGCTCCTCCATGGTCTGGCTCAATGCAAGGAAGGGCACTGAGGGGCAGAGAGGCCATGGTGGGCAGAGGGGAGCAGGAGGGGCTGACAGGAGGCCATGGCAGAGGGGCACTTGCTTCAGGGAGCAGCGAGAGCTGTGGTGGGCTGAGCAGAAAGCTGGAAAGCAGGTTTGCACCAAGGCAGGTGCAGCTGGCAGAGCAGGGGAAGTGCTCACTTACTTGGCTGGAGAACTGGGGGGTGGGTGAGGGGAGTAAAAAACCTGGCAGCATTTTGGAGAGAAGCAGGAGCAAATCCAGCCCCACAGCATCTCCCCACAGTGTACTCCATCAGCTGCTGGGAGAGACACCCAGATCCCAGGACGCAACCGTCTCAGGGGATGTGATGAATAACAGAACCCACCACAACCAGGGACAACGAGCATCAACTGGGCCAGGAAAAACGTTCCTCTGCCCAGGGAGCTGGTAGCACGGATTTGCTGAGCCCATGGGAGGTGCAGCCACTGCCTGAGCTGTGCCAAGCACTGCTCACAGCACCCAGGGAAGGATGTGTGGACGCTTCAGGAATCACATCACTAAGCAGACAGCGCCTGACCTGTGCTCAGGTGAGGCAGGAACAGGGAGGGTGCTCTGCTCTAGGCATGGAAGACACTGGTTGAGTTCAGGGTGTTATTAGCCAAGAACTACCATCCTTCTGCATTTGAGCACGGGTCTGTCACTGGTGTGTGTGAGAGGAAGGGGATGGTCTCTGGGGCAATGAAGTGAATCCCCCTGGGGCTGCTGCACCTTCCCATCTGCTCCAAAGGCAACGGCTGCAGGCAAGTCCCCTGTTTGAAAGCTGCAGCTCTTCAGTCTCCTGCAGGGACAAGGATAAAATAACCTTTCCCCAAAGGCTCAGGGGGTTGAGTGGCCCAGGGCTGCTGCCCCCTCTGGGAACTGGCTGAGGCAGGGAGGGAAGGGGCTGGGCTGGGACTGGCTCTCCAGGGTGGTGGAGAGCGTTCTGTGCCCGGGGTGCAGCTGATGAGGCAGCTCACACACACAGGCAAATCTGTGCTTGGGAAGGAATGGATCCTCCAGCAAGACTGGTGGAAGCCATGCAAGGTTTCCAGCATCCTCTGCAGCGTGGAGTGCAGTTTCCTTTGAGGCTCGTCCAGCTGAGGCTCAGTAACCAGCTCCCTCCCTCTGCAGATGCTCTGGTCCCTCCCGTTTCCAGAGCCCTGCTCCACTTCACCCCACGAGGCCTCAAGTGTTTTGCACTGATTATCTAAATGAAACCTGAGTGGAGATGACACCAAAGGGGCCAAGACAGAGTGCCAGTGCTCCTCCAGCTCAAACCCCGGGGCAGCACCAAGCACTGGGCTGAGGGGCTGGGAAACACGGAGGGGACTCAGAGCCACCACGGCCCCCTGTCCAGAGGATGCTGCTGCCCAAGGGGCTTCATCAGGCTCCCCAGCAGCCCTGTCCCAGAAGGCAGCACACACCATGCCCACACTGCCAGGGCTTCCCAGCCTCTGCAGCAATGCCAGGCTGGGGCTCCACCACAGCCCCACCACCACTGTTCAATCCACCGCCCAGTCCTCTGTTCCAGCCTCGGCAGACAAAGGAGAGCTCAGAGCCCACAGACCTCAGGAGGGCAACCACGAGAAGAGAGAGGCAAAAGGAAACGGGATAAAACTGATCCAGTTCCTCACTGCTGCAGGTCTGATCTGGCAAAGGAAAGGATGCCATTTTGAGCCCTGAAGTTTCACTCCACGTTGCACAGGCTGCTGTGAGCAGACATGGATGTCACACGGAGACAGGGGGGACAGACAGCGACCACGTTGCGCCAGGAACGCAAACACAGCCCCGGGCACACGGAGCCCTGTCGCCCTACAGACACAACAAAGGCAACCCAGGAATCCTCACCCAGAATCACCCCCCAGGATAAAGCCCAAACCACAACCCCCTTCAGCCACCACGGCGTCCGGGAAGGGAGCAGCAGCCCTGCCCCAGCTGGCAGCCACTGGTGTGAGCTTCCCCTCCTGCATCCTGCAGCTTACGGGCAAGGAAGGGACAGAAGCAAGTGCTGCTGTGCTTTGGCTTCCTGCAGCTGCCTTTCTGAGAGCCCCTCACCTCTGCCCTGCCTCTGCTCTGGCCTCTCCAGCCAGGTCTGGTCTGGCCTCTCCAGCACTGGGGCTGAAGCCTGTTTCCTATGTGATCACAAGCACACCCATTACACCAGTCCCTGTAGCAAAAAAGCTGTTTCTGCCCAGAGGAACCTGGCCCAAGGTCCCAGCTGTGTGAGCAGCTCCAGGAGCCCCAGGGCTGCGTGGGGCCACGTGCCCCCAGCATGGGCAGCAGCTCTCACCGGCAGCAGGGGCTGGGAGGAGCGCTGGCAGCCGCAGGACAGACATCTGCTGGTCTGCCCTCCTCCTGGGTCTGAACCCCAGCACAGCCAGGGCTCCCAGGACTTGATCCCCAGCACAGCCAGGGCTCCCAGGACTTCAACCCCAGCACAGCCAGGGCTCCCAGGACTTCAACCCCAGCACAGCCAGGGCTCCCAGGACTTCAGCTCCACACAGCCAGGGCTCCCAGGACTTCAACCCCAGCACAGCCAGGGCTCCCAGGACTTCACACAGCCAACGTACAGGGAAAGCCTTCATTCAACACCAGCCCCGAGGCACAGAGGACACAGACCCTGCCCCACAGGGCACCTGAAGCACGGCAGCTGCACCTTATGTGCCGGGTAAACAGGCAGAAGTGACAACTCCTACCACCTGCACCAGAGAAACGCCCCAGGAAGGGCGAGAGATGCACGAGTGGCACCTTCTGCACAGCACACGCAGCCAGAGCCGAGCTGCACTCACACTGCCTCGCTGCCAGAGGAGGAGAGTCCCCGGAGAGACCCCGGCGCACGGGGGCTGGAGCAGCTGCGGGGGGCAGCCAGGGAAACGGGGTGCTGAGCACCAGCAGAGGCAGCTTTTCCCTCCCCAGCCCCGGGACCGAGCGGAAGAAGCAGCCCTTACCTTTGGCCCCTCGCAACACAAACCCGAATCCCTCATGCTCCCTCTTCTGCAGCACGGCCGTCTTCTCCTCGATGATGTAGTCACTGGGCAGGAAAGAGCACAAGAGAATGATGCTGGGGTTAGATTTCAGCACCATGCTGCCAGGCGGAGGTGGCCTTTGTGCCTGCGACAAGGAGACCTCTTCTCATCCACCGTTTCATCTCAGCAAGGAGTTGGGGCACGAGCTGCTTCCCTCCCTTCCCTCGCCCAGAGTCAGAACAAAAAGACGAGAGCTACTTTCCCTCAAGCGTGGAGGAGGAGGAGGAGGAGGAGGAAAGCCCCGGCTGCCTGGATCACCCTGCTGCCCGCCGGCCCCCTCCTCAGTCGCCTGCATACGCATGCAGGGAGCTTACGGATCCCACTTTGGGCTTTCCCCTTAAACGATGCCCTTGGCGTCCGAGCGGCGAGCGGAGCGCCCGAGCAGCGGCGGCGCCGGGGCGGGCAGCGGGGCAGCCATCGGGGGCGCGGCGGCCTCGGCTTCCCGGCTACGCCGCTGCGACGAGGACAGCAAGCAGACGCTCGGCGAAAGGAGAGGTGCCTCCGGTAAGTTCCCTGGGAGGGAGGACGGCAGAGTTTATCTCCTCATCCCGGAGCTCCGATCTTCGCTTAAAATGCCCCCCGTGCGTTGCTAAGGAACCGCGTGCCACGAGCCGAGGGGGATGCATCGCATCGTCCTAGTGTGGCAAAGCCGCTGTCGCTGCCCTCGCCGCGGCCAGGAGAGGAGAGCGGCGAGAATCCAGCGGTGCAGAGAGCGGCAGGGATGCAGGGAGGGATGCAGGGAGGGATGCAGGGAGGGATGCAGGGAGGCAGGCGCAGCTCCGTGGACCCCGCGCCACAGACCCTTCCGCCGGGAGGGGCGGGGGGCGCGGGGAAGGGGAGGAGAGCGGGGACGGCAGCGGGGACTCTCTCAGCAAACGGGAGCTGAAATGCAGCCCTGCAAATCCCTCCCAGCACAGCCGCATGGCTGACATCAGAGCGGAATTAATCAGGGACCTCGGGCCCCGCTCGGCAGCGACGGGAAGGGGCTTTGCGCCCCCGGCCGGAGCCGCGGCGGCGCGGGACGGACACGGCTGCGGCTCGGACACGGGCTGGGGCTCGGACACGGCTGCGGCTCGGACACGGGCTCGGACACGGCTGCGGCTCGGACACGGGCTCGGACACGGGCTCGGACACGGCTGCGGCTCGGACACGGGCTCGGGCTCCTGCAGGCAGCGGCTCCGGCGGGGGCAGCCCCGCACAGCCCCGCACCGCGCAGAGCCCCGCACCGAGCCCGCATCGCACTGAGCCCGCACCGCGCAGAGCCCCGCGCAGAGCCCCACACTGAGCCCGCACCGAGCCCTGCACAGCTTTGAGCCCCGCGCACCGCCCCGCACCGCGCAGAGCCGCGCTGCCCGTGCGCGGGGGGCGGTGGGCGTGGAGCGGAGCGGGGCAGGAGGCGCTTCACACTGCGGTAGCGGAGCCGCCGCGGGAACACGGCTGCACCGCACAGCACCGCGCAGCACCGCATAGTACTGCACAGCACAGCACCGCACAGCACCGCGCAGCACTGCACAGTACTGCACCGCGCAGCACAGCACCGCATAGTACTGCACAGCACCGCGCAGCACCGCGCAGCACTGCACAGTACTGCACCGCGCAGCACAGCACCGCATAGTACTGCACAGCACTGCGCAGCACCGCGCAGCACCGCATAGTACTGCACAGCACCGCACAGCACCGCATAGTACTGCACAGCACCGCGCAGCACCGCATAGTACTGCACAGCACCGCACCGCGCAGCACCGCATAGTACTGCACAGCACAGCACCGCGCAGCACCGCATAGTACTGCACAGCACGGCACCGCACAGCACCGCGCAGCACAGCACCGCATAGTACTGCACAGCACCGCGCAGCACCGCACAGCACCGCACAGCACCGCATAGTACTGCACAGCACCGCGCAGCACCGCATAGTACTGCACAGCACCGCACCGCGCAGCACCGCATAGTACTGCACAGCACAGCACCGCGCAGCACCGCATAGTACTGCACAGCACAGCACCGCACAGCACCGCGCAGCACAGCACCGCATAGTACTGCACAGCACCGCGCAGCACCGCACAGCACCGCACAGCACCGCACAGCACCGCATAGTACTGCACAGCACCGCGCAGCACCGCATAGTACTGCACAGCACCTCACCGCGCAGCACCGCACAGCACCGCATAGTATTGCACAGCACAGCACCGCGCAGCACCGCACAGCGCAGCACCGCACAGCACCGCGCAGCACCGCATAGTACTGCACAGCACCGCACAGCACAGCACCGCGCAGCACCGCGGCCGGGCCCCGCGGCGGGGAAGGGGCCGGGGCTGCCGGGGCTGCCGGGGCTGCCGGGAGCGGGTGGTGGGGCTGCGGGGCACGGCCGGGGAGCAGCGCGAGCAGACACACCTCGCTCCGTCCTGCAGCCTCACCCGCCCGTGCTGTGGGCACAGGCAGCCCAGGCCGTGGCTGGGGAGGCGGTTCCATGGCCCTGCCGTTAACACCACACTGGTATCTGGCTCCCAGCAGGAGGGCCAGAAGCATCCCTTTGTTTGCCAGGGCGAGCACAGAAGCCGACACACGCAGCGGCTGCAGGTGCCGCGGCAGCCCCGAGGCACAGCACACAGCATCCACTGCAACACACCAGCCTGACGCCCCTGCCCTGCCCCGATGCTTCACTTTGTGCTACAAGTTTAGCCGTGCTTAGGCATTATCCGTGAAAAAACACAGAGTACTTATAAAGCCAGGGGCTTCATGCACCAGAGGAGCCACACACAGGTAAACCAGCAAAACGATGTAAAGGGCTTGGGACGGGGCAGCTGCTGTCACAGTCATCCCTCTGTGGCACATTCCCAACATGCTGCCTGTCTCTCAAAAGCAGAGCTGGTCATGCACATCCTCCTCAACACGCATGGAACACTCCACAACCAGCTCCTCTCTTCCCAGTGTCCTGCTGGAGACAAGTTCATAGCTGCCATGCCCAGAGCACATCATCACAGTAACATCATCCTCCTGCCCATCTAACAGCAGCCACACAACCTCACATCATGATTCCTGCATCCAAGCATCTGTGGCTGCCCCAGCCCTGGCAGTGCTCATGGGCAGGCTGGATGGGGCTGGGAGCAGCCTGGGCTGGGGGAAGGTGTCTCTGCCCCATGGCAGGGGGTTGGGACTGGATGAGCTTCTAAAGTCCCTTCCAAGTGAAACCCTCCTGTGATTCTGTGACAAGCCTTTAGCTTGTATTTGAGCAATGGCTTACCCCTCAGGAAGAGACCTAGACCTAAGACATCCACAGGAATATCTCCCCTTTTCCACGTTGTAGGTGACCTGTGCCAGACCTTAACCCCAAAGCAGGAGCAAATTCTGCCACCTCTACAAGAATGTGCTTGTGCATGTGTGTGTGGAAGAGAGAGAGAGAGAAGGAAAGGGAAACAAATGTTTATGTACAAGCCCCCGCTGTCTATTTTAGCTGGTGGTGGGCTGAAGTGCCTGATGAGTCCTGCTGCCTTTGCTTTGTCATTGAGAAAGTGAGGAATCCACCATGAAAGAAAGCTCTGTACCTCTGATCCCTCCCTGCTTGTTTCACACCCAGCATAAATTGAAGGAACTCTTGACAGAGCTGCTTGCACCCTGGGCAAGCTCCATTTCACCCAGCCTCCCTCAGCAACCCCCAGCTACCAGACCTCCTGACACAACAGGTCACCCTGCTGCTGCTCTTACCAAAAGCTATTCTAAAGAAAGATTTTGATTCTTTCCACCACCTCTGAATTACTCCTCCTCCTACAAATAAACTGCCAAGAAGCACCTTAATCCAACCCCCTGAACTCGTCAGGAACAACAGCAAAACTCCCCAACACACTTTCTGTCCCCCAACGCTGCACAAGCACGTCGAGCTACCTGGGGCATGTTCAGAGCTCCCTGGGGCATGTTCAGAGCTCTCTGGGGCAAGTTCAGAGCCCCTGGGGCATGTTTAGAGCCATTGGGGCATGTTCAGAGCTCCCTGGGGCAAGTTCAGAGCCCCTGGGGCATGTTTAGAGCCATTGGGGCATGTTCAGAGCTCTCTGGGGCAAGTTCAGAGCCCCTGGGGCATGTTCAGAGCTCCCTGGGACATGTTCAGAGCCTCTGGGGCATGTTTAGAGCCACTGGGCCATGTTCAGAGCTCCCTGGGGCATGTTTAGAGCCCCTGGGGCATGTTCAGAGCTCCCTGGGACATGTTCAGAGCCTCTGGGGCACGTTTAGAGCCACTGGGCCATGTTCAGAGCTCCCTGGGGCATGTTTAGAGCCCCTGGGGCATGTTTAGAGCCCCTGGGGCATATTCAGAGTTGTTGGATGCTTAATTTGTTTAGCCTGCTCTCCTCCTATCTGCCATCCACAGAGGGATTCACCAAGCTAGACATGCAAGAAGGACCTTTCAGGAACACTCAAGTACCTCTGGAACCTGCAAACCCTTTGCCACTGAGCTCTCACAGGCACCCAAAAAGCTTCAGGTCATAACTGACTACAGCAAGAGCCTCTGGACACCTCCATGTTTGGACAGAATCACAAGCAGTTCTGTAGGTGTGCAGAAAGAGTGAAATAACACCAAAATCCTCCCATTCCTGTGACCTAAAGTAGTGGGAGAGCAGAGGGACAGCTGAGGTGCAGAACAGCCTGGGGAAGGAGATGAGGCAGCATCAGCAACGACCTGCAGCAGGGGCCTCACTCTTGTCTACACAGCAATAGTGACTCTGATGAAATCCAAATGTAGTGGGGAGTTGTGGGAGGAATCAGAGAAAGATCAAGCAAAAAACTGACTGATGTGACATAAATGGTTAAAATCATGATCCCCAGTGGAAGGGCAACTTGTCTCACTGCCAGAGGGACACTGAGGGGCTGGAGCACAAGGGCAGGGGCTGAGGGAATGGGGGTGTTGAGGCTGGAGCAGAGGAGGCTGAGGGGAGCCAGGAGCACTCTGTGCCACTCCCTGCCAGGAGGCTGCAGGGAGCTGGGGGTCGGGCTCTGCTCCCCAGCCATGAGCAACAGCCCCAGAGGAAAGGGGCTGGAGCTGCCCCAGGGGAGGCTGAGGCTGGAGCTGAGGCAGAACTGTTTCCCTCAGAGGGGTGTGAGCCCTGTGCCAGGCTGCCCAGGGAGCTGGGGCAGTGCCCAGCCCTGGAGGGACCCCAAAGCCCTGGGGTGAGGTGCTGAGGCTGTGGGTCAGTGCTGGCTGTGGCAGGGTGAGGGCAGGGCTGGGGCTGCAGCAGCTCCAGGGGCTGTTCCTAACTGTAATGATTCTGTGATTCTATGAAAACTCACCTGAGGCTCACTGCCAGGCTGCTGCACCCTACACATCAGGGGCAAATGAACCAAGACAGGGGTGAAGGTCCCCAGGCAGGGACTTTGGCACACAGCTCTCTGTAGCTGCTCTGCCAGGTGACACAGGGTCTGCCAGACCCTCTCCTTCTGCTGGGCTGTGTCAGACCTTCTGCTGGTTTGCCTGTTGCTGAAACCAAACTGCACACGGTGCAGGATGGGCTGGCTCTGAGAGCTGCATGGGAGGAGCTCCCCAAGAGCTGAACAAGGGATGAGGCTCCAGGAGCAGGTGGCAGAAGATCAAAAGGGGGAGGAAAGGAAGGGACCCATCGGTAATTCACAGGAAAATCCTCTAACAATCAGCACAACAGCTTAATCAAACATCCAGAAGAAAAGAAGGTGACAAATAGGAGGTGGCAGGGATTAGACAGAACCCGTTGTGCTAAATGAGCCTAATTTCTGTTTGAACCTCACCAACACAGGAAAGGCAGCTCAGCTCTGTCTGTCTCTGGATGTCAGGGAGGCGTTGGGGATGCTCTCCCAGGGCATCCTCATTAAACCTGAGGGGAATGTGAACTGCTGCAAGGTGACTGAGCAGCTGCTCTGACACATCTCACTGCACAGCGGGAAGGGTGTGTCAGGGGTCTGTCCTGGGACAAGCTCAAGTTTGCACCAACGACTGGGATGGAACTGAGGGTAAGCTTAGATTTGCAAAAGGTCTCATCTGAGAGGGGAGCAGCATAGAACCACACAATCCCAGCATGGTGGGCAGGGCCCTGCAGAGCTGCTGCAGCCCCAGCCCCTGCTCCAGCAGCTGCCCCTGGCTCAGGGGGCACAGGAACGTGTCCAGCTGGGGTTGGGAACCTTGAGCAGGAGCCTCCACACCCTCCCTGGGCAGCCTGGGCCAGGGCTCCCTCCCCTCAGCACCAAAGCACTTGCTCCTCCTGGGCCAGGGGCACTGCCTGTGTGCCAGCCTGTGCCCGCTGCCCCTTGGGCTGCCCCTGCCCAGCACACACCAAACCCTGGCCCCAGCCTCCTGACACCCACCCTGCAGGGACTGAGCAGCACTGAGGAGATGCCCCTGAGCTCAGGCTTCTGTTGCCCAGGCTCAGCAGCCCCAGGGCTGCAGCCTTTCCTCCTCACACACATCTTGCAGCCCCTCAGCATCTCAGCAGCCCTGCACTGGCCTCTCTGCAGCCCTTCCCTGGCTCTCTGCAGCTGGGCAGCCCAGCACTGGCCACAGCCCTGCAGATGAGGCCTCAGCAGCTGGGGCAGAGCACAGGGGCAGCACAACCTCCCTCCCCCTGCTGCCCACAGTCTTTTGGAAGAGAGAATTGAAGATTCACATGATCCCTGCAGAAAGGGTCTGAAAAATACTGGAGGAAGGAGGAAAAGTGTGAGATGCTACAGTGAGGAACTATGGAAAGAAACAGAGAACACAGAGCAGGGCTGCCAGGACAGGCCACGAACAGCCTGGACTCAGCACCAGCAGCAGCATCACACTCCTGTGGAGACAAAAGGATGACAGGCTGGCTGGAGGTAAATAAACGGGAGTGCTGCCTAAGACCTGAAACAATCCCCCTGCCCTAGCCCATGCTGCAGCAGCCTTGGGAGTCATCTAGTTAACTGTAGGTGTACATTAACCAAGCACCCACAGCGAGCAAGTCACTGTGGGCTCCTTTTAGACTCAATGGAGAGCTATTCAGCAAAGTCAATGGAGCTGTGATTCATCCCATGCTGAAATGACCGCCCACATTTTGTCAAACGAACGGCACCCCTGGCTCCAGTGACTGCACACATCTGCACCAGCTCCAGGCTGAGCCAGGGGATGAGCTCACACACCTACCTACGTGGCAGACACCTACAGCCAAGGGACGTGAATCACATCACTCAAGTCAGATTGAGACTCCAGTTGCCCAGTTCGTCACACCACACTTCCACAAGGATGTGGGTCAAGAGGACAGAGTGCTGAGGAGGACACCTGGGGGATAAAAAGCCGAGCAGGAGGGACCAGGTTTGACTGATTGGCTTGGTTATTCCCATGAGAAAGCACTCAGAAGGTGGCACACAGCTTCCCAGCAGTGCTGCTGCTGAAGCACGGGAGCAGGGTGATGATGGGAGGCCACTCGCTGGGAACTTCCATCAGCCTCCCTCTAGAGCAACTTCAGTTCAGCTGAGGCTGATGCTGGTGCAGAATGGACCGCTGCAGCCTCTCCCAGCAGAAAGCCCACTCACCTCCTGTGGTGTTCCACAGCCACAGCCAGGCACTGCAGCTCTGCTCAGCCACGTCCTGCACAAAGCATCTCCCACAGCAGAAGGATGATCTGTAGCAGCAGCAAATAACGTGGGCACAGACCATGCTCTGACCCTGAGAGCATCAGCTACAGCCTGAGTCTTTATGGACAAACTTTCTTCTCCCCTTCAAAGAAATCCAAGCCCTAACACAGAGTAGCTCTTCCCAAACTGCCTCTGGCTAGGGATGGCCTTGCACCAGGGCTGAGCTTGTCCAGGAGAATGCCAGGTGGCCCAGATCAAACATATCCCCTGGAGCAAGCACTGAAACAGCGTGGACAGTGGTGGGACAGCACCCAGGTCTCCTTCCTGCCCCTCTCTCACTTCACAGGGCAGATGCAGCTCTAGGGAGAGAGATGACAACTCACCCTTGGGACATGCCAAGCAGTCCAGCTTCAAGCAGAAATGAGCAGGGAACAGGCACGTTCTGGAGGCTGGGATCAGCTGGGCACACGGCTGCTGGAGGGTTTGCTGAGCACAGAGTCCTGGAGAGCCCTGCCCTGGGCCCAGCAGCCCTGCCACACAGCCCTGCTCTGCTCAGCCAAGGCACACCACCACTGTGCTGCTTGTCTCTGCTTGGATATGAGAGAGGAAGAACAACTAGAGCAGGTCAAGATCAAATGTCTGGTCTTGAACGTTTACGGGCAGCAGCAGCCTGGAGAAGGGCAGAGGAGCCAGTCCAAGTGTCTGGCTTCAGAGGGGCTCCTGGCCCTGGCAGCCAGGGGAGCTCAGCAACAGCAGAAGGGAAAGTGGCCAAAGCCCCATCCCAAATGGAAACACAACCCACCATCTCCACTGAGGATGAGTGGAGGTGGAACCAGCCCTGGAAATGCAGGTGGCAGCGAGGCTGCTGCAAGGGGAGCAAAGGCAAGCAGGAGATGGAGAGGGGCAAGGACTGATCCCCAAGCACTGACTATCATCAGCAAGGCTTTCTGTTTCACCCACAAGACAGCTCATCAAGGCACTGATTATGAACTACACCAGAAGCAAAGTGACAGATGAAAAGCAAGAGCATCCCCAGCAGAGCACAGGCCCCAGCCACACACACCCCGGCAGGGATCAGCTCTCTGAGGTCACGTTCCCTCCAGCACCAGTCATGTGCGCTTCAGACACCAGTTAAAACCCCAAACCGGTGCTGCTCAGCCCCAGCTGAAGCGTGGGCTGTGGGTGCTGACGATCTGCTCTTGCAGGAGGTGAGGAAGCACCAGGGAAAGGTGCTGAAAGGCAGCAGCTTCCCCCTTCAAACACGGACCGTTCTCACAGAGCGTTTGCAGTTCTGGATTCGCTTCATTTCAGCACACCAAGCTGGTAATCTCGTTAAATCAGACAGCTCATTAACTCCAAGAAAGCTCAAGATGTGCTGTGCCTGGACTCCAATCCAGCAGTGATGCTGAGGAAGCTGCTCAGGCCTCGCCAAGAGCTGCCATCCCAGAGGTGCGCGAGAGGAAGGCTCCGGGAACAAGCACGCCTCTATCTCCCTGGCAGAGGAAGCCATTTGGCCTGGATTTTGTCCTCCCTGGCCAGGAGAGGCATTGCAGCCCAAGGGCTGATGCAGCCCAGCTCCTTTTCCCTCCCCTGGACCGGCTGAACCTGACACCAGGCTGTGGTCTCAGTCTGCAGGGAGATGGGTTCAGGCTCAGCGCTCGCAGCCTCCCACCAACCCTTCTGCAGCAAACAGTGCAAACCAAAGTGTCTGCTTGAGGAAGGAGGCCCAGGTAGCCCCTGCCCCAGGCAGCCCCTGCCCCAGGCAGCCCCTGTCCCAGGCAGCCCCTTCCCCAGGCAGCTCCCATCCCAGGCAGCCCCTTCCCCAGGCAGCCCCTGCCCCAGGCAGCTCCTGTCCCAGGCAGCTCCCGCCCCAGGCAGCCCCTGTCCCAAGCAGCCCCTGCCCCAGGCAGCCCCTTCCCCAGGCAGCCCCTGTCCCAAGCAGCCCCTGTCCCAGGCAGCTCCTGTCCCAAGCAGCCCCTGCCCCAGGCAGCCCCTTCCCCAGGCAGCCCCTGTCCCAAGCAGCCCCTGTCCCAGGCAGCTCCTGTCCCAGGCAGCCCCTTCCCCAGGCAGCCCCTGTCCCAGGCAGCTCCTGTCCCAGGCAGCCCCTTCCCCAGGCAGCTCCTGTCCCAGGCAGCCCCTTCCCCAGGCAGCCCCTGTCCCAGGCAGCTCCTGTCCCAGGCAGCTCCTGTCCCAGGCAGCCCCTTCCCCAGGCAGCTCCTGTCCCAGGCAGCCCCTTCCCCAGGCAGCCCCTGTCCCAGGCAGCTCCTGTCCCAGGCAGCCCCTTCCCCAGGCAGCCCCTGTCCCAGGCAGCTCCTGTCCCAGGCAGCCCCTTCCCCAGGCAGCCCCTGTCCCAGGCAGCTCCTGTCCCAGGCAGCCCCTGCCCCAGGCAGCCCCTGTCCCAGGCAGCTCCCGCCCCAGGCAGCCCCTGTCCCAGGCAGCCCCTGTCCCAGGCAGCTCCTGCCCCAGGCAGCTCCCGTCCCAGGCAGCCCCTGTCCCAGGCAGCTCCTGTCCCAGGCAGCCCCTGCCCCAGGCAGCTCCTGTCCCAGGCAGCCCCTGTCCCAGGCAGCTCCTGTCCCAGGCAGCCCCTGTCCCAGGCAGCTCCTGTCCCAGGCAGCCCCTTCCCCAGGCAGCTCCCGTCCCAGGCAGCTCCTGTCCCAGGCAGCCCCTGCCCCGCGACTGATGCCTGCCATGGGAACGGCACCGTTCAAAGGTGATGCTGGAGCTGGTTGGCACGTGCAGACCATGGAACCACAGAATGGTTTCAGCTGGCAGATATTAAGGGGGCTTACAAGAAAGATGGAGCACGATATTCTACCAGGGCCTGTAGTGAGAGAAGAAAGGGGGATGGTTTTTAACTGGAAGGAGAGTGAGATGAGATGTGAGGAAGAAGCTGCTCCCTGTGAGGTGCTGAGCCCTGGCACAGGCTGCCCAGAGAGGCTGTGGCTGCCCCAGCCCTGGCAGTGCCCAGGGGCAGGTTGGATGGGGCTGGGAGCAGCCTGGGCTGGGGGAAGGTCTTTACCCAGGGCAGGGGGTTGGACTGGATGAGCTTTGAGGTCCCTCCAACACAAACTGCCCTGGGATCCCACGGTAAAGCACATACAGCTGCAGGTAAGGGACGTCCCTCCCCACCTCCAACCACTGTGGGATTCTGCACAGTGGGAAAACCCCAACTCCCAGCACCAGTCAGCCACGTCTGGAAAAGCAATCGGTCCCAAAACCAGCCAGTGCAGAGGGGTTTGTGTCAGCACTGCTCAGGCCCTCTGCCTTGGACCCCAGCCCTGCACCGGCTGGGGTGTCCCCTGGCAACAAACACACCAACTTGGGGTTTACTGGGTTCTTGTTTCACAATGCTCCAACAAGCTGAGGGCTGTGCAGCACCTGATGGAGCTGTGCTTCCCAGCTTGGTGCCCAGGGGAAGCACGAGCACAGGGCCAGGCTCTGAGGGTACAGGACCTGCTGGGATTACACCAGAGGAGCACGCAGAGGGGAGACAGCTGAACTCAGCAGCACCTTCTGCAAGCCCTCACAAGGATCAAACATCCCCAGAACCACAACCAGGCTCCAGAGCTGTGGTGGCACCAAAGCCAGGGTCAGGAGTGAAGTGCCCTGCAGCCAGAGGGAAGGAGCGATGGGAAACAAAGCAGAGACACAAGCTATCTGACAACTAAACTGAACTGAAGTCTGCTTAGATTTCCAGAAGCCTTTGACAAGCTCTCCAAAGTCTCCTGAGGAAGCTCAGAAGCCATGGGATAAAAAGGAAAGGTTTTACATGCTAAAGTTGTTAAAACAGGAGTAAATGATTGGATTTCAGATCAGAAGAAAGGTCAGCAGCGGGAGCTCATGGGGATTGGTGTCAGGACTTCACGCTGCCCAACACAGCCCTTGATCCCTCCTGAGAGGGGACTCACAGAGAGGCACCAGTAATAATGGTAATTGGTAATGATCAATTATTCAGGGAAACTGGGAGGAACTTGTGGAAAGGTCTTAAAACGTCAGATGAAATGTAAGGGGGAGAAACCTGATGTGTGAGAAAGGATCATTCTCTCCTCATGCATCAAATCACAGACTCAGCTGTGGATGAATCCTCTGGCCAAGACTAAGGACTGGGGTATGGGGCAGGCAGTTCATGCAGAGCATCAGCCTGATGCCCTGCACTGGGCAGGAACAACGAGCAAAGAGAAGAGAGAGGCAGAGGAACATCACAGCAGCGGCACAGCCCAAGCGGCCCCACGTCTCAAGTGTCTGCACTAACTCAAATCCAACAAAGCTGCACAAAACCCACAGACTGTCCAAAGCATGGAAAGGTTTTCTGTACAAGGAATGTTGCTGCTCGACCTGGGAAACACACAGCCCATGGGGAATGGTTCTACCAGGTCCCTACTGCCCTCACCAGCACAAGGAGCAGGCCACAGCAGCCAGAGCAAGGACACAAGGTCTGAAATAAATGGCATTTTTCACAGCACATGGCACAGAGTTTCCTCTTGCCACAGGATCCTGTGCTAAAAATGTACATGGAACCAAGGAGCAAGTGGAGAAGGTCCTGGGAGAGCAATCCCTCAAGTACTGCTGCATCCAGCGTGCTCTGGATGGATCTCCAGCCCACGAGCTGCTGGACACGACAGAGTGTGCTGGGAAGCGTTGCCACTGCTCCCACAGCCCTCCCTGGTTACCCAGGACAGGTCTCAGTCAGAGAAAGGAGAAGTGGACCTGCTGCCTGAGCCCACACAACCCTCTTAGGAAGCTCAGGCAAAAACCCTTCTCAGCTCACAAAATACACACCTGGAGAGAGTCCCGTCTGCTGCACGTCACACAGCTCCAAGTCTCTTCCTCTAGAACACTCATTGCAGTGTGTGGGACACAAAAGGGGCTCCCAAGGCCAATCCCTGTGAAAGCTGGCTGGTGGCACCCATGGGAGCAGGGGGCTGTGAGCTGACCCAGCTGAGCTCCTCACACAGCTGCAGGCACCCGCCGCACTCTGCCTGCTCTGACAGCCAGTGCAGGGACCTGTGGAGTCTGCACCAGCCCCAGGAACTGCACTGAAGGATGGGTGTCCTCAGCCTGACCGATGCCAGGGCCCTGGCTGCCCACCCTGGCTCGTGCTCTGGCACCAGGGATGGCTGAAGTGACTCTCGTTGAGAGCTCTGTTCAGACCCCAACCTGCAGCACCAGGATAATACCTCACCCATAAAGCAGCAGATTAAAGCTCCAGAAGAGGCAAGCATTTACTGCCAGGAGGTGTGAGCCCCAGCAGCCCCAGCACAGCCCTTCCCTGGCAGCCCCAGCACAGCCCTTCCCTGGCAGCCCGTCCTCAGCCACCAGCCCTTGTCCCTTGGTTGTTGCTGCATCGTCACCGTGAGCATTAAATCCAGGAACCTCATCTCCACACATTGCTGAAGAAGGTGAACTGGCCTGTATTTAATCCTGCTGAGCTGACTGTGTGCACTCAGGCTGCCACAACCATGCACTGAGAGCTGCCCAAGTGAGAGCTGCAGGAGGCCACGTGTGCGACAGCCCGTGGACAGTGGCCCTTCAGCTCTCACCACGTCTCCTGCTTGGCAAAATCAAGCTGTACTTGGACAGACCTTTCAGACCTTGCAGGAGCCAAGAGTTCTGAAGACATGATCCTCATCCTTTGTTGCTTTGTCCTCTGCAACCCTTGCAAGGCTGCTGACAGCCACCTCTTCGTCCCTCACTGGATGTGCAGTGGCTACAGCCCGTCCTCCTGCCCATGGCCAGGACGAGTGGCACACACACAGCACAGTGACCTCGTGCCCATGCTCCTGTTCCTGGGGTGCAGGTGTCTGCCACTCAGTGATCAGAGCAGTGCCATTCCCAGCACACAGGACTCTAAGGCAGCATCTGAGCCGTGGGCAGCCCGGAGCGGGGACAGAGCCTTCAGCGTCGGGTGGTTTTAGTGCTGAGCGTGTTTGGGGTGAAGGCTGTGCCTCTGCCCCCTGCCTGCTGTCTCTCTTGGTGCCTTCTCATGCAGGTGTTTCCACTGGTGTTTTAATCATACCACCCTTTGCACTTCTCTCACAAAGCCTCCACGTCAGGACTCACCTGGGTCTGGCAGCCCGTGTTCAGGAGGTGCTGGTTACGCCAACCAGCTCCACACATGGACTTGCTCACGCTGCCTTTGGTGAGATGCTCAGTGCTGGAGGGCAGCAAATCACTCAGGGTCACCAGGAATCAGGTTTTCTTGACCCACAGTCCTCTAAGGAGCTGTGCATCCTCATCCTTAGGCAGTGCTTTAGTCTTGTGTTACTGGAAGCTGCTGCACTCTGCACAGTTTCTGGTCCTTCCCTTTATCTAATGCCACTGGTGACCACGACGTGGGCAGTGCTGCTGCAACCACACCAGTGTGCATTAAAGATGAATCCAGCTCCTTGTGACAGCTGCCAGTAACTTCTCACCTCACCCTCATGAAGCTCAGAGGTGGGTGTCAGTCACCAAGAACCCCTGCCTCACTCTCTTTTGAAGGATCTTAGATTCAAAGCAGTGAGAAAAAAGATGCCTGTGTCCCTTAAGTGAAGCACTGGACACAAGGAGAAGATGCTGCTGCTGAGACTGTGCCCTGGCACCTGCCCTGCTGAGCAGCCCAATGCCTGGAGCCTGGGGAGGGAGTGCTGGTGGCTCAGGGAGCTGCAGGGGGCTGGTGCTCCCAGCCCTGCTGAAATGCCAGTGGATGAGACCCCTCAGAGCACAGCAACACCTCACTGACTGCTGCAGTCACCTGCTTGAGGGCTCTGTGGTGGACTTGCCTCAGTCAGTTCACTGAATGGAGGGGTTGGAGGGACCTCTGAAGATCATCCAGCCCCCTGCTGAAGAAGGTCCCCTTAGATCAGGTCACTCAGGAATGGGCCCAGGTGGGTTTGGAAACCTCCCAGCAAGGAGCCTCCACACCCTCCCTGGACAGGGCTCATCAGCACAGGCAGCACCCAGCAAGGCATCACTTAATCCTGGATGGCTTAACACTTTATGTCACCAGGTGTACTAATGCAACTGGAGGTTGGACTGGTTCAGTCCCAATTCCCCAGAAGCTCAGTAGCAGCCATTTGATTTCTGCAGGAGTTCAGGTGCCATGGATGCAGCGTGGTGTGCTGCAGCTGCTCCCTGGCAGTCCTGGCAACCCACAGGGATCAGTCCTGGCAACCCACAGGGACCACTTCCAATGCCAGCAAACTCTCGTCATCAGATAGTTCATGAGATGAGTCAGAGGGAACCTTTATAACTCCTTGGTGATGCCAGGAATGGCTGTGCCCACCTTGAGGCAGCTTTGTACGTGTGTCAGAGTATCAGATGCCCATGTCTCAGCTCTAAGCATCAGCATGCCCCTGGGCAGCACTCCCACCACCAGCAGCAGCTGCCAGCTCCCAGGCAAGGCTTTCCCCTGACCACACACATGCACACCCTGAGCCCTTCCAGGGCACTTGCAGCACAGGACGCCTGCAGCACGCAGGCATGGCCATGGCAGGAGCATGCTGCTGCTGCAGCTGCTCCAGGCTCAGCACAGGCAGTGTACTCACTATTGATCAGCACATCCTTTATGGTCTTAACTGACAGCTCCTGTCTCTTTAATGAATGACTTAGCACCTTCAGAATGAGAAAAAGACCTGAATGGTGCTGCTTGGTTTCGTGCCTTGGCTGTCCAGCTGAAGTGCTTTCTCATGAATCAAACCTGGGAGCAGCTGCAACGTCTCTGACCCGTGACGGACCCTCGCCAAGGGCTGCAGGCAGGGCCCCGAGGACATCCTCACCTCTCACACCAGCCTGTGAGGCAGAGGCAGCTCACACAGACCCAGCTGGGCTTCCTGCATCACTGGAAGGGGCAGAACCACACAAAGACCATTTCACATCTGATGAGAAGAAGCTCTCTCACAGCACTGGCCGAGCCCCCTTTGCAAGCCCAGGCTGCAGGTGGCACGTCCTCGGGCTGATGCCCACATAGCAGCCTCCAGCCCTGTGTCATGTTTCCATGCTGTCCTCAGGATATCCAAACACTTGCACAGTTCTCCTTCCAGGGGAGCAGCTGCCCTAACCCCCTGGGTCTGACCGATCTCCTCCCTAATAACCATCATTTACTTTACTGTAATTAACAGTAACTTTACACTAACACACTCTGGCTCTCTCAATGTATTTTGTCATCTCTGTGCAGAACACAAACACCCAGAAACAAAACCTCTTTTTTATACCTTGGCTGCTGGTAGATCACCATTCAGGGCTTGCAGAGGGTCTCCAGGCAGCAAAGGCGGCGTGTGAAACGCAGCGAGCTCACTGAGCTGCCTCCTGTGATGATCAGCTCCTGCTGACACCAGCGACAGAGGCTCCAGTTCCACGGAGCACAATCCTGCCTGCACAGCCCCAGTGCTGCCCAGTACTCAACACGAGAGCTCCTCGGCTCCAAGTCCAGCCAGACGTGGAAAGCAACCTCCCAAACAGCCACAGAGCAGCGTGGAGGCGAATCATGGACAGTCTGGCACGGGCTGGCACGAGGTGCTTTGCAACCTCACTGAACTTCAGCCCACAACCAGTCACCTCCCCTTCCTCTCCTGTCCTCCCCTCCTGACTCTCACACACACATAAACTGGCCTGCAGACAGCCCCTGAGTTTCTCTTTCAGGGACCTGCTCCAGAAACACACTGTGCCCAGCTCTGGGCCCCTCTCTGCAAGGACATGGAGGTGCTGGAGAGGATCCAGAGGCAGCTACCAAGCTGGGAAAGGGTTTGGAGCACATCTCAGCTGAGGAAGGGCTGAGGGGTCTGGGGCTGTTGAGCCTGGAGAAAAGAAGGCTCAGGGGAGACCTTCTCACTCTGTATCTGAAGGGAAGCTGCAGCCACAGAGGTGGGTCTGTTCTCACAAGCAAGAGAACAAGAGGAAAAGGCCTCAAAGTTGCACCAGGGGAGGTTGAGGCTGGATGTGAGGAGGAATTTCTTTGCTGACAGGGTTGTGAGGCCTTGGAAGGAGCTGCCCAGGGAGCTGCTGGAGTCACCGTCCCTGGAGGGGTTTCAGAGCTGGGTGGGTGTTGCACTGAGGGCAATGGGCTGGTGGGTGCTGGGCTGGGACAGAGGCTGCACCCCATGGGCTGGAAGGGCTCTGCCAGCTGAAACCATCCTGTGACTCCATGATTCTATTCCTTTTCATTCTGTACTGACACTACATGCTGGTTGTCCAGAGCCCCAAGTGCTCTCCCACTCATAAAAGAAACACCTGGAAACGACACATATTGCTATGGAAGCACAGCCCACCCCTGGACTGGATGGTGACCACAGCAGAACACAGCTCCTGCAAAGGACCCTGCCCTGGCCCAGGCCCCCACCTCCAGCACTGCACCCCCAGGCCTCTCAGCCACAGCCCCCAGCTCAGTTTCACCACAGAAGAGCTCATGATGGTGTTTTAGAACCAAGCCTCGTTCACCACTGATGGTGTGAATGGGAAATCAATGCAGTGCATACATAATGTGCTTAGCCCAGCTTTCCTCGCTGCTAAGTAAGCTGTTTGTCACAGCACTCAGCTTACAAGCAGCCTTCAGAAACTGAAAAGACCAATGTGACCATGACACAGGCATGTAATGCCCTGGTAAGGATGTGTGGGCAAAACTCATCATCTGCTGGAAAACTCAGCTCTCAGGCATGGCTGCTGCTGGAGCAGGCAGAAAACACAAGGAAATCTCTGTGGCTGGCTGAGAAAGCAAGCAAACTGCTCAGATCCCCTACAGAGGCAGCAGACGCCGTGACACAGGCTGGAGCAGCAGCTCTGCAGACACCAGCCATCACCTTGGGCTGCCTGACTGCAGGCTTCACACAGTCCCTGAATGCTGGGGGTGGAAGGGATCTGTAGAGATCACCCAGCCCCTGCTCCAGCAGCTGCCCCTGGCTCAGGGGCACAGGAACGTGTCCAGCTGGGGTTGGGAACCTTGAGCAGGAGCCTCCACACCCTCCCTGGGCAGCCTGGGCCAGGGCTCCCTCCCCTCAGCACCAAAGCACTTGCTCCTCCTGGGCCAGGGGCACTGCCTGTGTGCCAGCCTGTGCCCGCTGCCCCTTGGGCTGCCCCTGCCCAGCACACACCAAACCCTGGCCCCAGCCTCCTGACACCCACCCTGCAGGGACTGAGCAGCACTGAGGAGATGCCCCTGAGCTCAGGCTTCTGTTGCCCAGGCTCAGCAGCCCCAGGGCTGCAGCCTTTCCTCCTCACACACATCTTGCAGCCCCTCAGCATCTCAGCAGCCCTGCACTGGCCTCTCTGCAGCCCTTCCCTGGCTCTCTGCAGCTGGGCAGCCCAGCACTGGCCACAGCCCTGCAGATGAAGCCTGTCAGTCAGACTCTGAACATGCCTGAACTCACAGCACACCAGTAACACACCAGAGGCTTCTCTTTGCACCAGGGGATGGTGAAGCAGAAAGAACCCATCACATTTGTTAGCAATGTAATGCCTTTGGCTTCTTGACTTCCACTCTTTATTGATTAGCCCACTTCAGTCTAAACAAGAGGAAGGGAAAAAGTCTTTCTATGTGGAGATCACACCACGAAAAACCCCCAGCAACAGGAATAGAAACACTCTGACAACCAGCCCTCTCACCATGGGGACACATCCAGCAGCCCTGGCAGAGATTCCTGGAAAGACAGAAAGGAACAGAAATGCAGCAGAAATTCGAGCAAGCAGAACCTTCCTTAAGAAACCCCCAAAGGTGAGTGATCCAAGTAATCAGCAGCCTGAGAGCTAATTAGCACCTTACAAGAAAATCACCCTCAGAGCACTCCCAGGCAGCAGCAGCAGCTCTGATTGCCTGGCAGCAGTGCTGCAGTCAGTGTGGGGAAGAAGGCTGCTTTGATTCCCTCTGCCCTGCAGCTCCTGGAGCAATTTACACCCCTGTGAAACAAGTCCCCAGCCCGTGGTGATTTGTTGGTGTGCTGCTCACGCCGCCCTCAGCATCCATGCAGGCAAAGACATGCAGCTGGCACTCTTCTGGGGGCTGACACAAGCATTCCTGGCCTGGGGATGCTGAGATCCTGCACTCAGCAGGAGGGTGAGAGGCTGGGGCAGGCTGGGAAGGTCCTGTCAGGCTCTGTGCCACGCAAACAGCTGCAGGTAACTCGTGTTACTTCTCTCCTGAAGGCCCTCACAAGGCTATTAGAGATGCCCCTCACAAGCACAGCAGAAGGGGCTGCATGGCAAAGGACAGGCTCTTCCCCCTGTGACAACAGTTATGAAGCCCCAGCTCGTCCTGGGGGATGATTAGCATTCAGGTCTGCTGCTGGCAGACTTAACTCGCTCTATGGATGGCAACACATGTCAAGTGAAGTCCCAGACACAGAAGGATGAGTGGAGAGCAATCCCATTTGCATTGTGCCAATGCAACACACCGCAGCTTTGGCTGCTCTCTGCTGTTTACACTCAGTGCTGTTCCTCTGCCATTGCCCCAGGCACAGGGATCTGCCTCCCCAGGGCTCTCAGTGCTGTTCCCCTGCCCCAAGCACAGGGATCTGCCTCCCCAGGGCTCTCAGTGCTGTTCCCCTGCCCCAGGCACAGGGATCTGCCTCCCCATGGCTCTCAGTGCTGTTCCCCTGCCCCAGACACAGGGATCTGCCTCCCCAGGGCTCTCAGTGCTGTTCCCCTGCCCCAAGCACAGGGATCTGCCCTCCCCAGGGCTCTCAGTGCTGTCCCTCTGCCATTGCCCCAAGCACAGGGATCTGCCTCCCCAGGGCTCTCAGTGCTGTTCCCCTGCCCCAAGCACAGGGATCTGCCTCCCCAGGGAAAGGCAGCCAGCCCTGCACACTGCTGCTCACAGCAGGCCTGAGAAAAGCCTCAGAGGAGCAGTCAGTTGGTGCATCTCACTCACATGCCAGAGCTGATGTGATTAACATGCAACCACCACACTCTCCTTCAGGTTGCTAAGCGCTGCAGGTCGTTGTCACACACCTATTGCTGCTGCCTCCATCTGCACCACGAAGCTTTGCCCACCACTGGGATCACTGCAGCAGCTTCACTCAGGTACAGCTGGGAGAGCTGCAGCACCTCACTCACACCCAGCCCTGGTGAATGAACCTGATGGGGGCTGTGAATGAACCTGCCAGGAGGCTGCAGGGAGCTGGGGGTCGGGCTCTGCTCCCCAGCCATGAGCAACAGCCCCAGAGGAAAGGGGCTGGAGCTGCCCCAGGGGAGGCTGAGGCTGGAGCTGAGGCAGAACTGTTTCCCTCAGAGGGGTGTGAGCCCTGTGCCAGGCTGCCCAGGGAGCTGGGGGAGTGCCCAGCCCTGGAGGGACCCCAAAGCCCTGGGGTGAGGTGCTGAGGGGTCAGTGCTGGCTGGGGCAGGGGGAGCTCAGGGCTGGGGCTGCAGCAGCTTCAGGGGCTTCTCGAACCCCAAAGATTCTGTGATTCTCCAAGTCAGCTGCATCCAAGACCATGCCACAAGCTGTATGAAACCCACTGGAGGAAGCAAGATGCTCAGTTTCACGAGGCTGAAGCAGCTCTTGCAGAACACCAGTAGGACCCCCCATGGAATGAGGTCCCTGACTGGAACATCCAGTTTCCCATCAGGTGATTGACTCCTCCCTCACCCTATGAGGCCCTGACATGAACAGTCAGAACCCAGCCAGGATCACTGCTCTGGAATCAATCTCCCCTTCCTCAGCACCCCCTGCACGAGACGTGCCAAGAAGCTGCTTTTCACATGCCCACAGCTGATGTCAGCACATTACCATTGCACTGCCTGGAGCAAATTCAACCACAAACCACAGACTATTCCCCTTGTCTGAGTTCCAGGGTACACCCTGAGCAGGTCACAGCCATTGCCAGGAGCCACCAACAGCCACAGCCTCAGCCTACACCGAAACAAACAGCCACCAACAGCCACAGCCCACACAGCCCACACTGAAACAAACAGCCAACAGCCCCAACCCACAGCCTACACCAAAAGAAACAGCCACCAACAGCCACAGCCCACACAGCCCACACCGAAACAGCCACAGACAGCCCACACAGCCTACACCAAAACAGCCACCAACAGCCCCAACCCACAGCCTACACCAAAACAAACAGCCACCAACAGCCCCAACCCACAGCCTACACCAAAACAAACAGCCACCAACAGCCCACACAGGCTACACCAAAACAGCCACAGACAGCCCCAGCCCACACAGCCTACATTGAAACAAACACCAACAGCCTCAGCCCACACAGCCTATCCCAAAACAGCCAACAGCCCTGGCCCACACAGCCTACACCAAAACAAACAGCCACCAACAGCCCCAACCCACAGCCTACACCAAAACAAACAGCCACAAACAGCCCACACAGCCTACACCAAAACAAACAGCCATCAACAGCCTCAGCCCACAGCCTACACCAAAACAGCCACTGACAGCCCTGACCCACACAGCCTACATTGAAACAAACAGCCAACAGCCCCAACCCACAGCCTACACCAAAACAAACAGCCACCAACAGCCTCAGCCCACACAGCCTACACTGAAACAAACAGCCACCAACAACCGAAGTCCACAGAGCCTACACCAAAACAGCCACAGACAGCCCTGGCCCACACAGCCTACACCAAAACAAACAACCACCAACAGCCCACACAGCCTACACCAAAACAGCCACCAACAGCCCACACAGCCCACACCGAAACAGCCAGCCGTGGCACAAGCGGCTGCAGAACTGCCTCGTTCTGCTCCCACCCCCTGCCCAACCTGTCCCATCCCTGCTGGCTCTTGCCCCGGCGAGCACAGCAGCCCCTGGCCCAGCCCTGGCAGCACAGGGAGCAGACACCAGCACCAGGCACTTGTGTGCCAGCCCCAGTCACTGCTTGGCTCCAGCCCCCAGCCTGGAGGGAGGCGGCTTTTCATCAGTGTCTTCACCCAGCACAGCCCCAGTGTGAGGGGTCAGCTCCCAGACAGGAGTCCCTGCAGCCCTCAGCTGTTAACAACTCGCTGCCCTCACTGCTAAAAGCATTCCCACAGCTGCCAGAGCCACGGTACCGTGTCCCCAGCCTGTGCCCAGCTGCAGGAGCCCGACACGGCGCAGAGGCACGAGGGGCATCTCCCCCAGCCCCCGTGCCCAGACCAGACCCTCCCGAGGGAGCGGGTGCTGCAACACCCAGCACAGCGATTCTCTTCTGACTACATCATTTACACCACATTTTTAGCCCTCCTTCTAGCACATCTATCACAAGGGTTTGAATTCCCCTTCTCTGCAATCTCAGCACGAGTCACGAGTCGCTCTGCTGGAAGAGCTACAGGCAGCTGAGCCCCAGGCACGCAGCCCGAGGGAGAAGGCACCTGCACTGCATCCCCAGGACACCACCAGCACGACAAACACCTTGGCAAACACTTGCCCAGGGAGGCTTTGGAGGGACCCAACCAACAAATCCGTGGTAGAGGCTTCTCTTCCTTGCACAGAATCACAGTTGTACCCGAGCTCAAGGATGCTGCAGGTCCCGCTTGGGCTGGACACGTGGAGTGAAGCCTGCTGAAGTGACCTGGTGTCACAAAGCTCTCTGGTGAGGTCACTCTGCACAGGCTACGTGGGGCAAAATTCATCTGGTCCACTGGTGTGTCAAGGTTCATGCCTTCTCTTGAAGCACCCTACTCCCTCAAGAGCATTTCCAGCCTGTGGCATGCACTAAGCACCGTTTCAACACGTACTGAGCACAGCTCCTACAGCATTGCCACTGCAACAAGAGGCTGCCCACGAGTTGGATGTGGCTGAGGTGTAAAACCAGCGCTGAAGTGGGTGAGGAAATGTGTACTGTAACGTGGGGAAGACAGAAATGCCCAGCAGGCACTTTGGTGCTGCATTTGGAAGCGAGAAAGGCACTGTCATCATCTGCTGAAACGATGTGGGTGGGATGGGAAACTTGTCAGCTCTGTGGAGAGCACGAGGTGGCGTGTGCTGAAATGAAACAGCTTCTCAGCCACAAGCCTGAACACTGCACTGAGGAGAGAAACCAGCTAAGGCACTGCCTCAGGAACTAATGCCAGTGTGCAACTAATTCTGGAAGCTCGGGAAATTCCAGACCCTGGCAGGACACAAGCACTGGGAGCTCTCAGCCTGACTCCAAGGCCAAGTAAACACAATGCTTAGCTTAGAAGATGGCATGTCAAATCTCACTGGTGTGGTTAATACAAGGTTAACCCTGTCAAGCATCTTGTCAAGACTCCAATGGAACTGATGATGGCAACCACAGGGGATCAAGTGCTGGGCCTTAAGGGCTAAGTACCACTGCTCATGAACTGCCTCCATGTGTTGTGACCTCCTCATAGGACCTCCCAGTGTACTAAAGGTGCACCCACCAAAAGGTCAACAATCGGAGTGTGGGCAGCTGTCTCCAGTCAGCCCAGTAAGGACCAGTCCTGACCCACACTGCACCAAGTGCTCTACACCAGAGATGTCCAGACTTTGGCTGGGATAGGGTTAATTCTCACAGGGGACATGGAGAGGCCAGAGGGCAGCAAGCTCAGGGCAGTGAACAGTTACCCCAGGCATCACTTAGGATCATACAACCATAAAAAGGGAGCTTTGGAGACCATCCAGCCCCAAACCCTGCTCCAGCAGCTGCCCCTGGCTCAGGGGGCACAGGAACGTGTCCAGCTGGGGTTGGGAACCTTGAGAAGGAGCCTCCACACCCTCCCTGGGCAGCCTGGGCCAGGGCTCCCTCCCCTCAGCACCAAAGGACTTGCTCCTCCTGGGCCAGGGGCACTGCCTGTGTGCCAGCCTGTGCCCGCTGCCCCTTGGGCTGCCCCTGCCCACCACACACCAAACCCTGGCCCCAGCCTCCTGACACCCACCCTGCAGGGACTGAGCAGCACTGAGGAGATCCCCTGAGCTCAGGCTTCTGTTGCCCAGGCTCAGCAGCCCCAGGGCTGCAGCCTTTCCTCCTCACACACATCTTGCAGCCCCTCAGCATCTCAGCAGCCCTGCACTGGCCTCTCTGCAGCCCTTCCCTGGCTCTCTGCAGCTGGGCAGCCCAGCACTGGCCACAGCCCTGCACATGAGGCCTCAGCAGCTGGGGCAGAGCACAGGGGCAGCACAACCTCCCTCCCCCTGCTGCCCACACTCTGCTGGATGCCCCCAGCATGCCATTGGCTTCTTGCCCCCCAGCCCAGGCTGCTGCTCATGGGGAGCTGCTGCCCCCCAGCACTGCCAGCTCCCTCTGCCAGAGCTGCTCTCCAGCAGCTCCCCCCCAGCCTGTGCTGCTCATGGGCTTGTTCCTCCCCAGCTGCAGGACTCTGCCCTTGTCCTGGGGAACCTCAGCAGCTTCCCCTGTGCCCAGCTCTCCAGCCATTTGAGATCCCACTGAATGTCATCTGTACTTGCTTCTTACATTCCTTCACTGTTGTTAGAGCTGTTTCTTTTCCCCTTGTGTTGTTGTGTTATGCTGTCCTTATCTCAGCCCAGATGTTCCACCTTTCCTTTAGGATTCCCCTCCCCATCCCAGCTGGCTGCAGGCTCTTTGTCACCAACCAGGCTCAGACCACAGCACAGCCCCAGAGCAGTGACCACAGTGGAGTGGGACCCAGGAGTCTGGCAGGAGTCCAGGGCCCATCACACACCCAGGGGGAAGCATCCCAAGTAGTTTTAGAGCCTGGGCAGACTCTTTGAATCAGCCATATCCAGCCTGTGAAAGCCAAGCTGTGTGTGCTTGGAGAGGACACAAAGTGCTGCTGCAGCAGAGACTGTCAGAGCAGCCCAGGCTGCAAGGTTCAACACTCACTTCTTAACCCAGGTAAATGCAAAGTGTCCAAACATCCAGGCTCTGTTTTCAAGGCAAGAGATGTTCTTGGAAAGGAACCATTCAAAGAGGAGAGGGTGCCACAGCAGCAGCTCTCTCTGCAATCCAGTGAAGAAAGGGAACCTCTGGGCTTGTAAAATGACACAGTAGAGACAAAACACTCTTCGATCTATGCAGATGGCTTTACCAGAATAGTCCAGCTGGTGTCTTCAAGAGTGACACAAAGCAATGCAAACAGACTCCCAGGAGGAGGAAAGTCTTACCATGGGAAACTCAGCTTGATACGTTCCTATTAAAGAGAAGGTCAAGAGGCATCTGTGTCACTGCACGCAGGGACAGACCGAGAGAAAAGTACTTCCAATAGCTTTGAATTACCAAGTGATGCTGGGGAAAAAGATCAGATTTCAAGATGTGACTTAGGAGCCTTGGAATAAGGCAGAACCCCCAGTAGAGAGCAGCTAACCGTGGAACACCGTGCCAAGGAAGAGGTGGACTCCTGCTCCTCCAAACTACAAGCGGGAGAGGAGCCTGTGTGGAAGCTGGGATTGCTCTGATGCTGAAAGCTGCCATGCTCACAGCCCCAGCTCCTCCTTCCCTTTGCAGATGCTGCTCAGGGAAAGGGGAAAGGCAGACACTGGTCAGAACAGGATAAACAACAAGGTGTGGGGCGAGCAGGTTGTCTGAGGTCACGCAAAGACAGCTGCACGCTCTGAGTCTTACGTGGAGATGGGAAAAGTCATCTCCCAGATGAGACTGGCAGAGAATGCACACCCTTCCCTTCCCTTCCCTTCCCTTCCCTTCCCTTCCCTTCCCTCCCAGCCTGGCACGCTCGTCCCTGCGGGGGAACTCTCCCTGTGAAACGCGCCGGCTGGGGCAGCTTTCCATGCAAAGAACACCTCAGCCCGTTGAACTTACCAGTGCTTTGGCTACTGAAAGTCTTTGCAGTCAAACACAGCATCTGTGTAAACCTCAATGGGCACAGGAAGGCAGATTAAATGTAATTGCCTCTTCTCACTCATATTTCATCACAAGATTGTTGGTGATTCTTACCTGGTTAGTGGGACTGCTGCGGGCTGAACGGTGCCAGAGCAAAGAGCATTGGACACCGCTTCAAGAGTGGCATTTGTTTGTAATGATCTGATTACCCTCTGCCTGGAAGAACAAGAAGCAGCAGACTCCAATCCAACCCAAAACCCCAGCACAGCTCAGCAACGGGGATCTGCAAGGACCTGAATGATTTCCATAGCTCTAGCTTCTGCAGGCAGTGAGAAGCACGCAGTCTCCTCTAACACCTGCTTTGCATTTCTCTCTATAAACACGTTCCAATGACCTACAACTGCTTGAGCTGAAGAAATGCTCTTGTTCCCCTGTGCTGATGCACCTGCAGAAGAGGTTCCAAGGCTTGCAGAGACAGGCAGGCCCCAGCCCTGGCTGCAGGAGATGAACAGTGATGGACTGGGACGGTCAGCACAGGGACAATGACGATAAGCAGCACAGAAACCCTGTCTGCAGGTGACTTTAGCAAGGCTTCACCCTGTGCAGAATCACTTGCACCAAAACACTCCTAACAGGTGTTTGTCTAAAATGTTCTTTACTTTCCAGTGAGGGACCTTTAAATGACCATCCAGACAATCCCTCCTAATGCTACATCTGCTACCACAGCGTGGTGGGGGCTGGCAGGGCCCTGCAGAGCTGCCGCAGCCCCAGCCCCTGCTCCAGCAGCTGCCCCTGGCTCAGGGGGCACAGGAACGTGTCCAGCTGGGGTTGGGAACCTCCTGAGAAGGAGCCTCCACACCCACCCTGGCCTAATGAGACCCCCCTGAGCTCAGGCTTCTGTTGCCCAGGCTCAGCAGCCCCAGGGCTGCAGCCTTTCCTCCTCACACACATCTTGCAGCCCCTCAGCATCTCAGCAGCCCTGCACTGGCCTCTCTGCAGCCCTTCCCTGGCTCTCTGCAGCTGGGCAGCCCAGCACTGGCCACAGCCCTGCACATGAGGCCTCAGCAGCTGGGGCAGAGCACAGGGGCAGCACAACCTCCCTCCCCCTGCTGCCCACACTCTGCTGGATGCCCCCAGCCTGCCATTGGCCTCTGCCCACAAGCCCACGCTGCTGGCTCACGTGGCTGGCTTGTGATTAGACCTTTTCTCCTACTGCTTAGCTAACATTTTGTTTGCCATGAGTGCTGCCAATTACCTCCTGTCCTACTCCAGCAGGCACAGTGCAGAGCTTATTCCCCCTCTGCAGTTCACGATGCACCCGAGCACTGTCACCCTGCTCTCCCTCAGCACAGTGCCTCAGTTTACCCCGTGCCAGTGCTAAGCAAGGAGACTGCCTGCAGGCCCTCTGGTTGGACATCCCATCACCCTTGTTTTTTACAACAGCCTGGTGCTGCTGGCTGATGTTCAGCCCAGGACTCGCTGTGACTTCTGAACCTTTTCTCCATCCCCCCTCCTGCATCTGCACAGCCGATGGCTTTTCTGCCACTGAGGCAATCTGAGTTTCCCCTGCCTGAGCTGCAGCTAAGCATTCTCAAACAGTTCCTATCCATCATGATGACTCCAAACTCTCATCCTGCCCACAAATGTGCAGTGTTTGCAGTGACTCACTGATGCCTTTTGCAACCTCCTCTGCCCCTCACCAAGCACATAGCCCTGTCCAGAGAAGGGGAGGATGATGCCTGCCCCAACGCTGAAACCCTCTGGGCAGCTGATGTTCAGAGGGGCTGGGGGGTTCTGCTTTTGCTCCTTCAGGTCTCCAAGCAACAGTATTGACACTGAAGACAGACTGTGGCCCAAGGCAGGGGAAGGCACCAGGGCAGCAGCAGGTCCTGGTGCAGGAGCAGGGCAGGCGCTGGCTGCAGGGGGCGAGTCGTGTCGTGGCAGGGGAGGCATCTCAACTCACACACACTTTGCTGTGGAAAACCTTCTTTTTCTGCATCAAGCCCCTGGGCTGGACTGGGGAGTGAAGTGAAGACGTTTTGCTGTCCACATCCCCACACACGCTCCTCCCACGGCTCTCTCGTGCCCACGGAGTGGAAGATGCACAGCGAGGTCCTGATTCACCTGGCCTAAATGATTGCTGTAGATGGGAGTTAATTGCACTCTGCAAGTCCCCTGCTGCAGCTAGAAAGAGGACCCTGATGCTAAGGTCAGGTAGAGAGGCACTGAAGTGTCTGAAGTGACACCAGACGAACGAATCCACTAACAGACAACAAAAGCCTCTCCACTCCTCCATTCAGTGATGGGAGAAAACCATTACCCCAAGTGCAGCACCAGAGAAAACACCTCTGCCTTGCTCAAAGACACCAAATGGTTGGTGATAAAAGAGTTTTCAGAGAGCAGTGAGGAACTGTGCCACGGAAGAAAGACAACAAAGTTCAATGGCTGTAAGGAGTCCAAAGGAGTAAGTCAGTTGTTCATCTCTAGAGGTGCCTGAGATGAAATGAAAAGGCTTCAGGATGGTCTAACTGGGTTTATTCTTCCAGACAGCCTCTGTGTGTCCACAAACACCCTCTGGGGAACTGGTGAGTTTCGTGGCTTTCTGGTTATTTTGGGTTGTTGTTAAGCCAATCTCGAGTGTTCAATTGCTCTCAGTGTTGAAGCACAGAGGGAGGCTGATTCCTTCCCCCTGACGTCCTTCTGTGAGCCACAACACAGGACAGGGGCAGTGCAGAAGCTCAGGGGTCACTGACACCAGCATCCCCTGGTGTGTGATGGTAAGTAACAAGCAGCAGAGCATAGGAAACGGAGCACAAGACCAAGTGATGCCTTCCACGCCTCTGAGAGCCAGGAGCTGCATTCCTCATCCCATCCCTGAGCAGCTCATGATGCCTCCTGGCCACAGACTGACTCTTCAGTAATTCTGTGCTCTCATTTGGAACCCATTCACGTTTTTGGCCTCCAGGACACGCAGCAGGGGTCAGTTCCTCAGTGCAACCACCTGCAGTGACAGAGGGCTCTGTTTTATTTGCATCTTGCAGCTTGCAAACTCCACAGAGTTGCCATCTCACCCCTTTGTGCTGTGAAGTCGCTGCTGTTCCATAGGCACCTTCTCCTTGCCTTCTCATGGCTTCACAAAACCCTGACAAGTCTTCCTCAGGAGCCTCTTCCCTGAGGTGAGGAGTTCCAGGCTCGAATGGGAAGTGCTCTGTGCTTTGGGGTCACCCTGGTTGGTTGTCTCTGAACCTTCTCTAATCCTTATTCTCATGGGTAAACTCCAACTGCCAGGAGGAGACTGTCAGACCCTGGATTTACACAGAAATGTCACTAGCTTTGGTAGACTCTCTATTTCTTTCCTACTTCCCAACACCCCATTGGCTGCTGCCCTGCTCCTGCCTGCCAAGAGCCAGCCACATGGCTCCAAAACCTCTGGGAGCACAATGCCCTACAGGAACCCACTGCCATGCAGGTGTGTGCTCCAAAGCCTTTCAACCCCAGAGACAGCAGGAGCCACAAAGACTTCAGTCTCAGACAAGCTGCTCAGTGACCAACAGCTCTACCAGTTCTCACCTTGCCCAAGTCCTGGTTGGATTCTGTCTGTACCTGGCCAAAGCTTATTGCAAATCTGGTGCAGAAAGCAGGAGTCCTTTGGCCAAGCCTCCTGACAAACAAAGAGGAGGATGCACATTGTCCCTCCCACCACCCCACCATCAGCTCCAGCATCACACCATCAGCTCCAGAGGGTGCATATTGTCCCTCCCACCACCTACCATCAGCTCCAGCATCACTCCTGCAGCCCCAGAAGATGCACATTATCCTTCCCATCACCAGCTCCAGCATCACACCTACAGCTGCAGAGGGTGCACATTGTCCCTCCCATCACTCCACCATCAGCTCCAGAGGATGCATATTGTCCCTCCCATCACCCCACCATCAGCTCCAGCATCACACCATCAGCTCCAGAGGGTGCACATTGTCCCTCCCATCACCCCACCATCAGCTCCAGAGGATGCACATTGTCCCTCCCATCACCCCATCACCAGCTCCAGAGGGTGCACATTGTCCTTCCCACCATCCCATCACCAGCTCCAGCATCACACCTGCAGCTCCACTGGGCCCTTCGTTGCAAAGAGAAAAGGAACACTGAAGGGAAACCCACCCTGGCAAGTCATTTCTGAACACACCAGGACCTGCTTTGCAATCTGCTAACCAGCTTCCCTGACTGTTTTTAAAGGAGAGAATGAATGGGGCTTAGCAGAGTTCCCTCACTCCTTCAGCCCTTGAAGGCTGCAGCTCTTCAGCTTGGGCATCCCTCTGCACAGCTCAGGCTGGCTGGCTGCACAGCTTCCATCAGCTCATTCTACCATTACCAAGTCTTATTTCTTGTACAGAAGAGGCCACGAAGCCTCATTTTACCCTCCAATTCTGAGATGCCAACCTGCAGGAGCAGCTGAGCAGACCAGCCCTGGATCCAAGCACTGCTGGGGGAAAGCTCTGGCTTGGGAGAGTTCACTTTTTACCACTTCATGTCCTTGTAGAATCACAGAATCACTCAGATTGGGAAAGACCTTCAAGGTCATTGAAAACTGTCTCTGAAAAAGCAAAAGGTAAGTCCTGGAAGACAGTGCTCTCACCACAAGAGCTTGGCAGACGCTTCTGCAGGCACGTTAATTTGACAAGTGGGATTCTCCAGCAGCCTTTTCAAGAGGAGGTTTCATTTGCTCCCTCTGCACTTGTGTTGCTATAGAAATGAAGGCTGCACTAGCCCAGTGCAAATTACCTTTTCCCTGCTAGGAGTGCTTGCTGCTCTAAGCCCCAATTCCCTGCAGCACACCAAAGCAGGGACCTGCCTCCCTCCCTCCCTCCCCAGAGCAGCTGCCACCACCTGAGCTGCAGCCTGAGCTGCACAATGCATTTGTCAAACACACATTCCCCCTGTTTCTAAGCACCAATCTCCCTTTGCAGGGGCATTTTTGATGCCTTGCCCTGCCAGGCCATTTCCCAGGCCTCTTCCCCTCTCTGAGCCCTGCCTGTAGCACAGCTTCTCTCTCCTCTTACTAATTAGTCACAACTAGACAGAGTGACAGGCACAGCCAATGCAATTCCCAGCTCCCTGCCTGCTGCTGGCCTCCCAGACAACACCTTGCAGGGACCAGGGAGGGCTCCACCTGCTCAGCTTTAACACCAAGCTGAAACTAGCAGCACACCAGGGGCTGAGGAGGCAATCCATCAGCTGCAGAACGGAACAGACTGAAGGACGTTGTCTCAGAGCCGCACACAGCCAAGAAAGAGCTCGAGGAAACCCACAGTGACAACTCTACTTGGTCCTGGTCTGGAAGAGGGGAAGCAGCTCTTTGCTCATCTGTCCCTGCTGCCTGCACGGCTCTGGCCCCTCTGGAGGCACATGCAGCCTTAGGAAAGCCATGTGCAGAGGGAGGTGCTCAGGGGCTGGGGGCTCCCAGGGCCCAGTGTAGGCAAAGATGCCAGTAGCAGGGGGGCAGTGGGAGCTGTGACCACGCTGCCAAGGGGCACAAGCCCTGAGCAGAGCCTAGAGAGGGAAGCAGCAGCCACTGACCCACATCTGTGTGGGACGGACACGGGTGCTGCTCTGCTGCACGACAGGGGAAAGGAGAAACAGCAAGTTCCTGGTGCAGTCCCAGTGGCTCCTGCTGATTTCCCAGTTGGTTCCATTCCTGATTCACTCCCTCAGTCAGCCTGAGCAGGCTGAGAGCACACAGGGAGGCTGGAGCAGTGGGCTCCCTCACCTCAGCTCGGAGGAGAGACGGTGTGCAGCTCCCTACAGCTGCAGCTACCTCATGGAAAGCTCCACAGGAGACAGAAAGGGACTCCTGAAGGTGCACAGGGATGAACACGAGGCAACAGGCAGAAACTGAGGCACAACAATGAGACACACACAAAGCTTTTTCACCCTGGAAGCAAAGGCTGGAGCCTGGGCCTCCAACCCCAGAGACATGCAAGACGACCTGCCCTGTGCTGGAAACCTCCAGACACCCCTCCCAGCCTAAATGACCCTGTAACTCTGTGTATGGACATCTTGGGCCAGTCACAGCACCTGCAGGCACAGAAATCCCTGCTTAGAGGCTTGTTCTTCCTCTTTCCTAAGGGAAGGCAGCTCCAGATGGGCTGGGAACACTCAGGTTTAATCCCTCTCCCTGGCCAGCTCATCCCCATCACTGAATAACTGAAGCAAACACCCTACCTTGTCTGTTGCTCCCAATTCTTTTCCTTCCCAGCTGTGCCACACAGAACGTGGGCTCCTAATTTCATAGAGTTAATTGCAAATCTCTTTAATCTCTTCATCAGGGAAGTCAGTTCCCCCTGTGATTGCCTCTTGCTGATAAGAACACGCTCAGGCTTCTCTTGCTGTTTGCTCAGCTCCTATTTCAGAGCAGATTAGGTGTGCTGAGCCCATCCTCAGAGCTCTGGGGAAGGCTTTCCCTGTCCTTTGGTGACCCTGGCTGCACCCCAGCACACTTCAGCCCTGCAACAGCCCCGTGCTTTCTTCTGTCTTTCACTCCAGTGATGCTTCCACGTGGTGTCAAAGCAGAGGTGAGGCACCTGGCCCAGAACAGCCTCCCTCCCTCTGCCAAAGCCAAACTCATCCCCACTGTCTGCTCCTGGAAACCCGACCTTGAGGGTCAAGAGGGGAACACAAAAGAAAGTGTATTTATTGAGTGTACAGCCCAGCAGCTTCTCACGTTCACCACTCCATGTATTGGTAGCTTTCTTTTCACCTTAATAAGCCAAGAAAGAGGGAGGTACATCCCCTACCCACCCCTGCAGCTCAGCTGTGTGAGTGCTGCTCCCTGCCCAGGGCACCCACTCAAACCTGCAACGGTTTCAAAGGCTTCTCCTGAAAGCTACAGACACTTGTGTGTGATTTTCTCAAGTACTTTCAGGTTGCTCCTCAAACATTGTCATTATGTCAATGTTCTCCCACGTCTGAGACCTCCAATGAAGTTAGAGAAGATGGAATAAGCACTCCCCTGCCAGCCCTGCCCATCGATCTGCTGCAGGGGCCCTACAGCACCTGAGTTACTCCACCTCTGCTCTCCAGGAGTCTATCAGCCCAAATGCTTCATATTTAAAAGAACAGGAGAAAACTGCTTATCCTGTGTATTAAGGTGATGCTACAACCACCAGTGAATTCTCATCCCATGCAGCTGCTCATCCAGCTGGGCTGGAATGGCTGCAGAGATGAGCCTCCACAGCCCATCTGGGCAGCCCCTGCCAGGGCTCCCTCACCTCACCAGGGAACAGCTTTGGCCTTGTGTTGCTTTGGAACCTCTTGTGTTGCAGCTTGTGCCCGTTGCCCCTTGTCCTGTCACTGCCCATCCCTGAGCACAGCCTGGCTCCAGCCTCCTCTCTGTGCTTTGCTTTAACTCCAGCAGTGAGGATGGAGAAGCTTCTGCAGCGCCTGGAGCCTCTGCTGTGGGGTGTCTTTGCTGGTGGGTGGCTGATGGCCCCTGCAGAGCTGCTGACATCCCTCACCACTGCAGCCAGGCTGGTGGGTGCCACACAGGCCTTGGCATGGCCAACACGTGGTCTCGAGGATGGTGACCAACCAAGGCAGCACTTGCTCACAGCCGTTTCCTCTCACCCAGCTGCACAGTCCCTGTGTGCCCTGCTCTAGGTGCTGCTGCTCTGGCAGGGGGTTGCACTGGATGAGCTTCCCAGCTCTCTCCCAGCCCTTGAGATGCTGTGTAATGCCTCACAGTGTCTCCTCTGGTGTGTGTTGTCTCACGTGAGCCAAAACAAACTGATTTAGCTACCACAGTGCTCATCAGCCCAGCCTGCTGCAGCCTCACCCACCTCCTCTTCTTTTGCTTAAGGAATGTAATTTTAACTCATCTGCAAATTTTGACCTATTTCCTGCCCTTTAAGGTGAAGAGCAACCAGTGCCCCCAGCACAGACCCAGCACAGGGGGCTCCCTGCAGCACTCACTCATGGTGGAAACAGACCATTTCTCTCCTCTGTTCTTCTTTACTGTTGTCTGAGTCACAGCAGCACTCTCTCTGTGGTCCCATGATCAGCTGAGAACACAAACAGCCCTGAAGAAGTGTGTCACAGCATTTTTGAAGAGCAAAACAAGCCACACATGTTACTTTGAGTAAAAAGAGCCGAGGCACAGAGCCAGGGTGGAGATGAGGAGTTCAGCGAGCCAGGGCACTGACACAGGCACTGCTTTGCTGGTAAGCACCAAGGCTCAGCTTTTGCATCATGAACTCTCACAACTTGCCCCTGTCACACCACAATAATGCCCCTCCAGTTACTTCAATGACCAGCAGCTTTTAGGAGCACTAAAGCCTGACTGCAAGCCGAGATTGGACTCCACAGAGCGACCTTGGGTCATTCCTCCCTCACACACAGGACTCCAAAGCCGACTCCTGAGGCCAGCTGGCAGACCCATTCCCACAGCCCAGCCTCCCACAGACACATCCACCAGCCACACACGCTTGGGCCCAAGCACAAACCTCTTCTTTCAGGCCTGCTGCCCTGTTGAGCTTGAGCACCTTCCCCAGGCTGCTCACCACACCAAGCTGAGGGTGCTCCACCAGCAGGCACCGGCACAGCCCAGCGGTGCTGGCGGCACACTCAGCGCTGCTCACGGACCTCACACCACCAGCACCCGCTCCTGCCCTTCAGAGCAAAGCTCCTACTCTGCATCTGCATCCAGCTCGTGCTCCTCAGGCCCTGGAGCACACCAGAAGCTCTCCAGAACATTTGCTCCTCAACTGAGTCGTGAGTCAGAGACCCTGAGGCTTCAGAGTGGTGTTGACCTGAACCAGGAGCCAGGCTACGACTGAACTGACCAAAACCAACCACAGAAGTTTCCTTCCCATGGAATTAAACCAATGCCTATTGCTCTACCAGGAAAAGGAGACGCTTTTGGCATGGAAATGACTCTCCTCATGACCACAGAGCAAAGGTGCTGGTGCTTACCTGTGAGAGGTGAAGTTGTCGTAGGAGCCCACAGTATAGTGTCGGAACAGACGCTTTGTTCTGTCTTCTCTGGTTTCTACAAGAGGAAAAACACACATCACAAAGCTGAGGGTTAGAGGAAAACTTCTCCAATGGCCTCTGCTTCCCCTAGGTGTACACACACAGAGTGGACCCCATTTATCAGCAAACAATCCTCTGTGTGCAGATGGGTGTCACTGTGATCCGTCCCTGCACCACTGTGCACGCTCCCACGGGCACACAAACAGCTTCTGTGGCTGCAGCATCTCCTCAGCAAAGCTCCTCAACCACATCAAGGCACCACGTTTCACCAGGACTCCAGAGCAGGAAAGGAGGATCAACAGTGGTAAGGCAAACATGCACTTTGTGTCCCAGGCAGTGCCAGATTCCTCCCCTTGCTCCGTTTGGCCACGTCAGTCCTGCACTCCAGTGCACAGGGATGCAGCTCCCACAGAAGGGAGCTAAGAGTGGTGGCTGGCTTTGGTCTCACCAGCTGGCCTCTGAGCTCTCCAGGTGCACAGGAGCCATGGAGAAGGGAAGGCAGAAGGCAGAGAGCTGCCTTCAGCTGCCACCAGCCCATCCCCAGCAGCGCTGTGGCCAAAGGCCAGGCAGTGGCACTCTGGGCTGTTCTTGTTGGACTGAGTCCCCCCTTCAGTGTGCAACACCTCCTGGCTCTGCCTGCATCACAAGTGTGCCAACAGCCCCCAGACCTGCCAGTCTGATCAGTGAAGCTGACAAGGAAAGAGATGCTGAGCCTGCAGGCTGCAGGATGCTGAAGGAAGGCAGCCTGGCTCGTGGTGAAGTGCACAGAGATGCCACTCACCTGGAACAGGGGCTGCAGCCATGGCTTCAGTGACACATGACAGGGAGATGTGAAGGAATGTGGCTGGACATCCCCAGCTTCTGTTCTCTTAGCACAGAATGAATCTGCATCACACTAACAACCCCAACTGTCTTGCATGACCCAGGGCTACTGTTGCATGCTCATACTGCAGAGCACAACTGGGCCATGGGTGAGTGGTGGCCGTGGCAGTGCTGGGGAACAGCTGGACTCCAGTATCTTAGAGCTCTTTTCCAACCTCAGTGACCCTGTGGTCTGCTCACTCCACAGGTCCTCACACCAGCTGGACTGAGCAGATTACACTGAGCCACAGCTACAGCAGGGTGATGGGACTCAGTCCCATCAGAATCAGACTCATTGGGGTTGGAGAAGCCCCTGGAGCTGCTGCAGTCCCAGCCCTGAGCTCACCCTGCCTCAGCCAGCACTGACCCCTCAGCACCTCAGCCCCAGGGCTTTGGGGTCCCTCCAGGGCTGGGCACTGCCCCAGCTCCCTGGGCAGCCTGGCACAGGGCTCACACCCCTCTGAGGGAAACAGTTCTGCCTCAGCTCCAGCCTCAGCCTCCCCTGGGGCAGCTCCAGCCCCTTTCCTCTGGGGCTGTTGCTCATGGCTGGGGAGCAGAGCCCGACCCCCAGCTCCCTGCAGCCTCCTGGCAGGTTCATTCACAGCCTCCCATCAGGTTCATTCACCAGGACAGGATGCACTTTCAAACCTTTCACCCTGGTCTCACAGTGCATGAAACCATTGCTGCTGGCAGAGGGAAATGCTGCCACAGCAGCCACAACTCCAGTCTTCCACCCTGGGGACAGGCAACAGCCCTTGAGGCAGCAGCAGCCACCACTTCACCCCACTGCCAGGCTCTCCTGCCTCTCACACCTCCCTCACAGGCTCTGGCTGCCCTCTACTGCCAGGCACTGCCTCCAGAGACCTGGCTGCAGCCTCCTGATCCCAAAGCTGCCTCTGCATGGGGCACAAGGCAGGTACCTCTGCACAGACATCCTGCTCTCCAGGAACCTCACCCTCAGCACACACCTCCCTTCACATGCCAAACCTGCTCACTGCTGCATGGCTGAGAGCATCACAGCATGGTTTGGGTGGGAAGAGACCTCAAAGCTCATCTCATTCCAACCCCTGCCATGGGCAGAGACACCTTCCCCCAGCCCAGGCTGCTCCCAGCCCCATCCAACCTGCCCCTGGGCACTGCCAGGGCTGGGGCAGCCACAGCCTCTCTGGGCAGCCTGTGCCAGGGCTCAGCACCTCACAGGGAGCAGCTTCTTCCTCTCATCTCATCTAACTCTCCCCTCTGTCACTTTGGAGCCATCAGCCCTTGTCCTGTCCCTCCAGACCCTTGTACAAGTCCCTCTCCACCTTTCTTCTGGGCCCCTTGGAAAGAACAATGAACTTTACCAAGTTTGTGAATGAAATCACCAATGACAGGATTTATTTACACTACTGCAAACCCCATCTCCCCCCTTTTTCACCCCCTGACTCTTGTTTTTCTGTTCATCTGGTACCTTTGGGGTACTGTTTTTAGCTTATTCCCTCCTTGCTCACAAGAGCTGGAGAACAGCCCTGGCATACTGGCACTTGTTCCCCCACAACTAACAGTCTGTGCCTTGTGGTTCCATCTCCAGCTCCCCCAGCAGAGCTCTGCAATGCGAGGGGCAAAAGGGAATCTGCTGCTGAGCAGCAAGGAAATGGTTTGTGTGCTATTAATAACATCTAACAACACTTTTAAGTGGTGTTTATTCAGTCTTGACCTCACCCTTTTTCAGCCTCTGTATCCCCAGGTGCTTCACCCTGCACACAGCACAGGGGCAGGTGCACAGCTCCTATGTAAATACAGTCACAGCATGGTGGGGCTGGAAGGGACCTGCAGAGCTCATCCAGCCCAACCCCCTGCAGAAGCAGCTCCCACCTAGATCAGGTCACACAGGAACGTGTCCAGGGGGGTTCTGAAGCCCCCCAAGGAAGGAGCCTCCACACCCTCCCTGGGCAGCCTGGGCCAGGGCTCCCTCACTCCAACACTGACACAGTTTGTCCTGATGTTTCAATGGAACTGGTTGTGTTCCAGCTTCATCCCATCACCCCTTGTCCTGTTACTATCTACTATGGAAAAGAGGGATGTCCCAACCTCCTGACACCCACCCTTTAGATATTTATAGATGTTAATAAGATCCCCTCTCAGTCTCCTCTGCTCCAGACTAAACAGCCCCAGGTCCCACAGCCTTTGCTCATGAGGAAGATGCTGCAGTCCCCTGAGCATCTTGGTGTGCACAGGGAGGCTCTGTAGAGAAGAGGGAGCAAGAGGAGAGCAGGGCAGCCCAGCAGGACGAGCCCAAGGGGTGCAGGGGCTCCTCTGGACACACACAGCAGCGCAGGGGGTGTGCTCAAACATCTCCCTTTAGCCAGGGGCACGTGCTGCAGCCGCTCAGAGCCCAGCACCCAGCACATGCAGCATCACAGGGACTCACCCAGGTGCTCTGGCAGAGCCTCCAAGGGAAGGGGGAGTGCAGCAGCCCCCCCCAAGCACAGGGGCAGGGGGATGGGACCCCGTGAGGTGCCCCCAGCCCTCGCAGTGCTGTGGCTCAGGAGTGTTTAGGGGAAGGTGCTGTGTGGGGACCAGCTCTGGGTGACCCGAGGTGCTGTTCCAGTCCCCCTGTGTGTCAGCAGCGTGGTTACCTAATCCAGGAGGCTTCTTGGAGGCTGCTGGTGCCGGGGGGGCTGGTGGCTCCCCTCGGATCTTCTGGTTAGGTGGCTGTTCACCAGGACCTGTCCCCGTGGCCCTGGGAAAAACTGTCTCAAAGAACCAAGGAATTAATGCTACTGCCAAAAAGACACTATGGCAAGAAACAGAGACCTAAGGGATGGAGGCACCACACACCAGCTCCTGCCCTGCTGCTGGGGGAGCCCACCCTGGGGAAGGGGCAGGACAGCAGCGGCCTGAAAAGCACCCAGAACGTCAGACAAGCCTCGTGTGCTGGGCCTGGGAGCAGGCTGGTACCCACAGCCCTGCCCAACCTGCCCCAGGGGGGTGAAAAGGGGGAAGGAGGGCTCCTGTGAGAGCCCCAGCGACGGGGAGCACATCCATCCTCTGCTCCAGTGTCACCTCAGAGCCCTGAGAGGGAGGGCAGAAGGTGCTGCTGCTGCACAGCAAAGCCTGCTCACAGTCCCCCTCCTCCCACCCACATCTCCCCTCAACCCCACCCTTAGGAAGCTCTGCTCTGCAGGCCCTGTGCTCCTGTGCTTCAGTCCCTTCTTCTCCACTCTGCCTCCTCCTCTTCACCCCCTGCCTCCCTCTGCACACGCACAGGCACTAGCACCTCACCTGCACACTCCTCTTGATGTCACTGCAGGTAACAGCCCAGTGGTGTGGTGATGGGGCTGGATTCATGGGCTGTCCAGAGCCCAGAGGCTCGTTCCCTTCCTGGCTCCTAAATACAGCTGCTGCCCAGCCCGTGGCCAATGGGGCCGCCACGAGGCACCAGGGAGCTGGGCTGATGCACGGAGGGGAGAGCAGCCCTGGCAGGCAGGTGTGGACAGGGAGGCTTTGTATTTAGAGAGGAGGGAGCAAGAGGAGAGCAGGGCAGCACGGTGGGATGAGCCCACGGGGTGCAGGGGCTCGTCCAGACACACACAGGACAGGCAAACCAGGCAACACTGGACAAGTACAGCCTGCAAGCCAGGAGCAACGTGTGGATGGGGACAGGCTGCAGTCAGGCTGCTCTGTGCTCTGCCTGTAAAGGGCTTTGATGCAGCTTTTGAAAGGCAGTTGTCTGTAGGTAGGTCTGCCAGGTTAAAGCACAGGAATCATGTCGTGCCAGGGCTGGCCAGGAGCAGCCTGGCTGTGCCAGGGAACTGGCTCCAGGAGAGAAGCAGCTCTCAGGCAAACAGCAGACACAGAGCCCTGTGGGGCCAGAGCCCACCCTGTCCTTCAGGCACCAGCACTGGGCTGCACACACGAGGAGTCACTCTGCTGGCACGTGAAAACTCACCTTCTTGTCCCCTCAGAAGGCTGGAATTACAGCTCCAAACACTACCCAGAGTTCAACTCAATCTTATTAAATGCAAGATGTACACACCTCTGACTACTGGCAGGAGTTTCATCATCTGCTTCTGACCAACTGCTCCTGCATCACAACAGGCACCTTAACAACAGGCAGAGCAACAGGCAGAGCTACCCCAGACCAGGACACAGACCAGACTTTGCAGCCAGTGTGCCCCAGCAATCACCCCTGTCCCTGGCTGCTGATCTCTTCAGCTCCCTTCAGCAGGAGGGACGTTGGGTTTATCATCCTCACCAGGGAACAGCTTTGGCCTTGTGTTGCTTTGGAACCTCTTGTGTTGCAGCTTGTGCCCGTTGCCCCTTGTCCTGTCACTGCCCATCCCTGAGCACAGCCTGGCTCCAGCCTCCTCACACCCACCCTTGATGGGTTTGGAACAGCACTGAGCTCACCCCTCAGGCTCTTCTCCAGGCTGCAGAGCCCCAGCTCCCTCAGCCCTTCAGCACAAGGCAGATGCTCCACTCCCTTCAGCATCTCTGTGGCCCTGCCCTGAGCTCTCTCCAGCAGCTCCCTGTCCTTCTGCACCTGAGGGGCACAGACCAGGCTGACTCTCTTGACCCCATGCAGCCCTCCTATGAATGCAGCATTGCATCTGTCCTCAACATGAAGATGATACCCCAGAGAGGAACAGCCACACAAAGCACTGGGTGTTCTGCTCTGGTAGAGCAAGAGCTCCTGAGGCAGAAGTATCACACTGAAGGTACAACTGTGGCCAGGCCTGTGGACATTTGGGTGCCCACAACCCTCAGGGCAGCCTGAAGTTCTGGCAGTGAGCTGGATCTTAACCAAAGCCTGTAATGTCCTTTCTGGAGCTGACAGAATGGTGCAGACACAGCTCAAGCCATCTGAGGGCAGTGTACCCTGTCAGGGAAGTGTGCCTGGTCCTTTGGCAAGGCAAGAAGTCAGCAGTGCCTCTGCACTATGCTCCTGTGCCCACAGCACCTCATTGTCTTGGGTTCCAACCTAAAGGTCTAGCTGCAAGTAGTCAGGAGCAAGAGAGCCAAAGTAAGGTACATGACACAAGCCCAAGTTCTCTCCTGGCTTCTGGTACTAGGTCTATTTTTAGTGGTGCAGGCTTTAGCAGGGGCAGGGAAGGGCCAGATGGCTGTAGCAGGGTCTGTAATGACCTCACTGATGGACAGGGTCATTTTAACAGAAGCTACATGGTGACAGACATCTGAGAGCACATATGCTCACTCTGCTCAGAGTGTGCAGAGCTGCAGGAAACCTGACATCCCTGCAATGATGTCCAATAGCCCCACAGAGGGTGGAGAGCAGCCTTCCCAGGAGGGAACCCTGCCTCTGTGACAAGCTGCTCCTCCAAGGGGGTGATCCCAACGCCCAGCCAAGAGAGGGGATCACTGAGAGCAAAGGAGAAGCTGGCACGTGAGATTTGTCCCCTGCAAAAAGCTCATTGCCAAGACAAGGAACCAACCTGGTGCCAGCTGTGGAGAGGGAGGATTCTGGAGATCCAGGCACGGGCCACAGGGGATGGTGACACTGCAAACAGTGCAGGAACTAAAGCACTGTGGGGCCAGGGAGGCTCCTTGTTGTCTGCTGATCCTCAGACACCATCACCCTCCTGCACACAGAGAGCTGGGCTTGGCACCAGAGGCTCCAGCACTCTCATTCCCCACAGTGACTTAAAAGACCTTCCAAGATGGGAAAGGTCTGTGGGAAGAGCTTTCCCAGGATGGCTCTGGGGAGGCTTTGCATGCTGACCACAGCAGCGGCCAGTGCAGATGCTCTGGACAATGAGTGTGCCAGAAAAGGCTTCACTTCTCCCCCTCAGCAGCTGGAGTGTCAGAGGCCTTACCCTAAACACAAGGAACAACACCTCCATGGGTTTGCTCAGCCTCCTTTTGGAGCCTTTAACCTGCACTAACCGTGGCGAGGAGAGTCACAACCGTGCACTGAAGAAACAGCTCACTGTGTGGCATCTGCCTTGCTCCTGATTCCACTGACTGCCCCTTCGTGTTCAGTTTAGACAAGCAACACATCACTGGAGCTCTCCATCCCTTCTCAGCCTCCCACCACGTCCTCCTGACCCTCTCCTCACACTCGCCTCTTCCTTCACTCCAGTGTCCTCATCTGCAAAGCCTCGTGGCCCACCACTGGCAATCTCCATCTGCTGGAGAAGCTGAGTCCTGTCCTGTGCTTTATCTTTCAGCCTGTGTTTATTTAAAGGGGCAGAGTCTGAGAGACCCCACTTCAGGGCTTTTGCAAAGCCCTGGTACTGCACCACATCAACCCTCAGCCCAGAGCTTGTTGACTATGCTGTAGGACATCTAGTGCACTTGTCCATAAAGGGGTTTGAAAAGGAGGAAGAGTCAATAAAATGTTGCTTTATTCCATTTGCTCTACGCTGCAAGAGGAAACAATGAGCCACAAATACCAGACTCCCTGCTCTTTGATCCTGGCAGCACTGCCTGCCTGCCACAATAATGACAAACAATGCTGCTAAGGCCAAACTCTTTAAGCAAGACTGGTTTTCCCCTCATGCATAGAAGAGATGAGACATACTGACTACGTAGGGTTTGTCCCAGTGATAGGTACAGAGATGCTGGGCAGCAACTGTGAGAGATGAGTGGCTCAGAAGTAACTAGGTAAGAGTTCTCCTCCGGGATCTCTGAAGGATCTCACTGATGATCTCTCTGGAATAACGTTTCCAGCAAGCCCTAGAACACAGAGCAAGCAGCTGAGGAGCAGAGGGAAGCTGAGCCAGCATCAGACGCTTCGAGGAGGAGCAGGGATGACTCTTGTGGCACATGTCAAACCCCAACAGACCTTGTTCAGCAAGTTGGTTTGGTCACTCCTTTGGATGGGACTCAAACAGGTCACCTGGAACTCACCAGCAATGCTGCACCATGTTTTACCTCCAGAGCACATACCACAAGCCACTGACAAAGCTGCAGGGCAGATCCTGGCTGCCTAAGGCAAAGCTCCCCTCAACCAAAGCTCCAGCTCGGCGGCGACACCCCGGCCCAGCCCTGGGCAGCAAGAGGCAACACAAGCACTGCTCCAAGGCTCCAGCCTCACAGCCTCTGCTTTCAGCTCCAGCTGCCTCACCCAACAAGCTTACTGGAGCAAACTTCAAGGGTGTTTTCAGACACACACGCTGTCACCTGAGCTGTGAGGATGGGCACTTCATTGAGAGCCTTCTGCCATTCACCAGATGCCCACCAGCCTGAAGCTGGGCAAACTCTTCTCCAGAAGGTCAGAGGTGACAAGAGTTAAGAGAGAAAAGCAGGGAGCCAGCTATAGAAAGGGTTTGTATCCATTTCCTTTAAGACTGCTGAGCTACCCAAGCAATGGGACGTGCATCCCAGCTCAGAATGATCCAGCTGCTTGAGAGACAGGCAATTCCAACTGACTGTAGGTGCTGATACCAAACACAGAGCCTCAAGTTAACAAAACACATCAGCCTCAAACAGAAACCAACAGAAGACACTGGCAGCTTACACAGCAGCAACAGACAGCTTCCTGAGCTGGGAACGACACCCAGGCTGCAGTAAAGCATGCAGAGCCCATGGAAAGGACTGACTGGTACAGCTGAGCCTGAGCACGTGCTGACTGCTGCTCTGCTGAAACCACAGAGATGCAGGGCTCAGAATTACTCTGCTCAGAGCCTACAGGCAGCAGCTCCCCCCATCCCAGGCTACCAGGAGCAGCAGTGCAGGTCCTTGTTCCAGGGAGCCTCTTGCTCCTTATGCTCAAGAGCATCAGTAACACAGCTGAGCCCAGACCCCTTCTGCAGGAGGCCAAGCAGCCACCATCCCTTGCTGGGGCTTTTGTTCTAATGAAGTAATGCTCCAGACTTCTCTCTCTCTCCCCTTTTACACTCCTCAACAAATCAGCCCAGGAGAAACCACTTTAAGCATCTGCTTTGTTCCTGTCTCACATTCCCTGGCAGCCTGAACAGCCCAAATGTCAGCCCGGGAGTGCCTGCAGGGAACCTCATCCTCACTCCTTGCAGACAAGGTGCCAGGGAGATGAAGGAGCTGAGAGTGCTGAGGCTTTGGTAGGAGGCTCCTGCATACCTGGGACAGGGAGCTTCAGTCCTCTGTGCTGCTCCTGGCTATGTCCCACCTGACCTCAGTGCTCTTACACCCACCACTTTGAGGAACTCGAGTCTCTGGTTCATGCCCAGAACATGTGCAGGACCTAAACCTGGTCTAAACCTGACCACTGAACTCATCATACACACATGGCTTCGTTGCTCAGTGGTCAAAGCAGCACAAAGTGTTCTGTTATCAGAAGTGTAAAGGAAAAGAGGATCTGGAGACAACCTGATGTCACAGCTTCCAAGTTCCCACTTCAGGAAAGGAGGAAAAAATCTCAGCAAGTGTAACAGATATCAGCTTCATCACCTAAGCAGCACCTTGGGATAGTCACTGACCTCTACCCCTGACCACGAGCAGAAGCTGCCAGCAGAGCAGCAGCTTAATTAAGACAGGAGGAAACTTCACAGAGACAAAGGGCATCAAGGTTGGAGGCAGCACAGCAGAGAGGAAGCCCAAAGTAAGCAGCATCGTAATGGAGCCAGGGTCAGGCTTGGCACAAAGTCACAAAAATGAAAGAAATAAGATCATTTTTAAAATGCTGCCCCAGAGGCAGCCAGAGAACTTGTATGCACTGCCTGAGTGAGCAGGGATGGTCAGAGCAGGCACAGGCAGCCCTGCCTGGCAGCATGGAGGGTGCAGCAGGCACAGGCAGCTCTGCTCAGCAGGATGGAGGGTACACAGGGCACAGGCAGCTCTGCCTGGAAGGATGGAGGGTGCACAGGTAGCTCTGCTCAGCAGGCTGGAGGGTGCACAGGGCACAGGTAGCTCTGCTCAGCAGGCTGGAGGGTGCACAGGGCACAGGTAGCTCTGCTCAGCAGGATGGAGGGTGCACAGGGCACAGGCAGCTCTGCCTGGAAGGATGGAGGTTGCACAGGGCACAGGCAGCTCTGCTCAGCAGGCTGGAGGGTGCACAGGGCACAGGCAGCTCTGCTCAGCAGGATGGAGGGTGCAGCAGGCACAGGCAGCTCTGCTCAGCAGGATGGAGGGTGCACAGGGCACAGGCAGCTCTGCTCAGCAGGATGGAGGGTGCACAGGTAGCTCTGCTCAGCAGGATGGAGGGTGCACAGGGCACAGGCAGCTCTGCTCAGCAGGATGGAGGGTGCACAGGGCACAGGCAGCTCTGCTCAGCAGGATGGAGGGTGCACAGGGCACAGGCAGCTCTGCTCAGCAGGATGGAGGGTGCACAGGGCACAGGCAGCTTTGCCTGGAAGGATGGAGGGTGCAGCAGGCACAGGGGAGATGAGGGGTCATCTGAGTTCCTGGCAGATGGGTTTCATCTGCATGCCCTTCCAGCAGCTGCTGTGTGACCAACCTCCAGCTCTGAGGTTACCACATCCTCAGGCACCTCTGCAGGTGCTGCCCTGAGTCCCAGTCCTGCCCTGCAGCTGCAGGGAGCTCAACGTGCCCTTCCTGGCTGCATGTGAGGAAATCCTGATTTGCCTTTCTGCCAGGGACTGTCACCTTCTGAGTGGCCAGGTGGGAACAGTCATCCCTCTCCAGCAAGAGGCAGGGCTAAAAGCAGGCACATTTCCCTCACTGTTAACAAGGAAGCTATTTCAGGCTGCAGTTCTACACTTAATATCACACTTTGTGTGGAAGTAAATGGCTGTGAGGGTAGCACAGGAGACTGTACCACAGGCTGTGGTGAAAGGCACAGAATACAACAACCATTGGCCTCTCTTTGTACACACAGCCAGTCAGCCTGCTGCAGAGTCCCTGAGTGCTGGGGGTGTGCAGGGCCCTGCAGAGCTGCTGCAGCCCCAGCCCCTGCTCCAGCAGCTGCCCCTGGCTCAGGGGGCACAGGAACGTGTCCAGCTGGGGTTGGGAACCTTGAGCAGGAGCCTCCACACCCTCCCTGGCCTAATGAGACCCCCCTGAGCTCAGGCTTCTGTTCCCCAGGCTCAGCAGCCCCAGGGCTGCAGCCTTTCCCCCTCACACACATCTTGCAGCCCCTCAGCATCTCAGCAGCCCTGCACTGGCCTCTCTGCAGCCCTTCCCTGGCTCTCTGCAGCTGGGCAGCCCAGCACTGGCCACAGCCCTGCAGATGAGGCCTCAGCAGCTGGGGCAGAGCACAGGGGCAGCACAACCTCCCTCCCCCTGCTGCCCCCACTCTCTGAAGTCCATTAGAAGGCACCATTCCTGCCAGGCACTGTTTGTCCATGGTAAATCTATGCTGGTCACTCCATGCTTTTGCTCCTTTGCCTCCCTCACTCCTCTCACTCTTGGAGCTCTCCTCAGGTTGCCTCTCAGCCTGGGTGAAGCCCGAGCACTGAGTGCACGGTGGCTGGGTGACACACCATGACTTGGTGGCCAGCAGGCCAGGAGGATTCCAGCTCAGTTCACCATGAAGTCTTTCCCCAGGACCATTGAGTGCAGAGGCCAAAGGAGGGGACTGAAGTGAGTCAGGGGTGAAACGCTGAGTGGGAGCAGGGCAGCCTGTGCACTGCCCCTGCACCTCTGGCAGAGCCCGTCAGCAGCTCTCACAGGCAGTGCCTGGGGCAGAGCTGCTCCCCAGCACAGTGCAGTGCAGTGCTTCCATGTTCACCTTCTCCCTGATCCTTCTGCAACTCCACATCAAAGAGCTGGAAAAGTCAAAGTGGGACCTTCCTTCCCTCATGGGCTCTGGCATGTTGCAGCTCCTGAGGCTTGGCTTGTGCCACTTTGACTCCCAACCTGCTGCTCCAGTGCAGATGCCTCTTTTTAGGAGCTTCTTACCCCTAGGCAGGTCCTCTCAAAAGCCTCTCAGAAAAGCCATGGTGTCTGCACTTGGCACTCACTGCTCAGCCAGGGCTTCTCCTCTCCAGCCTTGGAAGTTTACCCAACTCGTGTCCTGCTGTTACAGGATCACAGAGTCACAGCATGGAGGGGTTGGAAGGGACCTGCAGAGCTCATCCAGCCCAACCCCCTGCAGAAGCAGCTCCCACCTAGATCAGGTCACACAGGAACGTGTCCAGGGGGGTTCTGAAGCCCCCCAAGGAAGGAGCCTCCACACCCTCCCTGGGCAGCCTGGGCCAGGGCTCCCTCTCTTAGCCTTCAAAATGCAAGGTATTTGCCCAGAACAAGGGTTACTGACTGACAGCAGGGATGTGGGTGCCACACGTGGACCCTACGAGACCCAACCCATACAAATGGCCACAGGGGACACCATGAGCACCTTGGCCACGGGCCTACAGCTCCACACCATCCCCCCAGCAGATGAGCCTGTAACCCCCAGCAGCTCACCACCACCCCAGCCTGGCTTTAGGACAGAGCTTGTCCAGGGCAGGACCAACACCAGCACAACAAAAGAGAAGGTGGAATAGGTAACTCATCCCTTCACATGCAACAAAGGAGCTATGAGATGGGTAAGAGAACAAAGCAACCTCCCCAGAGGCTGGTGCAGCCCCACAGCACCAGACGGGTGAAACCAGCGCTGGAGGCACCGCAACCCTGCACGCTCCTGCTCCTCCTCCTGGCAGCCCACGTTTGCATCACCTGAGGCTGGCATCAGAGAGCAGTGAAGAACAACAGTGCCCTCTACCAAAAGAAACAGCCAACGAGCCCATCCTCAGCCCCAGGCAGCGGGACAGCATCAGCCCAGCCCTGTCAAGCACAGCGCGGCTCAGGCTGGGCTCTGCACAAGCTGCTCTGCCTTGAGAGCACTGGGGCCAGGCACACACACCGACTGCTCACCTGCCTCTGTGGTGACGTGCTCCGCTGCCTCTGATGCCCCAGGCTGGGAAATGCTCCTGACTCTCACCCAAACCAGGAGCAGATGATGCACAAACAGCATCGCTGGTGGTTCGTTCCAAACCCCATTGCTGTGCCACCTCTCTCCCAACATCCAGGCTGGTCTCTGGGAGGGCAGGGAGGGGACTGGCCCTCCTGCAAGATGCTCTGGCTATCAGAATTGTACATTATTTGACACACCCAACCATTGTTACTCCAATTTCAAGACACTTCTTAGACAAGCAACTGATTTCTTGATCAAAAGGTGGTTCAAGCTCCTAACTCTTTCTCCAGAAAGCCTTTCCACACCAGGAAAGAGTGGTGACCCTTCCAGCACCTCCACTGCTCCCCACAGGCACAGAAACTCATCACAGCCCCATCATCTGAGGGGGAGGGATCTCACCCTCAACATTACTGTTGTTCTCTCACCAAAAGAAGAAATGTCCCAGTGCACTTGGAACTCAGGTAATGTGGTTCCACATATCAGCAATTTAAACACCATGGTGATGGAGAACAACTGGAAATCTGGCCACAAATACAAGGGCAGTCAAGGAGAGGACTCTGCCATGCAAAACACACGGTTCCCTGGACATCACTGGCTCCCATATCCTTCCATGAGAATCAACCCAAGACAAAAAGGTGAAGACCCAACAAAGAAGACTCTTGTGCCATGGTTACTGCACACCAAGGACAAGCTGCAGCTCTGAGTCAGTCCCAGCCCCCCAGCACACGCTCTGACCACAGCCAGCACCTTCCCACCTGCACCCCAGTGTGTCCCTGAGCAGGGGGGATGCTCAGCTGCAGGAAAACCCAGACCCTGCACGTCTGCAAGTGCTCTTCAGCCCAGTTCAGTTTGCAAAGAGCCTCCTGAGGTTTCTGCCCACAAGGCACGTGGAAGCAGATCAACAGCACAGAATGTTTCCCAGAGGAGACAGTGCAGTGACTCTCCAAACACACACAACTGGAGAGGCAAACAGTTACCAAGGTGAGACCCAACCACCCTGGATTGCTAAAGGCCAGGTTCCAGGCTTGCAGTGCACAGGGGAGCTCGTGCTCCCTTCTCAAACCTTCTCTTGCCCCACAGACCAGGCACTGCCAACAAGCTGCTGACACACATGCACCAAGGCACGTGGCACGTTCTGCTTCACACACACCAGTCAGTGCTGGGACTTCTGGGTGCTGTTTCCTGAGCTCAGTGAGCTCTGCACAGGGGTGAGGTCTGTGCCACCCCTGAGGTCAGGCGGGAGAGAGCCAGGATCTGCCACAGAAAGTGCTTTGGAAAAGGCAGTGAGGGTCATGGGAGAGAGAGGCAGTAGCTTAGGGTGAAATGAGCCCAAATTGGACACTGACACTGACCCTGACCCAGGCCTGACACATTTCAAGGTGCAAATAACATTTTACAGTGCCTGCAATCTATCACAAGCAGCTATTTACTCTGAACTGCAGTTAACAACTTCCCTCTGCAATTTTACCCAAGGATGCAGGTCTTTCTCCCAACATTTCCCACAGACTCAGGACTACCCTGTAATTAACCCAAAGCAAGAATGAGCTGTGTTCACACCAGAGGCACAGCCATGCCCATGCCAGGCTCAGCAAACAGTTGTCCAACAGACAAGGTCCTGCAACATTAACACTCACACTGCATCTCACACATTGCAGGTGGTCCCTAAGGATCCTGCTGAGATGTGTGTGTGTGCAGAGCCCCAGCCCCAGGAGCTGCTGCTCAGTTCCCATCCAAGAAGCCATCGAGGCTTCGCTTCCTCACCCAGCACACAGAGGCTGACCATGTCCTGAGCTGCTCTAGCACACAGTCACAGCATGGTGGGGCTGGAAGGGACCTTTAGAGCTCATCCAGTGCAACCCCCTGCAGAAGCAGCTCCCACCTAGATCAGGTCACACACGAACGTGTCCAGGTGGGTCTGAAGCCCCCCAAGGAAGGAGCCTCCACACCCTCCCTGGGCAGCCTGGGCCAGGGCTCCCTCACTCCAACACTGACACAGTTTGTCCTGATGTTTCAATGGAACTGGTTGTGTTCCAGCTTCATCCCATCACCCCTTGTCCTGGTGCTGGATGCCACAGAACAAAGTGCTGCCCCAACCTCCTGACACCCACCACTGAGATGTTTGTCACTATTCATGAGCTCCCCCTCAGTCTCCTCCAGACTAAACAGCCCCAGGTCCCACAGCCTTTGCTCATGAGGAAGATGCTCCAGTCCCCTGATTATCTCAGCAGCCCTGCACTGGCCTCTCTGCAGCCCTTCCCTGGCTCTCTGCAGCTGGGCAGCCCAGCACTGGCCACAGCCCTGCACATGAGGCCTCAGCAGCTGGGGCAGAGCACAGGGGCAGCACAACCTCCCTCCCCCTGCTGCCCACACTCTGCTGGGTGCCCCCAGCATGCCATTGGCTTCTTGCCCCCCAGCCCAGGCTGCTGCTCATGGGGAGCTGCTGCCCCCCAGCACTGCCAGCTCCCTCTGCCAGAGCTGCTCTCCAGCAGCTCCCCCCCAGCCTGTGCTGCTCATGGGCTTGTTCCTCCCCAGCTGCAGGACTCTGCCCTTGCCCTGGGGGAACCTCAGCAGGTTCCTCTGTGCCCAGCTCTCAGCCTGCCCAGCTCTGGCTGAATGGCAGCTCAGGCTCTGCTGAACCAGCCCCTGCTCCCAGTTTGGTGCCAGCAGGGAACTTGCTGAGGGGACACTCCATCCCCTCACCCAGGTGGTTGATGAAGATGTTGAACCAGACTGGCCCCAGAACCCATCCCTGTGGAACCCCACTGCCCACAGGCCTCCAGCTCGATTCTGTGCCATTGATCCCCCCTCTGGGCTCTGTCATTCAGCCAGCAAGTGTGTGCAGAGGAGAACAAGGCTGATGGGAACCCAGATTCCTGTGGACATCGATCAGAATGACAACCAACTCCAGACCAGCCGGAGCAGCTCCCTGTGCCTCAGCACTCTCAGCTCCCCCACGCTCACGTCTGCAGACACGTGATGCTACAGCCATCTCCTGAGCCACCAACGTGCCTCCTTGGGTTGTTTCATGAAATAAAGCCTTAGTGTGCCCCTTCTGAGGGGATGTTCTGTTAAATGCAAGACCCTGCTTTTCACCCTCCTGAATTCTCCCAAAGTGCACGTCCTCACCTCGTGAGGCGCCACCGGGAAACGCCAGCAGCACGCTGCAGTTCTCTCTTGGCCACAGCCATTAGTGAGAGCATTTAGCAGGTGAAATCCTTAACCAGCTCCTGGCAGATGACAGATTTCCAGTGCTCCCCCACGTTTCCTCCACCTTCACTAACAATTTCCCACATGACACTCCTGAAACCCTGGTGAGCTGCAGCCACAGCATCCCCTGAGTCAAAACACTCCGTCAACCTCCTTTAGCACAAAGATGTTCCTGGACAAACACTGTTCTGCCCTGCACCTTTTCCTGTCCTCCCTCATCTCTCTCCTTTCCAAATCTGTTTAATTGTCCAAGAGAACTCTGAGCATCTCAACCAGGCCTGCCCAGGGCATTCCCACACACGGGGCTGACCCTGACCTCCATGTGCTGGAGAGCTGGGCACAGAGGGAGCTGCTGAGGTTCCCCCAGGGCAAGGGCAGAGTCCTGCAGCTGGGGAGGAACAAGCCCATGAGCAGCACAGGCTGGGGGGGAGCTGCTGGAGAGCAGCTCTGGCAGAGGGAGCTGGCAGTGCTGGGGGGCAGCAGCTCCCCATGAGCAGCAGCCTGGGCTGGGGGGCAAGAAGCCAATGGCATGCTGGGGGCATCCAGCAGAGTGTGGGCAGCAGGGGGAGGGAGGTTGTGCTGCCCCTGTGCTCTGCCTCAGCTGCTGAGGCCTCACTGGGCAGCTCCAGAGTCATGTCTCAGGCCTGAGGCCAAGCTGTGAAATCAGTCTGTGGGTCAGGGTCTGGATCCAGAGGGTCTGTAGCCAGCTATGGGCATGACTAGCATTGAACTAGAGACCAGGACTCCTCCAGCATAGGTCAAGCAGAGACTGAAAGCTGCAGCTTAAACAGAGCTCCTGGACCAGTGGTGTAGGAGGAGATCCCCAGGGGAAGCTGGTCAGGGACTTTAAGACATATTCGTGCCCTCAGGACCCTGACATTGTTCTCCCTAGCTGGCAGTTACCAGTCCTGCCACAGCATATCCACCCAACAGCATGCCTGTTCTGACAGGGAACTGCTCTGGTAGATTTGGACCTTCACATAACTAGCTTTGGCCTCACCTCACTCTGATAACAGCTCCACACCCTCTTCCCTTACTGCTGCTCCTCTCAGCCTCGTCAGGGTCGAGCTCAGCTGGGTTTCTGACCAGTTCCCTCTTACATCTGTGATTTCAGATCCCCTGATACAGACTTTTCCCCTCTTTTTCCAGATGAATCTTAGTCTCCATTCTGAGAGCTTTGCCTCCTCCTAGAGGCCCAGGGACAACCACATTTGGATTCCCCACCGAAAGATTCCTCTTCTGTGAGGGATACCTGTTGGGGCAGGTTTCTGTAGCTCTGACTTACTCACTCAAAATTCCACTCCAGCTGTAACTCACTGAAGACAGTCAGTTCCATTCACTTCTCTCCAGTTTAGTTCATTACCAAACATAAGAATCCAGACTCTAGCCTCATTACCAGGACACCCTACACCATCATTTCCCACAGCAATGTACAGATAGATGTGTTTGTCCTTTCTGTTCCTGCACAGCCTGTGCATCACACACACTCCTCACCCTCAGCTCTTACCTCTGCCCTTCCCCGAAGCACAGACACGCTGCTCTGAGCTGTTCTTGCCCATAAGACACTGGACTGATCAAATCATTTGACTCAGCTTCTTCCCCTCTGCACTCATGAGCTGGCCTTTGCACTCCAAATAGCTCAGCCTTGCCTGGCTGGCCACCACCAGTCCCCTGGGCAGAGCAGCCAGACTCTCCTCACAGCATCCTGCTGCTGCCTTCCCCTGCCCACTCACCTCCTCTCCTGTGTTCCTTTAGGATACACAAACAAGGTATGGCAACATCTCTCTGATTTACCTCCTCTTGCACTAAAAATAGCAATGCAGACAGCAGCCTATCCAAAATCAACTCCCCTCCCTTCTTGGTTTAAAGCCACTTTGAGTCCTGAGGGACCAGACCTTCACCCGTGTGCCTCGGGCACCTGCGCTCCAGGCACAGAGCTCCAGCTCCAGCACAAGCCACAGGCCCATGTGCCTCCTTCCCTCACTGTGCTCATCAGCTGGCTCGTGCTCAGTGACCTGGTGCTCTCTAAGCCCTGAACTACACGGTCCTTGGGGACAGGCTGCAGAGGGGAGGAAGGTAAAGGGGAGGCAGAGACACACGAAGCTGGAAAACCCTCACAGGCACAACTGCTGCCTGTCTCATTATTGGCTTTCTGGGTGCATCCAGCAGAGTGTGGGCAGCAGGGGGAGGGAGGTTGTGCTGCCCCTGTGCTCTGCCCCATGTGCTGAGGCCTCATGTGCAGGGCTGTGGCCAGTGCTGGGCTGTCCAGCTGCAGAGAGCCAGGGAAGGGCTGCAGAGAGGCCAGTGCAGGGCTGCTGAGATGCTGAGGGGCTGCAAGATGTGTGTGAGGAGGAAAGGCTGCAGCCCTGGGGCTGCTGAGCCTGGGCAACAGAAGCCTGAGCTCAGGGGCATCTCCTCAGTGCTGCTCAGTCCCTGCAGGGTGGGTGTCAGGAGGCTGGGGCCAGGGTTTGGTGTGTGCTGGGCAGTGGCAGGACACAGGGAAGCTTCTGCCCTGGGGTCTGTAACAAAGGTGAGCAACAGCACATTTTTCCTCAGAGCCATCAAGCACTGTGGCATCTATGAACTGGGACCTGGGAGGGAAGTGCTGGCCCAGAGGCCCCCTTAAGAGAAGCACTTGGCTCATTTAGGTAGATCAATATGCAGCTCATGGCCTTTTCCCTCAAAGGCATGGAAATGCACACAGGTTAAAGGAACAGCCCAGAACCATCTCCAAAATGTCACGTCTGAAAGTGCTGTCTCTGAATTTCAATGAAGACCACAATGAGTTTCCCCAGCTGCTCCCATCCTTGCCACAGCCATCTTCAGTCTGTTCCAACCAGAGCCCATCAGGTATGTGCCACACAGCTCTGCTCCTTCCCTCGCTCCAACACACAGCTGGAGATGCTTCGCTCCCCAGCAAAGGACAGGCAGCCCGACACCTCCCCACCAGCCAGCAGCCCCATCAGCTCTTAGGCTGTACTTAATCCCAGATGAGATACTTCCTTTGATCTTGGCAAGAAGTGGCAGAGCAACATGGTGTCAGTATGGCTAAACCTCCCTCTGCACACAAACATCCTGCCCTTATCTGAACTGCCTTCTGTAAACAACCAGCACCTGAAACCTGGGAGTCAGCAAAAGCCAAACCCACACCAGGCAACGTGCCAACAGCCACAGTGTGGACAACAGAGGAAAGTGCTCCTGCCTCTGCTCCAGCTGTAGTGTCCAAGCACCATGATCTTCACATTTCACTACACAGCTTCAGTTTAACCCAAACAGTGCTTTCTCCAGAAAGCACCCAGCAAACATCCAGGAAGGGCTCATGAGCCACATCAGCCAGCCTGTTCTGCCTTTTAATTAGCATCATAAGTCAGGGCAAACAGCCCCTGCACACTGAGTGGCTCCAGAGCACAGCTCCAAAGCAGCACGAGAGGGGGGGAGGAGGAGCCTTCTCGCTGGACATCCCAACTCATCAGCTCCATCACTCCTGAAGAAGGAGGAACATCCCACCCAGGGGGGAACATCCCACCCAAGTCTCCACTGCCAACAAGCATTTCCCATCAGCACACCAGAAACACACTTGCTTCCCTTCTGATGGGCCCAGAGCAGAGCTCAGTGACCACGCTGTGCTCAGACAGGAGCCTTCTCTGGCCAGAGCTGGGGGTGCCCAGCAGCAGGATGCAGCACAGGCACAGATCAGCTGAAGGAAGGGCAGGAATGGGTGTGGGAACAGGAGCTGTCACTGCAGACTGGAGCACTCACAGCTGAGCCAATGTACAGGCACAAAGGCTTTGCTGCTCAGACTCTGTCTGTAGTGCCACTGGGTCAGTTCCACTCCTGCTGCACCCTCCATGGTGACAAGAGCAGCTCCCAAAGGCACCTCAGGCTGTACCCACAGGGGCTGACGGGCGACTGTCCAAGAGAACAGTGACCTGCACATACCCATGGCAGTGCAGAGTCAGTGCTCACTTACAGAATCCAGGAAGGACTGGGCTTAGAGCAGAGAAGGCTTTATAAGTGGGTTCAGGCTTCCAGAAACTAATTAAAACCCATTGTTGTGCAAAACAGAACTGAATTTCATTGATTTTTGTTCCTCTTCCACAACTTTGTTTCCAAGTCTGCAATCAAGGTTTGACTCTCACCAGGATCCAGCTGTGTGAACTTTAAAGCTCATTTAACATGCAAAATGAACCCCACTGAATCTGTCAAATCAGGGACACTCTGAGGAAAGAATTACTCCAGATGTCCTCTTCAGTTGCTTTACCCAAGGACAAGGCTGGGCTTGCCAGAAGGCTGGGAGAGGAACGCTGCCCAGCAGCCCTCAGGGACAAGGGGGACGCTGTGGGGATACAGCAGGAGAGCCATGGAGTCACAGTGACCTCTGAGAACAACGTTCTGTTTGGCACAGGCAACCTGCAGCTCCTCCTGCCACCGCTGTTCTCCAGGAGCAGCCCGTTCCTGCTGGCCCTGGAGATGCAGGCTCAGGGGTGCCAGGGCTGAGCCACTGACATTTGGAATCGTTTCTGTTGCACTGGAACACACACGTGCACATCAGTGTTTTCTTTACAAGTCTCCTAAAACAGGGCTGAGATCAGCTCATGTCCTCTTGCTCCACCAACTGACTCTCACCTGCAGGAGTCCCTGCCAGCGCCAGGCAGAAGCACACACGTGCCACGTGCCTGCTCCTGGGTGCTCGTGCACTCGGTCACACAAACACACACCCCGAGGTACCCGTTTGTGCTGCCAGAGACGTGAAGTGAGTCCTGCTGCAGCAGTGGGGCTGTGCAGCCTGGCTGCCAGGGACCAGCTCACCTTGCCGAGGGTCGTACTGCCGCATCTGCACCTCCTCCACGCATTCTGCCGGGAACCAGCCGGTCCTTCCCTTCACCGTGCCCTCCCAGAAGCCGCCTTCGCCGATGCTCAGCACTGTGGGAACACAGACAGGCACGTGAGGGCCCCCAGGAAAACCCAGGATGCTCACTGTGCAGGGTTAAAGATGTGGCACAGGCATCTTTTCTAGGGTCAGGTGTGGTCTGGAGGGAGAAAGCGCCTCCAGATGCTTTCCAAAGCCTCTTGTCCTGAGGAGGAGCAGCGCAGAGAGTGGCCTTTGTGCAGCTCTGTGCTGTGAAAATGAAGCAGCACGTTGGCAGCACCCATCTTTGCAAGCATTGCTCAGGGGGGCTCAGACACCAGCTGGGCTTTGGTAGAACCATCTCCTGGATATGTGCACCCCACTGTAACTGCTGACAGCCTCAGAGCAACACCACAAGGAAAGGAGACGGGCCAGGCGACGACACAAGGCACTGAGAGCCGGGGCGTGCTGCTGGCCCGTGCTCAGGGACCCCGGGGCTGTTTCTACATGACACAGCAAACACCAGCATCTGGCTGCCACAGCAAAACTCTCCCAGCCCATTAAGCCAAATGCTTTCGCTTGCTCAAAGCTTAGAGAAGCAGGAAGGAAGTCTTGAAATGTGCTCTGGAGATTGAATGAATTCAGAATCAAGGAGACTTGAACGGAGAATCCCGTCAGGAGCGTCCTCATTACACCAGGGAGCTATCAGCTTGAACTCACCAGCTGCTCACTGCCAAAGAGGGCTTTCAGGTAGCCAGGGCACAAACCACTGAAGAGCTCCTGAAGACAAAACCAGCCCTCCTTACCACACCTGAAGGATGAACCGGGGTTCAGAGCAGATGAGCCAACAGTGTGAGGTGATGAGACACCCTGAGGCTTCTGCCAGCAAATGCCTGCTTGATGTCAGCTGTCACCTCCCAGCTCCCTGCAACTGGGACCCCCCCACACCTTATGCTAGCAGCCTCTGCAAGAAAGATCTGGATTGTCTGGGGGACATTTAAAAGTGCATCACATGTGACCATTCCACTTTCTGTGGCCACACAGGAACTGATTGTCATTCCCTGAGCACACCAGGGAACAAACCGTGCGCACTGCAAAGGAGAAGAAAGGGAAGCAGAACCATTACAGATCCTTCTGCACATTTCCCACACAGATATTATATCCAGAGTGCCCAGATATTACCCCTGTTTTACCCAGAAAATGGCTGATCTGTGCTGCTCACTTGAATCCCAGCACTTACAAGTCCAATTAACTGCTCCATCCTGATGCAAAGCAGCAGAGGATGAGAGCAGGTCCATACATTTCCAGGTTACCCTGGCTCACAACCCTCCCCTCAGCCTTTGTAACACAATGCTCTCTGGAACAGGTTGTGAATGGATGTGTTTGATGCAGTCTCTGAAATGCTACAGACGAAGAGAAGCTGCTGCACATCACCTGAAAGCAATCAGCTGCTGATACATCCTTTGGCAAACCCGGTGGTGCAGCTCTCAGAAAGGCAATTCCTTTGACATCCAGACCAAAAATAAACAGGGCAGCCAGCATCTCGGGGTCCCTGCTGTCAACCACCTCAAAGTGTTCCCTCAGCCTTATGTGGATAACAAGTTCTGAGAAGCAAGCCCACCACACCAAGAGATCCCCTTGATCAGCACAGAGACGTGTTTGCTGCACCATAAACCCCCTCAGCATACAGAGGGGACACTGAACGGGGCTCTCCAGCTCTCCAGCAGATCCCTGGACACTGGCTGAAGGAAAAGGCTGATGTTGGGTTATTTTAAACTCCCACCTTCTGCTTTTCTTTTTCCTGTGGCTGTTTCTCCTGCTTTGCAGTCATAACCTAACCCTGTGGCTTTGACAGCAGAAACTTCACTTTAAGCTTGCCCTGTGATCTGAAACATCCTGGAGTGAATCTGGCAGAGCTGCTTCTCCCACAGCACAGAGCACAGCTTTGCAGGCAGGTCGCAGGACCTGACCCAGCACAAAGGCAGCGACCTTGGAGGCTGCTGGATGCTCCCTCTGACCATCAGGCAGGTCTCAGCAAAAGATGAGGAACCTCCTGAGGCTGATTACCAAAAGGGCCTTGTGGCAAAGGGATGACAGTGATGAGGCAACCAGCAAGCAAGGGGAAACCTTCCTGCTGGTTCTCCTCAGGCTGCACTGCAGCCAGGCAGCAGGAGATGGGCTGATGAGCAGTTATTCAGCTCTAGATGAGAGAAACCACAATGCAAATGAGACAACTGGTATGACAAGATCCCCTGTGGCCAGACCTTCCCCTGTAGGAATGGCTCTCAAGACAAACTCTTTAATCATCATAACATCTGTACCACAAGGCTGTGCAAGTATCCTATGGCTGTGTGTGGTGTCAGAGCCACGCAACCAGCAGTCACTGCTCACTGCCACCACTGCACAAGGGTCCTGCACCACCCCCAGCAGCCCATGGTCCTCACTGCTCTGTATCCCCCACAAGGGGCTCCTCACTGCTCTGTATCCCCTCACAAGGGGCTCCTCACTGCTCTGTATCCCCTCACATGGGGCTCCTCACTGCTCTGTATCCCCTCACATGGGGCTGGGCACCCTGCAGAATGCACAGAAATGGCCCCTTCAGAAGGGTGATCCCCACTCCCCAAAAGTCATCCTCTCAAACTGCCTCCCCATGAAGAAACTTCCAGCTGCAGCTGAAACACTGAGGCATCTGTGCTAAGGCCACAGTGGGCTGTGGAGGACAGCAGGCTCTGTTCCTCTCTCCTGGACTCCTCTGCCTCGTGGGAGCACAGGGAGGAGGGAGCAGGCAGAGGCACTGTGCTCGAATGGCCTCACTGCTCCTGTCACCTCAGTGTCACCCTGCTGTCCCCCACTGCTCCTGTCACCTCAGTGTCACTCTGCTGTCCCCCACTGCTCCTGTCACCTCAGTGTCACCCTGCTGTCCCCCACTGCTCCTGTCACCTCAGTGTCACCCTGCTGTCCCCCACTGCTCCCAGGGCTCAGCACTCATGTGTGTCAGCTGCAGCCCTTTCTGTGGCAGCCCGTAACCTCCACGCAAAGCATGGTGTCATTAGCTCTCTCTGTTAGTGCAGGGTTGCCTTCCCACTCAAAGATCACTGGGGAAAATGGTTTCTTTTCTCCTGTCATACATCAGCAGCTCCAGCCACACAGGAGTCCTTGAGCTCTCAGCACATCCACCAAGGACAAGACCTCTGGGGAACTCGCTCCTGGGTGCTCAGCACCCACCCCGAGGGATGTGTGGGGCTGGAAGGGAAAGCTGTCCCTCCAGACAAGTGGCAGTGGTGGGAGCACAGCACAAGGCTCAGTTCCCAGCTGGCAGAGTGATGGGACCTTCATTCAGCACAGGAGAAAAGAGCACATGAGTATGCAGAGGGCAGCAGGGCTCAGCCCCACAGAGCACGGGGCTGCTGCCAGGCTGGGGGTTCTATGGCTGCACAACTCCTTTTGGGGTGCTTTTAGTTAGTGAACAATAAACACCTGAGTTACTGTGCTATTTGCTATCCCATCCAGCAGCACAGACACATCCCAGTGTATCATGTGCTGTCACCTGTCCAACACAGCTCCCTCAGAACCCTTCACAGGCAGCACCATCGTCCAGCCCCACACCCCTGTGCCCATTCATCCCCATCACCACAGTGCCCATTCACCCCATAACCACAGTGCCCATGTGCCCATTCATCCCCATCACCACAGTGCCCATGTGCCCATTCACCCCCATCACCACAGTGCCCATTCACCCCATAACCACAGTGCCCATTCATCCCCATCACCACAGTGCCCATTCACCCCATAACCACAGTGCCCATTCATCCCCATCACCACAGTGCCCATTCACCCCATAACCACAGTGCCCATTCACCCCATAACCACAGTGCCCATTCATCTCCATCACCACAGTGTCCATTCACCCCATAACCACAGTGCCCATTCATCCCCATCACCACAGTGCCCATTCACCCCATAACCACAGTGCCCATTCATCCCCATCACCACAGTGCCCATTCACCCCATAACCACAGTGCCCATTCATCCCCATCACCACAGTGCCCATTCACCCCATAACCACAGTGCCCATTCATCCCCATCACCACAGTGCCCATGTGCCCATTCATCCCCATCACCACAGTGCCCATTCACCCCATCACCACAGTGCCCATGTGCCCATTCATCCCCATCACCACAGTGCCCATTCACCCCATAACCACAGTGCCCATGTGCCCATTCATCCCCATCACCACAGTGCCCATTCACCCCATAACCACAGTGCCCATTCATCCCCATCACCACAGTGCCCATGTGCCCATTCATCCCCATCACCACAGTGCCCATTCACCCCATAACCACAGTGCCCATGTGCCCATTCATCCCCATCACCACAGTGCCCATTCACCCCATCACCACAGTGCCCATGTGCCCATTCATCCCCATCACCACAGTGCCCATTCACCCCATAACCACAGTGCCCATGTGCCCATTCACCCCATCACCACAGTGCCCACGTGTCGCTCCCAGGCACACTCAAACACCAGTTATTAATAACTAAGCACTGCTCCATGCCAGCCGAAGCGAATTCCCCACAGAGGAGGAACCTCACGACTGCCTGCACCCAGGCATTAGTCCTAGCAAGGGAAAAACAAACAGGCCAGCCTGATTTACGAGCCAAACAGGAGACTCACTTCAGTTCCTCCTCTAGATCTTGAAGATGCAAATGCTTCTGCTCTGCAAAGGTGACGATGCTGCCACGCTCTGCAGCAGACCCAAACGCCACCGCTCATTTCCCGCTGCTCCCATCCATGCTTCAGAAGCTCTGCTAACACTTCCCAGTGGAAAATGTCCCTTTTCTGGCACTTTGTGTTTCCAGCTTCCAAAGCAGCTCTTTGTGGAGGAGAGCTCATCCAGCTCCCCAGAGCTTTCTGTTCTTGTATTGCTGTGCATGGCTCTTCAGTCACAGAGCACTCCCTTTTAAGATTAGCTGCCTCTCGAGGGCTGGAAGGACTGGAGGTTCAGCCTGGCTGGCACCAAGCTGAACACACACTTTTAAGGTAAAAGCAAACTGAGGAAAAATGGAAAAGTTGTCTATATTTCACCAGTCTGTCCCTGACTGTGCTGTCCCACGAGACAATGTAAAGGGTTTGCTCGAGCTGAGTTAACATCCAGTGCTCTCCCCTCACCCAACAAGCTGCTCACCTCACTCTAGAAGGCTGCCAGCTTGGTTAAGCAGGGCTCCCTTCCACAGATCCAGGCTGGCTACTCCTGATCACCATCTCGTCCTTCACATGTTTGGAAATGGTTTCCAGGGTTAGTTGCTCCATCAGGAGCTCCCCACGGATCAAGGTGAGACTGGCCAGCCTGGAGTTCCCCACACCCTCTGTCTTGCCCTTCTTGTCAACAGGAATGGTATTTGCCTTCTACTCATGAGGAATCTCTCCTGACCAACCATGACCTTCAAAGACGAGGGAGAGTGGCCTGGCAAAGCCATCAGCCAGCTCCCTCAGCACTCACTGCTGCCTCTCCTCAGGCCCATGGACTCCTGTGTGTCTGGTTTGGGCAAGTGCTCCCTCACCTGATGCTCCACTCAGGGCACCCTCCCTCACCTGATCCTCCACTCAGGGTACCCTCCCTCATCTGATGCTCCACTCAGGGCACCCTCCCTCACCTGATCCTCCACTCAGGGTACCCTCCCTCATCTGATGCTCCACTCAGGGCACCCTCCCTCACCTGATGCTCCACTCAGGGCACCCTCCCTCACCTGATGCTCCACTCAGGGTACCCTCTCTCACCTGATGCTCCACTCAGGGCACCCTCCCTCACCTGATGCTCCACTCAGGGCACCCTCCCTCACCTGATGCTCCACTCAGGGTACCCTCCCTCACCTGATGCTCCACTCAGGGCACCCTCCCTCACCTGATCCTCCACTCAGGGTACCCTCCCTCATCTGATGCTCCACTCAGGGCACCCTCCCTCACCTGATGCTCCACTCAGGGCACCCTCCCTCACCTGATGCTCCACTCAGGGTACCCTCTCTCACCTGATGCTCCACTCAGGGTACCCTCCCTCACCTGATGCTCCACTCAGGGCACCCTCCCTCACCTGATCCTCCTCCACCCTCCTGCCATGGACCATCCCACTGGCCTTGGGATGGGGCATGGCTGGAGCCTGGCTGAGCAGCGAGGGCTGAGGTGAAGGAGGTGGGTACCTCAGCCTCAGTGAGCTCATTCAAGCTGCTCTTGCTGTACAATCACGTAACTTCTTGAGAAATGAAGTGCAGCGAGCACGAGCTCTGGGCTGGCAGGAGAGGAGGGGATGGGTGCCAAGGAGCTCTGAGGACAGCAAAGCTCCAGCTCGGATTCAGCTGGACCTCAGCAGGGCCAGGCTTGACATCTGGGTGCCAGCTCTCCTCAGTCTCTCCCGACAAGTCACTGCAAAAACCTGTTTCATCTTCCTCTGCAAAGCCAGGCCCCTATTCAGCATCAGGCTCAGAACTCCTGCGAGCCCAACTCCGCTGTGACAGCGCTCCTGGCTCACAGGGCCCTTACCCCGAGCTGGCAATACCACAACGGCCAAGAAAAAGCTGGTGCCAACGGGAGAGAAGAAATAAATGGCCCACTGAGGCCTACAAATCGCTGCTGCAAGCTGGGCAGCTCACACACACAGCCATCAGCTCTGAAGGTCACTGGTAATTTGAACAGCCATAAAGATGGCAATGAGGCACAGCCTCAGTCACACAGAGGCCTGGGAGGAGCTGACAGACACGGCATGCTGGGGAACACAGGTCTCCAACGAGGAAAGCCAGAGCCAACAGCTCAGGATTCTCAGTCACGTCTGGCTGCCACGTCCCGGTGCTGTGCTGCTGCTCCTCTCATGGCCTCAGCAAAGAAGGGACTGTCACACCCCAGCTCAAGACAGGTTTGCCTGCAAGGATCCTTCAACCTGCTGCTGCAGGACCCTGGAGAAAAAGCCCACAGCAGCTGCTGAAATCACCTGGGCTTTGTGTTGACCACTCCTGGGGGTGCTCCCGCTGGCTCCTTCTCCACTCTCATACCAGACGTCCCCTTCCCCTGTGAGGCACAAACCCACCTTCCTCCACTGTTCTGCCATGGACCTGACCCTGCCTTCTCCCACCCCATTCTCAGTCCCAGACACGTGCTGCCCCCTGCACGTCCCACTGTACCTGCAAACTCCTCCCTTGAATCCACTGCAGCTCACTCAGGTCTTGTGGAACATCTTCCACGCTTATGCAGCCCAGCCAGCTGGAATGGCAAGGCAGCTGTCCTCAACAAACACTGTGGTTTGTCCCCTCATCTTCCATTCATTCAAATCCCATTTGAACCTTAAAGCCTACTTACAGAACCCGCTCAGCAGCGTCAGCACACCCCTCTGCACACCCTGCATGTGCACTGTCAGCTCGTGTACTGCTTTGACTCTACAACCTGCAGTTCCAGGAGCTGGTCCTGCCTCTTCTCTGCTGCACAGCACAGAGCAGGTCTCAAACCTGACAGGACTCTGGGTGCCTTTCACACGGGCTAACAGCATCTCAGGTGCTGGGACTGCAAAGCTCTTTAGTTTGTTCCTCTTGCAGCTGCCCTTCTCCTTTGCTCCACAGGTTCCAAGACCAAAAGAAACGAAGTGCCCCAAAGCCCAAAAACCCAACCCAGAGCAGCCATGGGGTTTCCCTTTCTTGAGCCCTCTACACACTGGTATGTGGCTGCTCCTTCCCAGAGTGGTCCCAGGAGCCACCTTGCACAGTCTCTCAGATACTTTGATTATTTCCTATCAGAAATGTCACTCAGAGCACCCAGGCTGCTCATTTAGCCATGAGCCTGGGTTCGGGCCAACCCTGAACCGGCCCCACTCCCACGGTCAGGCACAGCCCTACAGTCCCAGTCTTGCTGTGAGAAGCACAGGGTCTCTCTTCAGCACCAGAGGTGTTCCCATAACAGGGATGCACTGTCATACTGCTGCTCCCAGGCTCTCTGTGCTGAGTCCCAGCGATGGCACCATGCAGAGTGCTCTGATTCCAAGCTGTGCTTGAGGAGCTGCACGACCCAGACACCTGCAGCTGCACAGAGTCAGCCTGAACCTGGGCTGCCTGCAGACCCTTTGCCAAAGGTTGTTATTCCTGCCTAAAGCCATTGCTCCCAGGAGAGATGAGAGCTGGAAGACTGGGATCCCCCCATGCAGCAGGGAATATGCCCCAGAACCGGCTCATTCCCTTGGGGTGAAGAGGTGGCTGTTGGAGACCTGAGCCCACCCCTTGCTCTTACAGCAGTGCTGCCACAGCCATTCTCTCCAACACACTCATTGCTTTATCACCTCAGCTTTATCACCTCAGCTCCTGGATGCAGACACCAGGTGGGTGTGCACCAGAGGTGCTGAGCAGTTCCACACACTGCCCATCACCTGCACTGGGAGATCCACTTTGCACTGTCACCCAGAGCAAACGACACAGGCTGGATTCACAACGTGCTGCACTCATCGTCTGTCCCAGCACACTAAAATCAAACAAAGAGCAATTTCACAGCCAAGCACGTGTGACCACACTCAGTGCTGCAAAGACCCCGATGTGGGGAGGAGCTGGAAGGCTCCTGGCTCCAGCAGCACAGCTACTGCACTGTGCAATGAGGCTTCCAGCTCGGATTCTGCTCCCTGGGGGCAAGTCAGTGCAACAACTTAAGAGGGCAACAAAGAACACTGCAGGCCCTGCTTCCCACTGCTTAACACTTCATTTTTCACAGGCTTCCTCTATCACCCCTTTCCCACAGCTTTGCTCACACCTCAGGCTCCCACACTGAGCTCTGCTGACGCCCCTCCTGCCCAGCTTGCCACCAAGGGCCACCAAATCCTCAGTTACAAGCAAGGGACAAAGCCATTCTGCTTATCTATGAAACAACTATCAGGAGGCCATTTGGGAGTGGTACACAACCTGAATCCAGAGACTTCCAACCCTTGTGCTAAGGCCCATCTCAGAGACCCAGAGGCACGCACTGTGCCTTGGCAGGACAACACACGCTGCACAGAGACCTGCCCTCTGAGGGAAGGGACGTCCTGAAGCCACCCTGAGCAGGAGAGATGGCCTCAGTGGTGAGGGAGAAAGGCAGAAGCAGTGCTTGTGCTTCCCTCACACCTGATGCAAAACTGCCAGTGGCATACCTACAGGGCCTGGCAATGCATGAAGGTGAGATCATGGAATCGAGATGATCATTTGGGATCACAACTGTTGTCCACACACCACAGGGCTTCCGAAATCCCCGGGCATGCAGGATTACCTGCAGCTCCAGATCAGCTCCAACACACAGCTGCCAAGTGAAGCTGGAGCTTGATTACATTGCTAAGATCCCGTTCCAGTCTGTATCCAAGAGCTGGTCCCTGCAAGATGTGCTGCAAGCAAAGGCAAACTCCAAAAGGCTACAACGCAAACGAGTGCAGGGGGTGCCTTGACCTCACCTCAACACTAGGAGCACGTCCCATCATGGACACAGCACCACTGCACACCTGTAAGCCCAGCTCAGGGCAAGGCGAAGCGGCTGCTGTTGTATACGGGACTCCAGGCTGGTTTGTTCCAGAACGAGCAACCATTGCCTCGGCTTGGGCAACAACTCCACGTCCCACTCAATCAATCAGCCAATCAATCAACCTCTCATGTAAGCTGGGCATTGCACAAAGCACTCACACCTCTTTGAGGGGCTCACATGGAGATGACATGGCCACCCAACCACGCTCCTCATCTTCACGTTCGTCCCAGGGGAGCTGCCAGAGCCACGCTGACAGCACGGCTCTGCTCAGTGTCAGCTGAAATCACTGCTGCTGAGCTCTAAGTCATTAGCAAATGACCCATTTTTGGTCAGGTCCCTCATCTGAGCAGCAGGATTGTGCTGTGACCTTCATTTAATTCCAGAGCTCATCAAGCTCCAACTTCCTATTTTGCCACTCCGGGAAGGGTTGCTCCTCCTTTCCATTTAATTTGCCAGTGTCTGTACCCAGACACAGCCAAAGCTGGGAGCAAGCCAAGCAGCCTAAAGCTTCAGATGGCTTCCAACCCTTTGGCCTGAGCCCTGTTGAACTGCCAGCTCAACTCCAACACCCCAGCACACAGCCCGAGCAGTGAGCCTGAGCACACAGCGGCCGCATCCCAGCAGTGTGTGTGAACCCACCACGGCAGGAGCCTCTTTCCAGAAGCCCCACCAACTGTGCCATGCAGGTTCTGAATGACCTGGGAAGCTGTAGTCTTTGGTAGCAGCACAGGGAGGCCACAGCCTTCCCAGCTCCCTGAACAGTGGGAGCTCATCATCTGATGAAGGTCACAGATCCCTGACGAGTCCAGCTGTAAAACCCAAGGCACTTGCAGAGCCAGAGGGCACACAGTAGATGCCACAACAGCCCAACTTTTCGCTCTGCACAGCTGCTTTGTTTGTTATGAAACTAAAATGCAATGATAAGAGCTGTTTTTGAAGGCCCCAAGTGAACACAGGGAGCAGAGGCTGCAGGGTCCTGTCATCACAGCATCTCACGGCTCTGGGGTTTAGTAATAAGAAAAAAAAGGAGGGACCAGCTAGGAGTCAAAGAAATTGGGGAAAACAGGAAAGGCTCATAAGGGGACCCCAGATAACAGGAGAAAAAGGGGTTTTCCCACCAATCTCATCACCTTCCACCGAAAAGATGCCCTGGGGAGGCTTTTGGTCCTGGTCACACTTGAGCCAGCCTTTGTGAGACACCCCTTGCTCCTTTAATGACAACAGATGAGAAGCCAGGATCTGCCTGCAACATGGCAAGCCTTGCACTCCTACATCTCCCACCCCACTGAACACACCTGCCCTGACACAGACCCCCCAGCACATGCTGTGAGGGACAGCAGGTCATCCTCACCTTGCCATGAACAGCAGCACACCCCAGTACAACCTGGACTCATCAAGGACAGCGTTTTGCTCTGCAGGAGGAAGTTCTACACACACCCTGAGGCTGAACCCTCTCTCAGCCCCTTCATCTGTGTGCAATTCTCCCTAACAAAGGCACTTCAGGCTTCTTGCTGCTGTACACTGCTGGTGTGTGACTCCAGCATCCTCAGCATCTCCCCTCAGGGACTCCTACCCTTGCCATTCAGAGCAGTTAACCACACCAACAATTCAGCAGCTCACATGCAGGAGCCTCTGCAGCCCATCAGCTGCACCATTGCTCACTTGCACCAGGACCTAAGTGCACACGAGGCTTCCTACAGCCTCCAGCCACCCCCATCCAGCCAGCCCTGGGACTGCTCCTCCCTGAGAGCCCTTTGGCACCCTCCAGCCACAGCTAACTCACACCAATTGGTAAAATTAAATACCCCAGAAGGAAACCCACCACGGAAGGGAAGAGCCTTCAGACACCCTGCCATGCACACAGCTCCCACAGAGCCAGGGGGCCCTTGGATGAGTTTGCAGGTGCTCCCTACGACCAGAGGCAGATGAATTGTGGTGGCTGGTGCAGATCTGGGCCAAAACCCACCAGGGAAAATGATCAGAGTTTAAGGACAGCCTCAAAGGTTTATCTTGCAGCTGAATTCTGTTTTCCCCTCAAGTAAAGATGACAAATAATAGACTTAGGAAATCCTGTCTCTTTAAACCTGTTTTTCCTTGATCACAGTGGGAGTGAGGACATCCAGCAATAAGGGCACAAACATTCAGACCACACAGAAGAGACCTGAAATCCCCTTTTGCATTCTCTCACTGAGAGACTTTGAGCTGAAAATTACCACTGCACCAGAACACGTTTTAAGATGCTTTTAGACCTGGCCCAGGAAGTCTCAGTGTAGAGCAATGAATGCACAACAACAGCAGCCTTTGCCTTGGCTTCCTCCAACTGCAGCCTCCAGTGATCCCATGAAACTGAGGCATGACCCACAGCTCTCAGTGCATGAACAAAGGTGAGCAGTGCAGCTGCATGTGCTGGCTGAGCCCAGGCTGCAGCCTGCCATGTGCTGACCTGAACAAGCAGACGACTACCTGGGCAAGTGCCTGACTCCAGGAGAGGATGCTCTTGAGGCACCTTCCCAACAGCAAAGCCAGCAGAGCTGGTGTTGAAGCCAAGCAACTCTGGCAGCAACCCAGAATGCCAGATCACACACTTTCACAGGCTGAAAATGCAAATCCTCCCAAGAGGAGGGAACAAGAGGGGCCCCCAGACCAAAGCTAACAACTCTGAGGAGAGGGCACTTTGATCTGCTTCCCACGTGGCACGAGGCCAAGGTGATGCATGTGACTCCTTAGGACCGGTTTTCCATTCATGGCACTTCATGTCTAAAAGATTTTAAAGACAGAGAAAGATAAATAGGAAGGAAAAGCTCAGCTGGGTATTCGAAAGGAAAGAGGGGTGGGGTGTGTTTCCACCTCGATGCTGCAGAAGTCCTGTGGAGAATCCAGCTTTACAGCGGTGCAAACATCAGCTGAGTAAGGCTGCAGCAGCCCCCAGCCCAGCAGCACATGCAGCTGGGCTTGAGCTGAGGACACAGAGCTTCTGCTGGGCTCCTGCCACAAGCAGTTGTGTCTGCTCTGAGAGAAGTGCTGCCCTTGCTGGGGACTGCGCTGCACGCCTGAGGAGCACAAAGCAGCACTCGCGCTGCTCCCAGCTCAGGACCAGCACAGGCAAGGGGCCAGAGTCTTGTTCAGCTCAGTTCAGAAGAACACAAACCAAAGAAGCCTGGATGGGTCTGGCAGAGGTTGGCATGTGTTTGTTCCTCACAGCCTTTCACATCAGAGGGCCAGAGCACAGATTTGTTGGAAGCTCTGCAGCTCCCAGTCTCAGAGGCCACGAAAGGGACTTGCTGCAAGCAGAGCAATGCAGAGCTGCAGCCTCCCCTCTGCACAGGGCACTGCCCACGACAGCTACAGCATCCAGACCTTCCTCACAGCTCCTGCCCACAGGCACAGCCTGGGCTTCAACACCTGCAGCCAGAAGCACAGAATCCTTATGGTTGGAAAGATCTTTCAGCTCATCGAGTCCAACCACTCACCCCACAGTGCCAGGCCCAGCACTGAACTCACCCACAGCCCTCAGCCCCACGGCTCTGGGGTCCCTCCAGGGCTGGGCACTCCCCCAGCTCCCTGGGCAGCCTGGCACAGGGCTCACACCCCTCTCAGGGAAACAGTTCTGCCTCAGCTCCAGCCTCAAGCTCCCCTGGGGCAGCTCCAGCCCCTTTCCTCTGGGGCTGTTGCTCATGGCTGGGGAGCAGAGCCCGACCCCCAGCTCCCTGCAGCCTCCTGGCAGGGAGTGGCAGAGAGTGCTCCTGGCTCCCCTCAGCCTCCTCTGCTCCAGCCTCAGCACCCCCATTCCCTCAGCCTCTCCTCACAGCACCAACCCCCCCAGGCCCTTTCCCTGCACCAGTTCCCAGCCCCTCTGCCCCAGCCTGGCCTTGGGGTGGCCCAAGGGCAGGACCCAGCACTTGCCCTTGTTCAGCCTCAGCCCATTGCCCTCAGCCCATGGCTCCAGCCTGGCCAGAGCCCTCTGCAGCCCCCTCCTGCCTCACACAGACCTGCACACACATCCAGCTTGTGTCACACACTGGCTGAGGGTCACTCCATCCCCTCACCCAGACCATTGATAAACAGAGACTCAGCACCTTCTAAATTGCGTGTCCTGTGTCAGGTTTGGGGCTCTGGCTACAGCAGAGGAACAGAGGCACAGCTGGGCACAAATGAGATCTGAGGTGGCACAGAGCTCAAATATAGCCCTGGAGGAAATGAGATCATGATGGATGAACGGGAACACGACCTGAAGAATGGGCACAAAGAGGGAACTGGCTCAGCAGGGAGGAAGCTCAGACCACCCTTGCTGGCACCATCTGTCACACTGCAACTTCCTTGGCACCTTCAGCTGCAGGCAGGTAAAAGCAATTAAGCACAAGGCCTGGGGACCTGAAAAGTCTCCAGAAGCAGATGGAATCCCCCTGAGTGCCATAAGAAGGGAAGGGCAGGAGCTCACAGAGCAGTGATAAGACCAGAACACGCTGCCCTTGGCCCTGCAGCAAACAGCACATGGGCCAACAGCAGACAAGGCACAGGCTCTGCAGGGGTTTGTCCTGCTCCTGGATCATTTCTGCTCTGAGTTTCATGTCATGCTCATCAGTGCTCTAAAGACACACCACAAAGGCTGGAATGTGCCCCCAGCTGTCACACACCACTCCTGAGGTGAGGACGAGATCAGCGTGAGCAGGAACGAGCTGGGGACTGGGCAGAGCAGGACCTGGCTCAGTCACACACCAAGCATGTGTGCACAGGGGCAGAGGGGCCCAGCGAGGAGCAGGATGCGGCCAGGCTGGAGCGGGGCCTGGAGCAAGGTCAGCCACAGCCTCAGCTCACAGCTTCAGGCTCCTTGTGCTGCACCACACCACGGTGCATCCTGCAGAGAAGGACCCAGCCCCTGAGCGTGGCTCCTGTCTGTGGGGCTTGGAGCCCAGACCTGGTGCTGCAGCTGGCAGCGCAGCTCTGCCCTGGCACATCTCAGCTCCCTCCGTGCCACAGCTCTGCCCCTCATCTGCAGCCACCCCAGTGGCAGCCACTAACGGCACATCTGCCTCTCCCCCACCTACCGCTGGTTTAGGCTCCAGCTCCTCGGGGCTGAAGGGATCTGTGCAGTGTCTGGCCGGGCCCAGGCTGAGGGGGCTGTGGGCTGGGGTCTGCGAGTGCCACGGCACTGGAGCTGCTGCCCTGTGAGCAGAGCCTCCACGGCACTGCCACGCCAAGTTCTGCTCTGAGCTGTTCCAGCCCTGCAGCCTCCAGCTGCTAAGCTGATTTTTATAATCATCTTGCTTTTAATACAATCATTATACAGTCATTATGCCTTTAATTAAGCATTTATTGTAAAAAATAGTGCCAATCAAAGTCAGCAGGTTCAAATAGGAAAGGAAGGGAATTAATGTATTCCCAAAATGTTAATGAGGGCTTTTCATCCGAAGCAGAGCTTCAGGATGTGGCACCAGCAGGCACATCTGACAGGAGCTGTGCAAAGCTGGAGCAGGACAGCCTTGACCCAGATGGTCAGCGCTGACAGGCAACGGCTGTGGCTCCCTCCTGCTGCCCACCCTCAGCCCCTCTGCTCCCAGTCGTCTGCCCTTTCCCTTCCCTACCTGATGGGGATGTTAATCCCACCTTGGCCCCTCTCAGCAGCCCTGAGTGGACTCCTGAGCCCCCAGGCCCTGTGCCCTTTCCACGGCCGCTGCTCTGGATCTCAGGCAGCCCCAGCAGCTCCCCCAGCACGAGCACCCTGATAGTCTCCAGGGACACATCTCAGGATGCTGGACCTCTCAGACCTTCCCTAAAGCTGTGGCTGCCCTGGAAGGCTCAGATCCATCATGGCACAAGTTCCTGTGCCCAACACCCACAGTAATTTCTCCTACAACAGTTTTCTCTGTCTCAGGGGGCTTAGATCTCTTCACCCCTGGGTACCTCAACTCCCAGGGTACAGCCCCAGCAGGGTCTGCAGGATTGGCAGCCAAAGACCCATCCTGAGGGCATGTTCCTGCTGTCCAAGTGCATGCAGGCTGCTGGAAGGGCTCAGGCTGCTCTGCTGCCTCAGAACAGCCAGCAAGTCTCACCATCAGAATCCGTCATCCACACTCTCCAGAAAAGGGGAAGATCCCCCAATTCCAGCTCCTGGCTCCTGCTACAGCCAAGGTGCAGGGAAAGCTGAGGCAATGGCTGTCACCATGTCCTTTCACAGTGAATGACAGAACCCCCAAAGCAGCTGCCCCTGGCTCAGGGGGCACAGGAATGTGTCCAGGGGGGTTGGAAACCTCCTGAGAAGGAGCCTCCACACCCTCCCTGGGCAGCCTGGGCCAGGGCTCCCTCCCCTCAGCACCAAAGGACTTGCTCCTGCTGGTGTTTAAGTGGAACGTTCTGTGCTCCAGCTTGTGTCCATCACCCCTTGTCCTGTCACTGGTCACTGCAATGACCCCTCTGTGATGCAGGTGGCCACAGCCAGGACACTGCCAAGAGCTGGGAGCACAGAGGACGCCGCCGGCTCCTGCAGCGGGACGGGCTGAGGCTCGGCCACGTCTGGGGCCACCAGCACCCACCAGCCCCCCAGAGAGCTGGAGGGCACCTTGCTCCAGGAGAGCAGGGCCAGACCACTCCTCAACTTACTGTGACACCCAGCAAAGCAGCAGCAGAGACAGGTCACATCCAACACAGGCGAACGTGCCCTGGGCTGCGTATGAGCAGAAGTAACTGACTGCACAGAGGATGCTGGGCTCTGACCTGCTGCCCCTCAGGAATGAGGCTTTCATTTAGAGCTCTGTGTGAGAAAACTCAGTGACTGGCAGCAACAAAACCCAAACTGTGTGCCAGGGAAGGTCAGGAAAAGAGAAGTGTCTCAAATCCTACGTGCAGCTCGGCTCCCTCAGCTCAGAGGTCACAGCACAACTGGGAGAGGTACAGAAGAGGGTGACAAGAACAGCAAAAGGAATGGGCAAGTCTTCAGCCTGGAGAAGAAGGGACTGAAAGAGAGGTGCACAAAGTCAAGGGCAACACTTCATGAACAGGGATCCCCTTCTCACTGCTGCTTTCAGCAGAGATTATGGGGTCATCGAGCAAAAGCAGCAGGTAGAAGGGCAAAACAGCCTCAGAAGTGGCTTTTCACTCAGGGCACAGTTAAGCTGTTGTAGCTACAATCAGTTTGTATGTGCCAAGGAAGCAAAAGCTCCAAAAACCCCAATAAGCATGGCCAGGGCCTGTGAACACACCCCAAGAGCTGACACACACCCTGCCTGTTGCACCCTGACACACACACCCTGCCTGTTGCAACCTGACACACACACCCTGCCTGTTACACCCTGACACACCCCCTGCCTGTTACACCCTGACACACCCCCTGCCTGTTACACCCTGACACACACACCCTGCCTGTTGCACCCTGACACACACCCCCTGCCTGTTACACCCTGACACACACACCCTGCCTGTTGCACCCTGACACACACCCCCTGCCTGTTACACCCTGACACACACACCCTGCCTGTTGCACCCTGACACACACACCCTGCCTGTTACACCCTGACACACACACGCTGCCTGTTGCAACCTGACACACACCCCCTGCCTGTTACACCCTGACACACACCCTGCCTGTTACACCCTGACACACACACCCTGCCTGTTGCACCCTGACACACACACCCTGCCTGTTACACCCTGACACACACACGCTGCCTGTTGCAACCTGACACACACCCCCTGCCTGTTACACCCTGACACACACCCTGTCTGTTACACCCTGACACACCCCCTGCCTGTTACACCCTGACACACACACCCTGCCTGTTGCACCCTGACACACACACCCTGCCTGTTACACCCTGACACACACACCCTGCCTGTTGCAACCTGACACACACACCCTGCCTGTTACACCCTGACACACACCCTGCCTGTTACACCCTGACACACCCCCTGCCTGTTACACCCTGACACACACACCCTGCCTGTTGCACCCTGACACACACACCCTGCCTGTTACACCCTGACACACACACCCTGCCTGTTGCAACCTGACACACACCCCCTGCCTGTTACACCCTGACACACACCCTGCCTGTTGCACCCTGACACACACACCCTGCCTGTTGCACCCTCACAAACACACCCTGCCTGTTACACCCTGACACACACTCTGCCTGTTGCACCCTGACACACACTCTGCCTGTTGCACCCTGCTCCCTGGGCACCTCGTGCTGGCCCCTGCTGCACAGGCTGAAGGGGCTGCTCCTCTTCCCACTGCCAGCAGGTGGGATCACGCCAAGGTTTAGGAGAACAGGCTTCTCCCAAAGACATTCTGCAGCACCTGGTCACCCATCAACGTTTGGGCCTCACTCTGCTGGCCTGTAGCCACAGCACAGCACACAGGAGCCCGAGCAGGGGCTGCCCCAGTGCTGGTGAATGCCAGGGGGGTGCTGCTGCATCCTTGCTGGGGCCAAAAGCCCTCCAAAAGCCACCAACAGCAACTCAATGGATGAGACTTTTTAGGGAGCACTGCAAGAGTCCAGCAAAGGAGGGGAATACAACACTGCCAGAGAGATCTGCTCACAACAGCCTTTCCAGGAGCAACTGCAACAGCCCTGGGCATGTCATCCTTACAGGCACAGGCAGGCAACACACACTCCCCTGCCTGTGCTTCTCCAAGGCTCCTGGTGCACACACTCTTCCTGCCCCCAAGCAGATCCATGTACCTGCCCAGCTTGGTGTCACCAGCAAACTGACTGAGGTGCCCTCATCCCCTCACCCAGATCACTGGCAAAGGTGTTAAACAGAACAGGTCCCAGCCCTGAGCCCTGGGGAACTCACTGGTCACCAGCCAACAACTGGATTTAACTCCATTCCCAGCACTCTGTGCCCAGCCACCCTGACAGCTTTCCACCATGGCACAGCAGGTCCATCCCAGCCATGGGCAGCATTTCTCCAGGAGGATGCTGTGGGAGATGCTGTCAAAGGCTTCACTGAAGGCCAGGCAGACACATGCACAGCCTTTCCCTCACCCCCTAAGCAGCTCCCCTTGTCACAGGAGGAGATCAGATTGGTCAAGCAGGACCTGCCCTTCATGAAGCTGTGCTGCTGGGCCTGAATCCTTGGTTACCCTGAACGTGCCTCACGTGGCACCTGGGATGATCTGCTCCATAACCCTCCCCAGCACTGAGGGCAGGCTGACAGGTCTGTAGCTCCCCAGATCCTTCTTCTGGCCCTTCATGTGGAGGAGGGGTCACATTTGCCAGCCTCCAGTCCACTCAGCCCTCCCTGATTAGCCAGGACTGCTGGCAGATGATGGGGAGTGGAGAACAGAGCCTTCAGCCCAAAGGGCAAACTTTGGGTTAAAGCATGTCAGAAACAACCAGTCCAAGGAAGCATCCCCAGCACCAGCAGCCCTCACTGCAACCTCCCCTCCAGCTACTGCCAACTCCTTCCCTCCCTTCCACAGAGCACAGCCACACTCAGCCTTTCCAGCTTGCTCATATCCATACACCCCTTTCCTGGGTGCAACTGGTACCTTACCACGAGCCTGATTTCACATCCTGGCTCTAAAGACACTTGTTTGCATGTGTTCAGGCCCCTTTCATGTCGAGGTGCCATATCAGAGCTGATGGGACATCCCCTGGGGGTTCTCCTGGTGCTGCACACTGATGTCACCACAGCTCCTCATCCGTTCCCTGCCTGGCTGGACTGCGCTGAGCAGAGAAAGGGAGGGAGAAGCCCAGACTCCACTCCCTCTGGCATTCTGAAAGCACCTCAAAGGAAGCTGGTTTGAACTGAAAGCAGGTCCCCTCGATGCTCTTCACATGGCACAAGCATGCACAGCTCAGCCTGCAACACCTGCACTCCATCTCTTCCTCCCCTGTGCTCACCAGCACCTGCCTCACCACACCAGGCTGTTGGGAGAGCATGGGCAGGCACCTCAGGTCCACATGAACCCACCTACCCTGTGCCAGCAAGAGATGTGAGCAGAGAGCACAGGAGGGCAGCTGGGGCACAGGGGAGCTGGGCAACACGTGCACAGAGCTGTGTGGGAGGAGGACTCACTCGTGCACGCAGAGGCACAGGCAGCAGCACTGGGTGCCCAGGGTGGCCACACACCTGCAAGGCACAAGCCAGGCTGACTGCGAGGAGTCCTGCTCAGGGCATACAGGGAGCAATGAGGTAGCAACAGACCCCCTCCTCTAATACCCTGCTGTTGATGTGCTGGACAGAAGGGGTGGCAGGGGGGCAGAAGGGAGGGCAGGGGGGCAGAAGGGGAGGCAGGGGGGCAGAAGGGGAGGCAGGGGGGCAGAAGGGGAGGCAAGGGGGCAGAAGGGGGGCAGAAGGGGAGGCAGGGGGGGCTCAGAGATCACCCTCAATAAAAAGCAGCAGCTGGGGATTGCCCAAGTCTCAGAGGCAGTGCCAGAACAGCGCTGGCAGTGACGCAGCAGTGCAGAGGCAGCTGTTTGAAATGCTTCTCCTCGCTTTTCCTTTCTTCCCATCACAGAGGAAAGGCTGTGGAGGCATTCCAGGTAAATAAGGAGGAGGGGAAAAGAAGAATGAAGTGCTATGCATCTTGCACACTACACAATACACTCGCCCTCCCACTCACTTTCTCTTGCACCAGTCTGCCAGCAACAGATACCTGACAGTCTGTGGATAGGGACAGGCCAGTAAGATGATGTCTGAGGATGAGTTGAAGGCTACAGAAGTGTTCAACTCAGAAGGATAAAGTGGAAACCAGTCAGAATCAGCACTAAAAGGAGCAGACAGAACCCCCTGAAAACAGCCCATTTCCACCTTTGCTGGTGATGAGGTACCCCTATGGCAACCTGCAGCTCCCAAACCTCACACATCCCTGTGGCTATGAACACAGCCCATGCAGACCATGGGGCAGACTCGTCCTGTGCTCCAATTCACCGTGCTCCAGCCTCTCACTTGTCCACCCATCACAGGGTGCCCAGCTCAGCCCCTCTGAAGCCCCTGCTGGCCTTGGCTAACCTGGCTGCCTGCTGGGGCAGAGAAAGGGCAGCAGAGGCCACACACAACCCTCTCTCTGCTCCTGCACCTCCACTCACCCCCAGCCTGGGGAGCACAGCCAGAGCCAGGCGATTCGGATCGGTGCCTGAAGCAAGGAGATGCAGCAGGGCCCTGACCCCTGAACACCACAGCTATGGACAGCCCAGAGTGCCATGCACCATGCACACCCTGCCCTGCAGCCCCAGGCACCAACAGCAGCGTGCTGGAGGGCTGCGAACGGGCAGGAAGGAGGAGAAGCATCCCAGAGCTTCCCCAGGCTAAACCTCTCTGCAGAGGCAGGAGCATTGGAAGCAGAGGCCACTGCTTGCAGCAGGCAGCACCACAACATGCACAGGCAGCTGCCTGAGCAGGACTTCATCTGATCTGCTCTCCTGTCTGTGAGCAGAGGCAGGTGCCTGGGGAAAGGAGCAAGGTCCTTCCAACAGACTGAAACAGAATCACTTGCTGTGGGAAGGGGCATGTGTGTGGGACGTGTCTTCCCAAACCTGTGGCAAGAGCTGGCTTGTACCTGAAGCAGAAGGTTTCAGTGCTCGTGGCTCTGTCCTGTGCAGGCAGCTGCAGGAACGTCCTCACTGACACACGAGGCCAGGAGCTGGCTCAGGGGCTCAGCTCTGCCAGGGAGCAGGCTGATGTCCCTCCCTCAGGGGCTGCTACTGGGGACATTTGTCTCCAGGAGGACAAGCAAGTACCCACTGGCCCTGACTGCTTCTTCAGAGAGAAACCAGCCCAGAAAAGGCAGGACAACGATGGCTATGGGAACCTCTGCTTTGAGACCATCTTGGCTGCACAAAACAGAAACCAAGCCTCAGCTGTTCCCAGTGAGCCAACACTGTTCACAGAGACATGAACAAACTGCAGAGAACACCCAGACCTTAGGCTTCACTACATATAAAGTTTCTAACAGCTTGTGAACTGGCACCACGACTCCAGCCACCTCACCCTGGCTGCCCTTGCTCTCCCTGCTGCACCATCTCCCACTCACCCCTCAGGCAGGCAGAAACCGAGGGAAAGCATTTCAATATCCACACTAAGCTCAGTCCAAATAAGATGAGCCACTGGAAATTAAACCACCAGTCAGCAGGAAAGCAGAGCCAAGGCTGGACAGGATTCTGTGCTGACCACAGCTTCCACTGCTCAGAGAGGGCTGTGGAGAAGCTCCCAGCTGGTGACACACACCACGGTCACTGGCCTCCACTTCACTGGGCTCAAAAACTTCCAGCTCAACTCCAAACACTCCTCTCTACCTCCCTCCACTGCCCAGTGATGGCTTCAGGACACACAGGGATCTGGGTCTTCAGGCTGCAGGTCCCAGTAGGGATCTAAAGAGCTGCTGCCTGGCAGAGTCCCACACTTGAGCCAGTCAATTCCCCAGCCCCACGCAGCTGCAGTGCCACAGGCGATTCCCCAGCCCCATGCAGCTGCAGTGCACAGGCAATTCCCCAGCCCCATGCAGCTGCAGTGCACAGGCAATTCCCCAGCCCCATGCAGCTGCAGTGCCACAGGCAATTCCCCAGCCCCATGCAGCTGCAGTGCCACAGGCAATTCCCCAGCCCCACGCAGCTGCAGTGCCACAGGCAATTCCCCAGCCCCATGCAGCTGCAGTGCCACAGGCGATTCCCCAGCCCCATGCAGCTGCAGTGCACAGGCAATTCCCCAGCCCCATGCAGCTGCAGTGCCACAGGCAATTCCCCAGCCCCACGCAGCTGCAGTGCCACAGGCGATTCCCCAGCCCCATGCAGCTGCAGTGCACAGGCAATTCCCCAGCCCCATGCAGCTGCAGTGCCACAGGCAATTCCCCAGCCCCACGCAGCTGCAGTGCCACAGGCAATTCCCCAGCCCCATGCAGCTGCAGTGCACAGGCAATTCCCCAGCCCCATGCAGCTGCAGTGCCACAGGCAATTCCCCAGCCCCATGCAGCTGCAGTGTCACAGGCAATTCCCCAGCCCCATGCAGCTGCAGTGCACAGGCAATTCCCCAGCCCCATGCAGCTGCAGTGCACAGGCAATTCCCCAGCCCCATGCAGCTGCAGTGCCACAGGCGATTCCCCAGCCCCATGCAGCTGCAGTGTCACAGGCAATTCCCCAGCCCCATGCAGCTGCAGTGCACAGGCAATTCCCCAGCCCCACGCAGCTGCAGTGCCACAGGCAATTCCCCAGCCCCATGCAGCTGCAGTGCACAGGCAATTCCCCAGCCCCATGCAGCTGCAGTGTCACAGGCAATTCCCCAGCCCCATGCAGCTGCAGTGCCACAGGCGATTCCCCAGCCCCATGCAGCTGCAGTGTCACAGGCAATTCCCCAGCCCCATGCAGCTGCAGTGCCACAGGCCCCAGCTCAGGCAGGGCACGGAGCAACACGACATCCTCAGGGACACGGGGCTTTGGGAGCTCGGGGGGCTCTCAGGATGGAGGGAGCTCCTGTTTTAACGTTGCTTTGCCAGTCAGCAGAACCTCTGCACCCTGGCCTTTGTAATGCTCAGAGGTTGGTAACCTGTCAGACTGGGATCTGTCTACATCAGAACAAGAGTTTCAGAAGGAAGCATCGAATCTCTCCTCAACTTGAGGGGATGCTGAGTCTGCCACAGCCTGTCTTCCCAGCAATTCACTGTCTCTAGGGCCAGAGGGGATGCTTAAGGCAGGGAAACCCACTTCAGCCTTTGGTAAGTTACTCCAGTGGCTAAATAGCCCCAAGATTAACAAAAACAACAACAAAACCCCAAACCCAAACAGCACAACACTCAGCTCTTGGAGTCTGAAGTTTTCATTTCAGCTTCTACCACCCTGTTTCCTAATGCACCACGTTAGAGACTCCTCCAGCAGCTGCCTCCTTCTGCAGAGCTGCTGGGGGAGCTTTCCACAGTCAGATCCCTTCCCTAAGCTCTCCTCTACACTTTTGCTAACACCAGCCCCAAAGTACAGACACCTGATAGACTCAGGAGACAGCAATGGATGTATGAGCAGCAGGCACAGAGCTACAAAGGGGTTGCCCTGATGAGAAGGACTAAAGATCACTGAAATCTGGTGTCAGCACAGAAGTCACGTCTGGATGGCCACAGGATCCCAGTCCATCTGCACCCTGCACATCTCCCCGTTCTCCTGCCAAGGGAAGGGCATGCAGAGGGCACAGAATCCCTCAATGCTGGGGCTGGCAGGGCCCTGCAGAGCTGCTGCAGCCCCAGCCCCTGCTCCAGCAGCTGCCCCTGGCTCGGGGGGCACAGGAACGTGTCCAGCTGGGGTTGGGAACCTTGAGCAGGAGCCTCCACACCCTCCCTGGGCAGCCTGGGCCAGGGCTCCCTCCCCTCAGCACCAAAGGACTTGCTCCTCCTGGGCCAGGGGCACTGCCTGTGTGCCAGCCTGTGCCCGCTGCCCCTTGGGCTGCCCCTGCCCAGCACACACCAAACCCTGGCCCCAGCCTCCTGACACCCACCCTGCAGGGACTGAGCAGCACTGAGGAGATGCCCCTGAGCTCAGGCTTCTGTTGCCCAGGCTGAGCAGCCCCAGGGCTGCAGCCTTTCCTCCTCACACACATCTTGCAGCCCCTCAGCATCTCAGCAGCCCTGCACTGGCCTCTCTGCAGCCCTTCCCTGGCTCTCTGCAGCTGGGCAGCCCAGCACTGGCCACAGCCCTGCACATGAGGAGTTTGAGAAGGACCAGACAGCTCCCAGCTGTGCAGAGGCACTGCTTAGGGAATGCTCCTGTGTTGTCTGGAGGAGACAGAAGGACACAAACATAGAATCATAGAATGGTAGGGTTGGAAGGGACCTTTAGAGACCATCTAGTCCAAACCCCCTGCAGAAGCAGGTTCATCTAGATAAGTTCTCAAAGAACTGAACCCAAAGAGAGCTGCAGGTGACTGTTCCTGCTGCCAGATCCCTCCTATGTCAACATTCTGACAGGCTCCCATCTCTAGCACAACCAACACTGCAGGCAACCAGGAGATGGAATGGCTGGATGTCAGAAACGGGAGCACAGCTCTACCCACCTTCTGCTGTGTCCATCCACACCACCAGCAGCAAGAGGACCCACCACCGCTTGGCAAAAGACAGAGAGAGGAGCAGACAGAAGCTAACTACGGGAAAGATGAGACTGTGCAAATGTGGTAGTGTGGGGTGCTTTTAAACATATAATTACACAGAGAGCACGTGGGAGGCTCCTGGATTCCTCACTCTCAGGAGCACTGCAGAGCAGGATCATGACAAACACCTGTGTGATGTCTGCTCACCTGCAGGCTCAGCATCACCCTGAAGGACAGCAGCCTGCTCTTGTCACACACACTGTGCTGTTGGATACAAGAAACTACGAACCCCTCAAACCTCGGGACTCTGGTCACCTGCAGCTCAGGTGCCTCTCCAGCCACCCAGGAGCCAGGCTCCTGCACCCTGACTTCTGCACTGATTCCTCTCACAGCATCTGAAGGCACCAACACACCTGGGAGACACCTGGAAGGCCCAGAGTGAAGGCACTGGCTGCTCCTTAGCTGTGAGGGCATTCTTGCTGCAGGAGAGGCAACACTAAATCACAGAACCTCAGGGGCTGGAAGGGAGCTGGAGAGCTGATCCAGTGCAACCCCCTGCCAGAGCAGCAGCACCTAGAGCAGGGCACACAGGGACTGTGCAGCTGGGCTGGAATGGCTGCAGAGATGAGACTCCACAGCCCATCTGGGCAGCCCCTTCTCTGCTGAGGTGTTGGGTTTGGTTGGGGTTTTGGGGTGTTTTTGTATTGCTGGGATATACACAGAGCACACAACAAGTAATTAAGTGATTAAAAGTGATGTATGACCCCAGCACAGGAAGAACTGCACAGTTCCAGCATGGCACACAGCTGGGTGACAGCAGTCTCAAGAGCAGGGCAGAGCAGCAGCCACCCTCTTCCTTCTGTGGTAAGGACAGCAGAGGGGAAAGCAGCAGCTGCCCAGCACAGAGCACTCGGTGCCATCCATTCCCTGCCCTCCTGGCCAGAGCACAGCCCCCAGGCTCAGGGCACTGGGACCAGCACAGCCCCCAGCCTCAGGGCACAGGGACCAGCACAGCCCCGAGGCTCAGGGCACAGGGACCAGCACAGCCCCCAGGCTCAGGGCACTGGGACCAGCACAGCCCCCAGGCTCAGGGCACAGGGACCAGCACAGCCCCCAGCCTCAAGGCACAGGGACCAGCACAGCCCCCATGCTCAGGGCACAGGGACCAGCACAGCCCCCAGGCTCAGGGCACAGGGACCAGCACAGCCCCCAGGCTCAGGGCACTGGGACCAGCACAGCCCCCTGGCTCAGGGCACAGGGACCAGCACAGCCCCCAGGCTCAGGGCACTGGGACCAGCACAGCCCCCTGGCTCAGGGCACAGGGACCAGCACAGCCCCCAGGCTCAGGGCACTGGGACCAGCACAGCCCCCAGGCTCAGGGCACAGGGACCAGCACAGCCCCCAGGCTCAGGGCACTGGGACCAGCACAGCCCCCAGCCTCAGGGCACAGGGACCAGCACAGCCCCCAGCCTCAAGGCACAGGGACCAGCACAGCCCCCTGGCTCAGGGCACAGGGACCAGCACAGCCCCCAGGCTCAGGGCACTGGGACCAGCACAGCCCCCAGCCTCAGGGCACAGGGACCAGCACAGCCCCCAGGCTCAGGGCACAAGGACCAGCATGGACCCCAGGCTCAGGGCACAGGGACCAGCATGGACCCCAAGCCCAGGGCACACTCCTGGGGAGGAAGGGAGGACACTCTGCACTGCACCAGCTCCTGTGACAGCAGGTTCAGTCCTGGCAGCTCCACTAAGGGAGGACTTGCTGGACTCAGAGCCCACAGCTCAGCAGCCTTGGAGTGAGAGGCCCTCGAGATCACCCCTGTCTCCTACACAAAGGGGTGACACACACCCCACTGTCATCTGCCTCTGTTTTCTCCTCAGCACAAAACCTTTCACGTTCTTTGCCCCAAGCCCATCTCACATGCCCTTGGCCATGGCATTTGCAACTCCGTGGTGGGCAGAGAGACGAGCGGGGCCGTTGGAGCCCATCACTGCAGAGCCCAGCACTGCCCTGTACCCTCACCCAGCACGCTCCTTCACCCACAGCACGGGACACACAGCACTGGTCTGCACGGGCTTCCTGGGGCATCAGTGGCACTGCAGGTGTGAAGAAAGCAGCAGCACAGGCTTCCCCAGCTCTCAAACATGGAAAAGCAGCCAGAGAGTTCCGAGGCAACTGGCACCCGGCGCTCAGGGCGCTGCCCACAGACACGCGCAGCAGAGCTGTGCTGCCAGAGAGATCCGGGAGAAACACACCACTGTGCCAAGCTCGCTCAGCTCCCCCCTGCTCCTTGCAGACAAGCTGTTTCTCCTGGAGGAGGAGCCTGTCAGAGTCCTGGAGTTCAGGAAATCCCTTTGTCTGCTGCCTGAATCCTCTTTCCATTCAAGTGCTGTGCCACGCTTTGCCGTATTAACGCCACTCGAGCCGCTAAAACGCCTTGTCAAACACAGGCTGGAAAAGCGGCTGGGAGGTTATTACCAGATGAAGTGATTTTTGTAAACCCTCTCTGAATGAGCCCCACTCTGAGGAAGATTTTGGGCTCAGACACTTAGGCGGGGACTAGCAACTGCAATTCTAATTTACTGCTGCAGCTGAGAAAGCTCGTCCTTAAACACAGAAGGATTAGGAATCCTCTGCATCCGCTCAAGAGCCACAGAGAGAGGCAATCCTGGACTGTAAAGCACTCTGTGGCCTCTTGGGAAGGAATCCCCACCCTGACACACCACTGAGGCAGCAGAGTGTGGGCACAGGCTGGCTGCAGAGGCAGCCACAGCCAGGAGCCATCCATCAGCTGGGAGGAAGCTGCTGTCCAAGCTCGGCTGCTGGAGCCCAGGCAGACCTCAGCGGGCTCAGCACACGCTGCCTCACCTTGCCCTGCCTTCTCCCTCCTCCTTCTGCACAGACTGCAGCAAAGGACAACATCCCTCTCCTTTCACTGACAACAACTGCCACAGAAACCAACCAGCAAGCCCCTGAAGGAATCAGAGAACTCGGCTGCAGGTCCAAAGGATGAACCATGGGCAACACCAGCCCAGCCCACGTGAACCCAGCCAAAGGTTTAGGCACCCCCACCCCATCCCCAGCCCCCTTCCACGGGAGCAGCAGCCCGAGGGCTGTGAGCAGCCACACGCTCGGCTCAGCCCAGGGGCTCACAGCCCAGGAGGCTTTCTGGAGCCAGAGACTGCAGCAGTGGTACTGGCCTAATAAACACAGACAAACCTGTCCTCCACAAATGAACCTGCTCCTTTTTGGAAACCCATTCACATTCTTGGCCTCCACAATGTCCTGCAGCAATAAATTCTGCAGCTTAACACCACGCTGCACAAAAACACCCACCCAAGTGCTATCCTGTGCCCTAAGGCTGGAGGCAACACGTCTTTGAGCACCTCCAGGCTTCTGTGCTAGAGGATTAGTAAGCAGTCTGTACCCCAACTGCTCATGAAATCACACTGTTTCCCAAGTGGGTAAGTCATAAACCACACGAGGGTATCCCCCAAAGGCTGATACCCCTCTGTGCTGTGGGGAGAGGGGGGCTGAAGCTGACACACAAATTGCATAGTGGGTTTACACTGCCTGTGCTGAGAGCTTTCCTGGCAACAACTAACTTCTCATCAGCTGGGATGGGATTGACCCCAGCACTGCACTGATTTCACACAGCACTGCTGCTTATCTCTTTATTTATAATCATTATTGACAACGCTACAGAGAAACCGCCGCTCCAAGCCCTGCTATGGGAGTGCTGACAGCTGACTGACTCCCAGCGCTGCCTGTGCCTCATTTGGGCTGCTCCTCACCACAGTGCACGGCTTCCCTTCTTTACCTCTGAACTCCAGCAGACATTTCATTGCCCACTCTGCACCCCCTTACCCCTGCCCAGCCCTCGGCAGGCAGCTGGGGCGCACAGGGGCTGTGCCAGCAGGCAGCCTGCAGCACCAGGGGCAGTGTGGTGACAGCTTTAACACTCATTTCTGTAGCTCTTTTTTTTTTTCCTCTAAACCAAAAATTATTAGATCATATCCTCCTGAGCAGCCCACTAACACCTTTGCAGTTTGAAATGCCAGGAGCTCGCTGCTCTGTAATTAGCAGCACAGCCCTCTCCTCCCGCCCAAGGCGCTTTGCAGCATGACACTGCACTTCTTCAACCTGAAGCACTTCGGAAATTAAACGTGTTCCGTGGCATTAAAATGCACTGAATGGGACACAAAGCGCAGCACTGGAGCACCGTGAGGCCACTCGGCTCATCACTTCATCTTCCAGAGACACACAGCCCCGGCTTCGGGCTCCTGTGATGGCAGAGCACACCGAGACTAAGGAGACAACTTGCCCTGGCACATTACTGAGATCACAGGATGGTTTCAGCTGGGAGAGACCTTTCAGCCCATGGAGTGCAGCCTCTGTCCCAGCCCCATCAGCCACCAGCCCATTGCCCTCAGTGCAACACCCACCCAGCTCTGAAACCCCTCCAGGGACGGTGACTCCAGCAGCTCCCTGGGCAGCCTGTTCCAAGGCCTGGGATCTGGTGGTGCAGGGCCCCACAGAGCCCTCCACCAGCAAGACACTGGAAAAAGGGTCAGGGAGAGCTACTGCTGCTTCCCCAAGCTCACATCTTGCACCACCCCCTTTCCACAGTCCAACCAGGGGAAACACTTGGTGTCATCACCCATAGGTGATGTACCTCCACAGAGGTATAATCAAATCACTTAACAGTGACCTGAAAACCTTAAAGCCATGGATGAGCTACCAACAGCCAGTGGGGCAGGAGAGAAGCTGAGAAGTTCCCTGCTCGGAGCCAGGAGTGGGCAGGGAAGGACCATGCGGGCTGAGGTCCAACTCATCGGGGACACCAGAGCCACTGCACAGTCAGCACTAAAATATCCCCTGAAATAAACAGCTGATGCTAAAAACACCCTTTGCTCAGACCTTGTGGAAACTCCCAAATTCATTAACACTGGGTTCCAAATTCCATTATGGGCAGGTGAGCAAATCACAGAACCACAGCATGGTGGGGCTGGAAGGGACCTTTAGAGCTCATCCAGCCCAACCTCCTGCAGAAGCAGCTCCCACCTAGATCAGGTCACACAGGAACGTGTCCAGGTGGGTTCTGAAGCCCCCCAAGGAAGGAGCCTCCACACCCTCCCTGGGCAGCCTAGGCCAGGGCTCCCTCACTCACACACTGACACAGTTTGTCCTGATGTTTCAATGGAACTGGTTTTGTTCCAGCTTCATCCCATCACCCCTTGTCCTGTTGCTGGATGCCACAGAACAAAGTGCTGCCCCAACCTCCTGACACCCACCAGTGAGATGTTTGTCACTATTCATGAGCTCCCCCCTCAGTCTCCTCTTCTCCAGACTGAACAGCCCCAGGTCCCACAGCCTTTCCTCAGCAGGAAGATGCTCCAGTCCCCTCAGCATCTTGGTGTCCCTGCTTTGGCCTCTCTCCAGCAGTTCCCTGTCCCTCTGGAGCTGAGGAGCCCAGAACTGGACACAGGACTCCAGCTGAGGCCTCAGCAGGGCAGAGCAGAGAGGGAGAAGAACCTCCCTAGCCCTGCTGCCCCCACCACTATGAGCAGCCGCTCCAGGGGCTGAGCTGCCCAAGCAGCAGGGCCCCAGAGCTGGAGGGTCTCTGAGGCCAAGACACGGCTGCTGTGCCCATCCCACGCTCCCCTCGGCAGCCACCGAGCGCTGGGGCTTGCCACAGCCTGGCCCTGCCCGGGCTCCTCGCTGCCCACGGCTGCCGCCCCAGCCCCGGCCCGGGAGCCGCGCTCGCCGCCTTTCCCGCGGGAGCCGCTTCATCCACCCGCCATCCGACGTGCTCGAGACAAACACCCACACAGCCGCGAGCGAGGCCCCGAGCGGATGAAAGGAAGGATTCATTTCTGCTTAGCGGCCGCCCCCGCAGCCCATCGCCGCCCGCAGCCGCGGGCCGGGCCGGCGGCCGCCGTGTGCCGCAGCCCTCGCTCCGGCCTCACGGACGGCACGGCCACGGCAGCTCGTGACTCAGCCCGGTGTGCCGGGGCCACAACCGGCCCCACGCACCGAGGGCTCAGCCGCAGCTCTCCCAGACAGCGGCAGCCTCCCACCCCTTCCACCTGCGGCGAGCCGTACGCGCCGTTCTGCCCGTGCCCCCACCTTCCCTTCTCCCCTGTGCCTTTCCACTCCATCCCTCTGCTACTCCTGTGTCTCCCGTCCTTTTTATCGGCGTGAAACGCCTGCCTTGGCTCAGGAGGAGCGTAATGCCGTGCTGAGCGCCTGAACAAAAGCGGCTGAAAGCAGCGGAGCTGTAGAGAGCCTTGAGGCGAGACACATTGATCAGGTCTCGGAAGGGCTGGTGGTATTTTGCACTCTTGCAGCGCTTTCCAAGCAGCAGGTCTGAAAACAAGGATGTGTTTATGCCTCACGAGGGAGTTCAGCGTGCAGATACCCAAAGCTGCATCAGGAGTGGAAACTGTTCGCTTTGCCCTGTCTTCAAAGGATGAGATTCCACCTCACTGCTCTACATCATCCCAGAATCCCTGAGCGGAGGGGCTGGCAGGGCCCTGCAGAGCTGCTGCAGCCCCAGCCCCTGCTCCAGCAGCTGCCCCTGGCTCAGGGGGCACAGGAACGTGTCCAGGCACAGAAACCTCCCGAGAAGGAGCCTCCACACCCTCCCTGGGCAGCCTGGGCCGGGGCTCGTCACTCAGCAACTCCACCACCACAGCTCACCTCCACTGTACCTCCCCTAAAACGTCAGGCACCAACAAAATGAAACGGTCAAGCAAAGGGCTGCCAAACGCTGCTCCCACCTGGGATGCAGAGAACAAACATCCAATTGCAAGTCTGAACAACCTCTTTGTCCCTCGTTATGTTTTTCCTTTAATTTCCACAGTTAATGCCAGGTTGGAAGGGCTTTTACAGGCCAGTTTCTGTAAAGAAAGAGTGATTTGGTGTAATCAGCACCATTGTATGATGATCAGCTCCATCAGCATCTTCCTGCTGGGCTGAGATCGTTCCATAGCACCCCTTCTCCTCAGCTTAGGAGACCTAAGCTCTCTGTTCTCTCACTGCTGCAGGTTCAGTAAGGCTGAGCACGAGTAAAGCACAATCCCATCTACTGCAGAGCTGCCAGCTCCAGTCTCCCCGCTGCAGAAGTGACCAAGAGAACTGGAAGAAGTTCCAGTGGAGGTGCACAGAGAACAAAGGTCTGGAGCAGCACCTGCATGTGAAATAGACCAGGACATTTCAGCTAAGAACCAGTGGAGTGAGAGTCAGTGGAAACCTTCATGGCCAGGAAAGGATGGCCACGGATCAGCCGCTGCTGCTTCTAACACGAGAGGTGGGGTAACGTCACCCAGGGCACCCGGCAGCGCGTCTGACACGGAGCCAGGGGGTGACTCTTCCCACAGCGCTGCCAGAGCTGTGTCACGGGACATCTCTGGCACTACAAGTTATCAGGGGTCCAACAGGCCACTGGAGAAATGAATGAAAGGAAAAAACAAGCAAATCACCAAGAGCTATAAATCGAGCCCTGAGTCAGTGCAAGTGCAGCCTCGCAGTGACCGGCCAAGCGCCGCTGTGCACCTCCCTCCCTCCACGGCCCTCTGCACCCCGCTGCTCGGGGCCACGTGGCAGTAAGAAGTGGAGCCAGGTGCTCCTTTGCTCTCATCAACATGACCAGTTTTACATCCCTGCACTAGACAGGAACACAGAGAAGAGAAGGTGCCCTTGCACCGAGCTGCCAACACACAAACCTACCGCCGCTAATTAGGGCACGGTGATTGTGCAAGTGCCAGGAAGGACGCAGAGCCTCACAGGGCAGCTGGGGCCTGGGTCATGGGCAGCTCTTGGCACAACGTGCAGCCCATGGCGAGAGCAGTCTGAGCAGCCCACACTTCACTGCATTCAACCTAAGCATATCCCTGGAGCAAGGAGAGCCAGAAGCACGACAAGCAGGTGCCGAGAGCTCGGCATTGCTGCCATGACCACGGGAAACGTTTTAAAGAGCTCAGGAGAACAAAAGGCATGACATGATACAACAGGGCAGGCCACCTCATCTGTGCAGAGCAACACAGGCCACTCCATCTCAAGGGCACTTAGCTGCAGGAAAGCCAGAGATCAACAAGTGGCGTGAGCAGAGCCACGAAAGGGCTTTCCTGATAAAGACTGAAATCTTGGGGGAATGATGAAGAAATACAACAATGAAACCTCAGGACTGTTCTGCACATGCTTTGATGTTAAGAAAGAGGTGCTTGGTGTGAAATCTGATGCCAGGTGGGTTCTGGGCTGAGACTGGAAGTTGATGACCCAGTAAGGCATCTGTGCAGTAAACACTTGGTATGGTGGGTGCTTCACAACATATGCTGTCTTGTGTTTGCAAGTGTGGCAACTCTTGCAAAAAGGAAAACCTTTGAGGAGGAAAAGAAATGTGCTAATTAACAAAGCTGCTTGGGAAAGTGAGAGACATTCCTGACTAGAGAACAGATAGGAAAGAGCTATGAGTCCTTCCCAGCCACGCTCCACGCAAGTCCTGGAGCAGCACCCCTGATGCAAAGAGAGGAGGGAAGAGAAGAGAAATGCAGTCCTGGAGCAGCACCCCTCATGCAAAGAGAGGAGGGAAAAGAAATGCAAAGGAAATAACAAGGGAAAATGTGAAAAATATTGCATTTCTGAAGTAGCTTAAGAAAGAAGAGCAAGGATGAAGCTTGGAGGAGCCTGAGGGGTGAGCTCAGTCATGTTCCAAACCCATCAAGGGTGGGTGTGAGGAGGCTGGAGCCAGGCTGTGCTCAGGGATGGGCAGTGACAGGACAAGGGGCAACGGGCACAAGCTGCAACAGAAGAGGTTCCAAAGCAACACAAGGCCAAAGCTGTTCCCTGCTGAGGTGAGGGAGCCCTGGCAGGGGCTGCCCAGATGGGCTGTGGAGGCTCATCTCTGCAGCCATTCCAGCCCAGCTGCACAGTCCCTGTGTGCCCTGCTCTAGGTGCTGCTGCTCTGGCAGGGGGTTGCACTGGTTGAGCTTCCCAGGTCCCTCCCAGCCCTTGAGATGCTGTGATTCTGTGAAGAGCAAGAAGGCAGCACACAGGGAGAGGAGGAACTCCATCTCTTAATTGAGTCAAAGCCTCTGAAAGCTGTTGGATCCAGGAATTCACAGCGATAGGATGGAGTGTTGCTGGGAAGCTCCCAGTGAAAATGTCAGCAGAGAGCCTCCAGCAGCAGCACAAATGCTGCTACATTTGAAACCGATATGATAACACCTTTTTTCTCCTCCTCTCCTCTTTGAAGCAGCGATTCCACTCTGCTGGAGCATCTCATTCTGCACTTCATTGTGCTCAGCAAGGAGTGCACTTCACGCTAAACGGGCAGCACTGCTGCTCCTTAAAGAACAGTGAATCCCTCTACAGCAGTGCTCAAATCACGATTGCATTGTGCATACAAGAGGAGGTTTGGGATGCTGAAGGCGGGGGATGTGCTTCAGGGGCCAGGCTGCCAGGCTCCAGCTCCCTCTGCATCCCGCCGCGTGGGCCGGCGCCGGGGCCAGGCAGCCTCCTCCTCCGCTCCCCGGCCAGCCCAGCCCGGCCAAGCAGACAGTGCTGCTGCACAGAGCCGGTCCTGTGAGTCAGCAGAGCCCCAGGAAACACTCCCAAGCAGAATCAGCATTTGCAGAGCTCATGGTGCTTCAGGGAAGCTCTGGCAAGGGTTTACAGCAGGATCAATCACCGTGCTGGAGCTGCCAGGGCCTGACGCCGTCTCACTCTCTTTTCACTGAAACATTCTGTTTTCAGCATCCTTCAACGTGCCTGAAGTTAACAGTTAAATATGACTTTCACTCTATCAAATGTTTGTCTCAATGATCTTCTAAATAACAAGTTACAGCCAGGCTGGGAACTGAACTAGAGCCCAGTTGTGGTTCAGAACTACAGCTGAAAGAAGATGTTGCCAGTGTCAGAAACAGACAGAGAACTCTCACAAACACTCTGAAGAGGAAGCCCTGACGCTTGGACACTCCAGATGATGGACTAAAACCTGGCAGAAAAGGTCTCTGCAAGGTGCTTGCTGCTGCCAACACACAAAGCCAACCTCATTTGGTAACAGTTTAAGCTTAAAAAACCCCACCACAGCTGAACACAGCCTTGGTGTCACTTCTCCCGGGCTGCAGCTACATTTCTGGAGCCCATTCACATTGAGAACACGTAGTGCTCATTTCTCTGGCAAGCCAAGAGGTCTTGTTTCATCCCAGAAAGGCAAAATGTTTCTGAAAATGCTTCCAAATCTGTTCCTGTCTCTCTCCTTTTCTGTGCCCTGCTGCATCCTCCCCTGAAGCTACTCTCTATCTGTCCCCAGCGCTCCCAGAGCCCGTGTGGCTGCCCTGCTGAGGCCACAGCAGGAGCCAGGGCTGGGAGAAGCCAGCCTGGGAAAGCCCAGAGGGTGCATGGCCCATCTCAACTGCCAGCTCTGCCTGTAATTGTAAACTACAACAATGTTTGCAAGCAGAAGTCAACCATTGCTCAACATGAATTAGGAAGGCAATTTCATTTTCATGCAGAGTTTCCTCTACTTTTCCTACATCAACCAGCAGCTACTGTCAGCATCACGAGAGCAGCCTGGAGAAGGCAGAGCCTGGGTTTAAAGCTACCTGGTCCCCATCATGCTGGAACAAGGGGAGATGCCTGTGTGGCAGTACAAATCTCTCTGGAACGAGCAGGGCTTCCTCTGCAGACACGGGAAGGAGCATTTTCAGTGGGACTCAGCTCAAGGCTTCCCCCACAGAGGAGGGTGATGGGAAGTGCACAGAGCTTCATGGGTCACTTCTGATTCACGTGGTGCTCCCCAGCCACATCCTCAGGGATCAGGGGGTTTGATCTCCAGGGATCAGGGATTTTGATCTCCAGCCTTGGGGCACTGATATCACAAAGGAGAGTAAGGTATCTGTTACTCCTGACTAAGCTCAAATGCTGAAAAATCCAAACAACCTGCAGCAAAACCACATGAATCAGGTCTGAACTCCTGCAGCTTCATTCATAAGCAAGAGGAGAAGCAGCAAGGTCTGGAACTGCCTCTCCCCTGCACCACCCTGGCAGCAGGCAGATAGCCAGTACTTGTGCAGAGACTGTCCTGGCATCAGCTCATTCCACAGGTCTCGCCAGGCACCGCAGGAGCATCTTCTCAGGACGCACGTGCATCTCCTCAGCTGGCATTCCTGCGTGTGTCACGAGAGTCATGCAAGAACAAAGCAGCTTGAGGAACTGTGGGGAAGCCAACAGGATGGATGGGAAAGGAAGGACCCTTGCTCTCTGTCCCCTAACCCAACCCCATCCAGGCTACACAGCAGGAATCGAGGAAAGAAGAGGAAAGGTTGGTCTCCAAAGCCCCTTGTAAGCTCACATACACGGAGGACAAGGCAAGGACAAGAGTGGGAAAGGATGCAGTGGAGGAAAAGGCATGAAAAAGATTCATAGTTACCTAGTTCACGAAGCTGCTCTTCTACTGCGAAGCATGAATGAAAATGAAAGAGAAAAAACCATGGGCCACATGCAGCAGCTGACAGCAAAGCACAAAAGCACAGAAATGAAGCACAAGAGCTGTCTCCAGCTCAGACACCAGGACACATCTGGGCCATGGGGAGCAGCAGGGCTCTGACAGCCAGGCAGCCTACAGCCCACTGCTGGTGGGCTGGTTCAGCAAAACCCAGAGGCCACACACTTCATACCCACACAGCCTTGGTAGGGCAACGCTGCTTGGCTGCTCTGCCCCATGGCCTCACATCCAGGAGACAGAATGTGCATCTGGTTTGTCCACAAACGTCCTCAAAAAGCTTCAGGTCATTCCAGATCTGAACAACTGATCTCATCACCAATGAACATACCAATACCTGTTCCTCCAACCACTGCTTTCCAGATGATGATTCTTTGCTGGCTTTCTCCACTGAGTTCTTGCCCTTCCTCTGGCCTACATTCAGACAAAACCAGGTATTTAACTTGGGAGGCACTTACAGTCATCTAATCCAACTGCCTGACCATTCCAGGGCTGACCAGGGGTTAAAGCACGTTGTTAAGGGCATTGTCCAAATGCCTCAAACACTGACAGGCTTTGGGGCATTGACCAGCTCTATAGGAATCCTGTTCCAGCCTTTTACCACCCTCTTGGGAAAGAAATGCTTCCTCATGGCCAGTGTGAACCCTCCCTGGCACAGTGTGAGCCATTCCCAGGCATCCTGTCCCTGGATCCCAGATCACTGTTACACAGCCCTTCAGGCCTGTTGTTACTGACAGGTGCAAAGAACAGACCCACAGAGGAGCCAGAGGGCTTCACCAGGCACTTCCCTGATGTCTAAGCACTTGGCTACAAAAGTAGGCTCTCAAAGAGCACAGAAACACACTCAGATCCAGTCAGTGCCTCAGCTACCCTGCACAGCTGTGTGGATGCACACTCACTCCCAGCTCCCTGCACAGCTGTGTGGATGCACACTCACTCCCATCTCCCTGCACAGCTGTATGGATGCACACTCACTCCCACCTCCCTGCACAGCTGTGTGGATGCACACTCACTCCCAGCTCCCTGCACAGCTGTGTGAATGCACACTCACTCCCACCTCCCTGCACAGCTGTGTGGATGCACACTCACTCCCATCTCCCTGCACAGCTGTGTGGATGCACACTCACTCCCAGCTCCCTGCACAGCTGTGTGAATGCACACTCACTCCCATCTCCCTGCACAGCTGTATGGATGCACACTCACTCCCAGCTCCCTGCACAGCTGTGTGGATGCACACTCACTCCCAGCTCCCTGCACAGCTGTGTGGATGCACACTCACTCCCATCTCCCTGCACAGCTGTGTGGATGCACACTCACTCCCATCTCCCTGCAGAGCTGTGTGGATGCACACTCACTCCCAGCTCCCTGCACAGCTGTGTGAATGCACACTCACTCCCACCTCCCTGCAGAGCTGTGTGGATTCACACTCACTCCCAGCTCCCTGCACAGCTGTGTGGATGCACACTCACTCCCAGCTCCCTGCACAGCTGTGTGAATGCACACTCACTCCCACCTCCCTGCACAGCTGTGTGAATGCACACTCACTCCCATCTCCCTGCACAGCTGTGTGGATGCACACTCACTCCCACCTCCATGCACAGCTGTGTGGATGCACACTCACTCCCATCTCCCTGCACAGCTGTGTGGATGCACACTCACTCCCACCTCCCTGCACAGCTGTGTGGATGCACACTCACTCCCACCTCCCTGCACAGCTGTGTGAATGCACACTCACTCCCATCTCCCTGCACAGCTGTGTGGATGCACACTCACTCCCACCTCCCTGCACAGCTGTGTGGATGCACACTCACTCCCACCTCCCTGCACAGCTGTGTGAATGCACACTCACTCCCATCTCCCTGCACAGCTGTGTGGATGCACACTCACTCCCACCTCCCTGCACAGCTGTGTGAATGCACACTCACTCCCATCTCCCTGCACAGCTGTGTGGATGCACACTCACTCCCATCTCCCTGCACAGCTGTGTGGATGCACACTCACTCCCAGCTCCCTGCACAGCTGTGTGGATGCACATTCACTCCCAGCTCCCTGCACAGCTGTGTGAATGCACACTCACTCCCATCTCCCTGCACAGCTGTGTGAATGCACACTCACTCCCATCTCCCTGCACAGCTGTGTGGATGCACATTCACTCCCAGCTCCCTGCACAGCTGTGTGAATGCACACTCACTCCCATCTCCCTGCACAGCTGTGTGAATGCACACTCACTCCCATCTCCCTGCACAGCTGTGTGAATGCACACTCACTCCCATCTCCCTGCACAGCTGTGTGGATGCACACTCACTCCCATCTCCCTGCACAGCTGTGTGAATGCACACTCACTCCCATCTCCCTGCACAGCTGTGTGAATGCACACTCACTCCCATCTCCCTGCACAGCTGTGTGGATGCACACTCACTCCCATCTCCCTGCACAGCTGTGTGAATGCACACTCACTCCCATCTCCCTGCACAGCTGTGTGAATGCACACTCACTCCCATCTCCCTGCACAGCTGTGTGAATGCACACTCCCTGCACACTCCCAGCTCCCTGCACAGCTGTGTGGATGCACACTCACTCCCATCTCCCTGCACAGCTGTGTGAATGCACACTCCCTGCACACTCCCAGCTCCCTGCACAGCTGTGTGGATGCACACTCACTCCCAGCTCCCTGCACAGCTGTGTGAATGCACACTCCCTGCACACTCCCAGCTCCCTGCACAGCTGTGTGGATGCACACTCACTCCCAGCTCCCTGCACAGCTGTGTGGATGCACACTCCCTGCACACTCCCAGCTCCCTGCACAGCTGTGTGGATGCACACTCACTCCCAGCTCCCTGCACAGCTGTGTGGATGCACACTCACTCCCACCTCCCTGCTGACACAGTCCACACGCTCCCTCAGCAAGCAGAAAGTGAAGTTATCCCAGTGCACACCAATCCTACGGCAACTAAAGCCTGGTGAGCTCACACCCAAGTCTTCCCTCTAATAATAGGCCTGTGTGCCCCCACAGCCAAAAACTGGGACACTACTAAGGTCAAGCTGAGGCACACAGAGGATGCTGACTTGAATTAATGAAGCATTTTCTAATTCTGGCAGGTAAATAGGGGCAGCTGCCAGCTCAGTGCACACCTCAATGCATTGGACTTGAATGTCTCAGTAACTGAAGTAGCTTCCAAGGAAAGGCAGCCTGTGCATTGCTAACATGGCACCTCCAAGTTCCAACAAGTCATATTCAGAGGTCACTGACAAAACACATTTCAGCCCCTAATGCACTTCCCTTTATGTGTGGTGGGAACACACATCTCTGCCACGGCATCAGGTCTGGCTGCAGGCAAGGAACGAGGCAAACCCACCCTGTACCTTTGCCTAATTTGTGATTTACAGCCTACAGACCTCTGTCTCAGTGGGGAAGTACAAGGAAGCTTTGTCCCAGGAGACAGAGAAAAGCAGTGCTCAGGGACCAAACCACTGGGTTAGAAGAGCCAGGAAATGCAGAAATATCCTAATTAAACCTTAAAACAAGGAGGGGGAAGTTTGGTTACTATTTAAAGCTACAGTGAGTTTGCTGTTACATGTATTGTTTATAGGTACAACAGGTTGTGCATCCTGAGCACTCTGTACAGATCAGCAAAGTCATGCCACCAGCTGCACCCCTCGTGTGTCACTGATAAAGAGCATCAGGGCTCTGATGTGCAGGAAGGTGAGTTAATTGGTATCGCTGATCTGAACCGAGGTGTGGTAGTCAGAGCAAACTGTGGTTGTAAGGGGATGCTCTTCTGCAGAATTAAAGTGAATATAAATTCTTTTATCATAATTACAGCTTTGGGAGGGAACTGCACTACACCAAATGAACTATTTTAGCTCCAGTCAGAGGCCACAACTGCTTTAAGAGCGCAAAGTGATCTATTACAAAGGGCAGCATGGATCATCTCTTCCGTTTACTCTATCCAGCCAAGCCATAAAGGAGAGCAGGAACTGTGGGAGCTGGCAAGCAGGAGTCTCACAGGACCATGCTGTGGATAAGCAGACCTTTAACACTCCCATGCTGATGCTCACTATAGACAGCCAATTAACAAGACATGCCTGGGCTCAGAAATGATGATGACCAGAAGTTTTAGGTAAACAAGCTGCCAGACTCCCAGCAGCAGCTCTGGGTGTCAGGGACACAGACAGAGCTGAGCACAAGTGCAAAGAACTCACCAAGCTAAAGGCCAGCAGTGCTCTGGGCTGACTGACCATCACAAGACACAGGCCAAAACCCTCACCCAAGTGCATGCCTTGCAGATCCAAGCTAAAGCCTCTCCTCACAGACCTGCAACACACTGGCCAAAAGCTGCTCCAAAGACCCCTCTTCCCAGCCCACACTCAGCCTCCCATCACCCTGGCAGCTCAGTGTCCATCCTCCCTTGGGGCTGTGCATCTCTCAAGTCACCTGCTCCAGCAGCCTAAAGCAACTGCCTGCAGCTCTAACTCTTGTGCCCCTAATGCAAGAATGGTTGCAGACTAAAAATTAACCCAACAGTACTTAGGGGTAACGTACAGAAATGACAGAACAAGGGTTTTTATCAGGGCTTGTATTTTAGACAGAGAGACTACAGCTGCTCCTCCCCAAGCCCCTAAAAATCTGCTGGGACATCCCTGCACACCTCCCAGGGATGGGACTCGAGGTCTGCATCCTGGATTCAGCTCTCCTGCTCCATCAGAGCTGAGCTGGTGCACACAGCAGCACCTCTTGCCCAGTCTGTAGCCAGACTGTGTTAGCAAGTGTCCCAGCATTTCACTCAAGTAGATCAATCACGAGCTCATGGAGAAGGGAATGTTGCTTCTGAGAGGCAGCACAGGATCCAAGGAAAACAGCAACACACAGACAGGATCTGACAGCAAGCTTTAAACAAGGAGCAGAATATGTGCATTGTTACTAATTCTTAATACAAGAGACTAATACACCAAGGATGACCCACCCCTCACAGCCACCAGCTATTCCCAGCCTCTGGCTTGTTTGGAGAGCCCAGGAGAAGCAGCCCCGCTGCGTCTCACAGGTGCCAGACCCAAAGTCCATATTTAATCCACAAACATGTGGCTGGATCTGAAGCAAGCTGTTGCTGTCAGGCACAGAGATTTCTGCTGGCAAGCTTCTCCCCAAAGCTGAAGATTCAGACTATCTAGCAAGCCTCTGTGCCAGCAGAGTCCCAGGCAGTCAAACAACAGAGCTCCACCTTGGGAGCAAACTGCTAAAGTGCCAGTCTCACCCCTCCTGAGCTGGAAAGCCCTGAATAGAAACACATCTGATCTTTATGCAAGAGACACCCATCAGTAGGTTTGTTCAGTCGTTAATGAAGTTCACCTTTAAAAGATTAAGGCTCTGAATTCACTATTGAGATGAAGCAGTGCAGACTGAGGCAGCCACCAGCATCCGTCACTCCCCTGGCCACACTGACAGCAGCCTTCACACCCTGCACTGACTCACCAGGGAGCCTTCTGCTGGCTCCAAGAGAAGCCCATAACTCTGGCTAATCCCCACCTGGGATGGGTGAGGAGCCTCAGATGGATGACTGCCCTTTATCATCAACCTCTCCAGCAGGATGCTGAACACAACAGCAGAGCACACCTTCCGGATAGAAAGTAGATGCTGGAGCCAAACAAACCCTTGCTAAGGCTCGCAGAGAGCCACTGCTAATGGGCAAGACAGATGAAAGACACAGCTAAGAGGCTATCTATATCTGAGCTAGTCAACAGAGAAATAGGCTATTTCAGAGTGTGATTCATCAGACTTATTTTAAATGTCTAACTTGGGATGAGACAAATTGCACTCTGGAAGAGCTATTTCTTACCACAGACTACGGGGAGTCTAGACAACTGCTTCAGGTGTAACTGTGTACATCAGCCAGCCACACACAAGCAGATGAATCACCCCTCAAGGGCTGCTGCAGCCAGGACCCTCAGCAGCTCCTGCCTGTACCCACAGAGGCTCTGGGGAAAAGCCACCCCACAGCCCCCGGCTGCCTCTGGGCTGAGGCTGCTGCCTCCTGCTCCTGAGCACACGCGGGCTCGGCCGTGCCTCGGCCCCGAGGGAGCTGTGGCCACCTCAGGAGGAGCTTTTCAGGAGCCTGGACTTTGGGAGAATGCATCTTCCATCTAAGCCTCTCCTTTCTAAGGCTGCCACATCAGCCAGAGAAACCCCACAGAAAGCTGATGAGGGAGGAAAAACCATCAGACAGGAACAGCTCAAGTGCAACAGACAAGAAACTTCAGAGGGAAACTTCCAGAGATGACAAAATGGCCTGGGGAGGAAAAGAGTCACTTCACAGTAGACAACTGTTGGGCAAAGAGAGATGCTGGAGACCATGCACCCACCCAGGACAGCCAGCCTTCACTGCAAGGGTATGGAGAAGGGGAAAGTGCCCGATGCAGTGAGATACCTGCTGGAACCACCCAGGTATAGCAGAAACCACAGATACCAGAGGAAGCCAAACAAATGCAGGCACACAGACATTCACAGCAGGTCAGACTGGGGGCAATCACAGAGTCACAGCATGGTTTGGGCTGGAAGGGAACCCAAACTTCATCTCATTCCAAGTCCCTGCCATGGGCAGAGACACCTTCCCCCAGCCCAGGCTGCTCCCAGCCCCATCCAACCTGCCCCTGGGCACTGCCAGGGCTGGGGCAGCCACAGCCTCTCTGGGCAGCCTGTGCCAGGGCTCAGCACCTCACAGGGAGCAGCTTCTTCCTCTCATCTCATCTGATATATCTATAGTGAAGCCCAAAATGCTGGGTCTGTGCTGCTGGGCAGCAAGGGAACAGAGCTGCAGGGCAGCAAGGGAACCCGGCGCTGGAGGGGGTAACCCAGGCTTCACCCCTGACAAAAATGGGGACAAGTGACAAACAGGGGCAATGTGGGGTACGTGGGGATCTGTCAGAATTGTGTGCAGGATATCAGAAAGGGGCTGTGGGGTTCTGTGAAATCAGGGAGACACACACACATCTATACATGCACATGAATTACATCCTGAGCATAGGACATGCACCTTTCCTGTCAGTCTCACACAGGTTTCAGGCTATTTCATGGTTGTTTGGTTGGCTGGCTGTTTTTAAAGAGAAGCCACAAGCAAGTCAGAGCAGGATGGAGCAGGTCTGTTCAGCTCTGCAGTGACAGCAGGTCAGGGACATCAGGAGTGTGCAGCTGGAGCTGGCATCAGGGTCACAGCTGAAGACAAGAAGAACTGTTTAACCCATGAGCTGAGGTGTGGGAAGGGCACCTGACAGATGGGGGATGCAGAGGAGCCTGTGGCAGATGGGATGAGACACTTGTATTTGTCCTGCTCTTCCTGTGTCAACAAGCAGGAAAGGTCACTGCATTAAGGAGAACTTCACCTTGCTGGAGGAACTCGAGGGGACAATGCCCTTGGCTACTGTTTTGGCGAGTGCCTTGGTTCAGCAGCCACTCATGGGGATGCTTTTTACACTCTTTATGCTTTCAAACACACTCTTTAGAGACAAGTTTCTCTCCTGCTGTAGAATTCCAATGTAGGCAAAGCACGGGAAATGGAGAAAGACTTTCAGAAAGACTTCAGGGGCATAAACCCAGCCCCAAACACACCTCCTGAAAACCACTCCCAGGGTTAAACCAGAGCAGTTCACCTCGCAGTGTCTGCCAAGAGCTTCATCTCGAAGTACTGGAGTGCCAGAAGAGCAACAGCAGACGAAAAACAAACTGGATCAGAGGTTTGGTTTACAATAAAGGAACCAAACACATAATTAAAGAGGAGGGACATAATTGGGAGAAGAACACTTCTTCGAAGGAAAAAGTCCACCCAGAAGCAAGATGCAAGAGAGAGGCAGAGGCACTCTGAACCACCTGCTGGAAACAGGACTACAAGCAGAGGACAAGTGCTCTGCTGTAGCTCAAGCACACGTGATGTCCAGGTACTGAGCTGATGAACACGAGCCAAGTACAACCACCCCAGTAAAGTCTGCTGGGAGCCTTCTGTTTTCCCCCTGTGCAGCTGAGCTCAGAACGGACAGAGGTACAGAGTACCTGAGGAGAAGCAAGCAGAGACAGCACTTCTGCCCCAGAAGTCACAGTTCTGGTGGTGTGTCATGCTTTTGACTTGTCAACAAGGTTTCCTCTCCTACAGTGACAGGCTGATGAACATTCTCACCCTCTCCCTGCAGATGCTAAGCACAAATGCCATCATCCTTATGGCAGTATGTAATATCCCAGCCTCACGCTGGCTGTCTTCATGATTTTAAACCAGCGTTTGATCCCCAGCCTACGGGATCTGTTTGGTGTGCTTCAGAGACACTGGGGCAATGGTACTCATTGCTGAGCATGCAAACGTGCTGTTGTTGACACAGGAAGGGCTTCTTGCCCTTCTCTTAATAAGAGGATAAATTTCACTACAAAAACACAGGTGAGGAAAGAACAAAAGACCCAGAACACTGCAGGAGGTTATCATCTTCACCTAAAGGCTTGCAAAGACTTTAAGCTTCAGGATGAAAACTCCAAGGCAGCAGAGACAAGCCCTGTGCAAGAAGCACATGCCAGAGGACAGGCTGCATGTCTGCACCACAGTCACGGGCACCAGCTCTCTGCCTTGCATGGCTGTTCTCCCAGCACCTCCTTCCTCATCTCACCAGGACAGCACAACAGGCAAACGGCCACCGCTGCAGGAAACTGCTGCTGGGAAAAGCTGACACCTGCAGAAAGGTCCCGTGAGTTCTGAAGACTGATATTCCCTGGTGAATGAAAAACCAAGTACAACAAGGTTTCAGAGGTTTGTTTTATCCCAAGAAAGCCAAATCTCTCCAGCTGTGCACTGGAATGGAAGGTAAAGGTGGAGGCAAGCAGAACACAACAACTGGGGCCAGTTTTGTCCTTCCTACGTGTGGCAGAGAAACCAAGATCCCGATGCTCTTCTGCCTTGACGCCATCTCTAAATCCTTCCTTCATCTCAGGGGGTTTTCCCCTCCAAATTCTGAAGCAGAGAGTTTCTTGCCCATGACACCTCGATCCCAGGAGGGTTATTTGGCCTTAACATGACATTTTAAGTTCAGTAGCTCCAGCAATCCAGAAGCCACGCTGCTGACCTGCAACACGTTACGATTTCAGTGGAAAAATCCCATCCTAACCTCAAGTAAAGAAATTTAGCACAGCAGAAAGCAGGATTTATGACTGACAGCAGTCCCCAGAGGTTGTGTAACTCTCATACCAGGCTACAGCAACCAGCCGCATCTTGGCTTCTTCCCATCTCGTTCAGAATGACCTTCCCAGAGCACAAGGAGGAGCAGAAGGAGAATTTCCTGACCCCAGTATGAAGGAGAAGCTTCACCAGTAACTCAGAGCCCCTCCTAACCTGAAGCAGACACAGAAACACTCTGTAACAAACTCGTTCACAGAAAGGGAAACACAGGATCAAGGGTTTGTTGTTAACGTTTGTTGCTTGTGATCAGGAAACACACTCAGCTCAGGCACATGCCAAGGGATCGTCTTCTACAGGCAGGATACAGCCCGTGGAGCCTGATCCAACCACCCACCCACACAGCAGCAACACAGGAGTTGGTGCCCAAGGCTGCCTTCAAATACTGCAACTCTGGAGATTAGCCCCTGATGCCAGGAGGCAGCTCATCCAACCTGTGTGTGCACATCACCCACTGCTTCAGGGAAGGGGCTGGGATTGGCCTGGGTCAGAGCTGGGCCTGGGATAGCCTGGCCTGGGTCAGAGCTGGGCCTGGGACAGCTTGGCCTGGGTCAGAGCCGGGCCTGGGGTAACCTGGCCTGGGTCAGAGCCGGGCCTGGGGTAACTTGGCCTGGGTCAGAGCCGGGCCTGGGGTAACCTGGCCTGGGTCAGAGCCGGGCCTGGGGTAACCTGGCCTGGGTCAGAGCTGGGCCTGGGGTAACCTGGCCTGGGTCAGAGCTGGGCCTGGGATAACCTGGCCTGGGTCAGAGCTGGGCCTGGGGTAACCTGGCCTGGGATAACCTGGCCTGGGTCAGGGCATGAGCACAGGGCTCAGGCAGCACTGCCCTCGGCACTCAAGCCCACTGGCCCCTTCAGGTGCCACTGAAGCCAGGATGTGCACAGCCTGATCTGGGGCAAAAATCAAACTTTAAGCAGAGTGAGAGAATTTTAGGCCAGACCAATTTTCCCAGCCACAGCTTAGGGCTACTAAAAATAGTCTGTAAGGCCAAGCGGTGGCAGCTTTAATAACCCGGCGGGATGACTTGTGCTGTGTCCCTGGGGAATCTCCATCTCCTCTTTGCACTGAAGCAGACTCTGACACTTTTTCCCATCGCACTCTCCTCATCAGATCCCACCTGACCTTCTGAATCCTTCATTGGTGTTAGGCCATAAACAGCATTTCTGAGAGCTTGTGGGACTCCACTGAGCCACTGTCCCGACACCCAGAGTCCTGACACCCAGACACATCCCTGCAGCAAGGGGCTGCCCAGCTGCACACACACCTCTGGCAGACTTCTGGTCACCGGCATTCATCAGGAAGGCAAAGTCTCCAGAGCTGAAAACCCTTTACATTCAGAGAATCCCTGAATGATGGGGGTTGGAAAGGACCTCCAGAGCTGCCCCAGCCCCAGCCCCTGCTCCAGCAGCTGCCCCTGGCTCAGGGGGCACAGGAACGTGTCCAGCTGGGGTTGGGAACCTCCTGAGAAGGAGCCTCCACACCCTCCCTGGGCAGCCTGGGCCAGGGCTCCCTCAGCTCAATAGTTTTCCCTTATGTTTAAATGGAACTGTTTGTGTTCCAGCTTCTTTCCATCACCCCTTGTCCTATCATTGGATGCAACAGGAAAAAGTGGTGCCCCAACCTCCTGACATCAGCTGTTTCTGGCAGGAGGAAAAGCAGCTTCTTGTCCAGCCCTTTGGTCTCATTCACTCTTTCTTTCTTTCTTTCTAGGTTATGCTGCTGTGCTGGGTATAACTCAAAATCCCCATGAGACTGCAGCCAGCTCTGAAGGGAAGAGACCATCCTATACAGCATCCTCCTCCAAAGAGCACATCCCTGCCTGTGGTCCAGGTCAGCTCCAGCCACCAAACAACCAGCAAGTGACCTTTCAGATGCCAGGCCCAGCTCAATGCCAGCTACCAAGAACTGGTTTCCTGTGCAATCCTGGAGCAACCCACCCCAGTCCCTGGAGCTGTGGGCACGACACGGCTCCGTGGGAGCGAGCACCGATGCCATCCGTGCCTTCCCCACCTAGCCCAGCTCATCAGCCCCCTCCTCAAGACACAGAGTACAGGCATAAGAGAGCCATGGAACAAGTGTGCAAACTGCAGTCCAAGGTGTTACACCCCAAAGAAACACCCAATAAAGGAGAGTCAACTTCATCTGTGGCTCAAATGGGCTGTTACAAACATTTGACAAGTGAATAAACAGGCAAGAGGAGGCTGGGTCACAGCTTAAGCTAAATGTGGTTTTAACATTCCCAAACTCTGTAAAGTTTGTTTGCTTTGGAAATAGGTAACTTCTGTGTTCTCTTTACCTGAAATCACTTAACCAAAGCGATGCAAGATCCACTTGCCACTGCCCAGGGCTGCAGTCACAGACCTATTTCTTTGTAACAGAACCCAAAAGGGGTTAGAGAAGAGTAGAAGGGATGACTGGAGGTACAAAAGAACTAATGGCAGGAAAAGAGCCAAAGAATGGAGCACATTTAGATGGAGCAACGTGCATGAAACAGCTACAAACCAGGCACAGCATGGCCAGTGAGATTTCAAACACCCCAAACTTGCACAAGGCCCCTGAACAAGAAAACACTTCAACTGGGGGATAACTTACTTATAAACCAGCAGGATTAGATACTTTTCTACATCAGGCATCATTTGGGTGTCTTATGTCACAACTGGCATGAAGAGCACAGCAGGGATCAGAAGGAGGTCAGGTATTTGCATGGGAAACACAAGGTGATGAATCACTGGGACAGGATGCCCAGAGAGGTCTGGAATCACTGGGAACACTGGATGGGGCTCTGAGCAACCTGGTCTAGTGGAAGGTGTCCCTGGCAAGGGGTTGGAGCAGATGAGCTCCTTTTCCAATCCAAACCATCCTGTGATTCTGTAAGCACAGAGAGATACACCAGGTAGGAACCAACCAAGTCCCCTGACTGTGCAGCCCACCGCTGAGCCACAGCTTGAAGCCCCTGTCCTACACCCTCCATGGCTCTCTGTGCCCCCACAGCATCCCTCCCATGCCCAACACTTCCTGCTCCCCACACAGCCCCAGCAATGATGCCCACAGCCACATTCCCAGCCTCTTACCCCTCTCTGGCCAGAACACGGCAGATCATGTCACAGGCTCAGGATCACTGGGCTCAATTAGCTCCCAACTGCTTTGCCCACTCTCAGCTGCCACATCTTGAGCACCTGGCCTTGAAACTTCCACTCATGGGGCAAATTTGGTTGCAAATGTTTAAGTGGCTCAAAAGTGAGTATGAAACAACCCAAAGAGAGGAGGAGAGGAGAAGAGAGGAGAAGAGAGAAGAAGAAGAGAGAAGAAGAAGAGAGAAGAAGAAGAGAGAAGAAGAAGAGAGAAGAAGAAGAGAGAAGAAGAAGAGAGAAGAAGAAGAGAGAAGAAGAAGAGAGAAGAAGAACAGAGAAGAAGAACAGAGAAGAAGAACAGAGAAGAAGAACAGAGAAGAAGAACAGAGAAGAAGAACAGAGAAGAGAGAAAAGAAATGCCACCGCTTGCCTCATGAGAGCAGTGTAAAAGCAGGGCCCACGGACCTTCCTGCGTGCCTGGGGACAGGAGCCAGACAAGGGCCATCAGGCTGCCTCCAGGACCAGCTCTCCAGGGTCAATGCACTACCATATCCTTTCCAGGAACCTGGGCATTACCAAAGCAGAGACTAACTGCCACACAGGGACAGCACCCATCTCAGATCCAGGAGGGAAGTCACCCAAGCCTGGAGTGGAAAAGTGCTACTTGTGTGTCCTGACCCGAGAGGGAACAAGTCCATACCCTGGCAGCTGCTCAGCAGAGGCTTGGCCACGCAGCTGTACATGCAACAAAACCCCACTGCATCTAAACAACTCTTTTCATACCCTGAGATATTTTGGCTTCACTCAGTTGGTTTTCTTTTGTCTCTCATGAGCGATTCTTTTCGTTTTCCCCCTCCATGACTCATGTTTCAGAGTTTACAACGACGAGAGGAAATAATTTATCCATGTCTCATTATTCCTGAAAAATCTGTTAGCTTCCAAGCACTGACCACTGCACAAACAGCACAGAAGCACAGACCCCAGGCTCCCACAACACCCAGCCACCTCAGCCACACAATCAGGAGGCTTTCTGCTCGGTTCCCAGCCGATGTGTCCGTCACATCGCTCCCGGGCACGTGTCCAAGGCTCACTGCTGAGCACCTCTGGTAGAGCCACAGCACAGGACACGCACAGGAACGTGCCACAGGGACAGGGACAGCTCTGCAGAGCACACAGGTGATAATGACTCCTCCAAAGGCCTGGTAGGAGCCACACTCCTGCCTAACCACCTCCAGGGAGCCTCGGGCTGCAGAGGGCTGGAACAGCATTCACTCGCTCTCACAGTCCAGATCTCAGCAAACTCACCATGTTGGGGTTAAAGATGGTTTTTAATGCATTTCAGTCCCGAGGGAGTTAAAGTGTTCCTCAGATTGAAAGCAAGAGCAGTCAGAGCCCAAGGGCTACAGGAAAACTGAGAGTGAAGCACCACAAGCTCAGAGGACAACAGGCTTTTGATGACTCCCAGCCTTGCCTGGTGCTGCAGAGAACACTCTGGAGCCAGTGCTCACAGGCCAGGGTGGCTCGAGCTGCAGACACGAGGAGCACCAGGAGATGCTCTGCAGCATCAGGTGGGATACCGTGCTCACATGTTGCAGCCCTCACCACAGCCAGAACAGCCTGGGATCTCTGCTCAGTGCATCACTGACAAGGAGCACCAGGAGATGCTCTGCAGCATCAGATGGGATACTGTGCATGCAGCTCTCACCACAGCCAGAGCAGCCTGGGATCTCTGCTCAGTGCATCTCTGGAGTAAGGCTAGCAGGTAGTGCTCATGACTAAGCCGTTTCATTTGTTAGGAAAGGAAAAAGCAGCTTCTCTTTTCCAAAGGAGGACCTGGCCATGGTGCTTTTGATCTCTCACAGCTAGATCACAGCACTCTGTTGTGTGTAAAAGACACACCACACAATGATTAAACCAGCCAGGAACACTGACTGCAGAAGTTAGCAGAGATGAAGCCTGAAGTCTGGAAGGTTCTAGAGCAGCATCTGCAGCAGAAAGAAAGCATCAGTAGCTTTAAAGGTGCAGTGTGATCAGTGTACAGGTGACTGTAAAGCCCTGCAGGGTCAAGGACTCAACTCACTGCCCACGAGACTCCTTCTCCACCCCTGTTCTTCCAACACTGGCCATCTGGCAGGAGCAGGGAGCAGCAGTCTGGGGAGAAGGCAGTGGTTTGTCACCCCTTTGCTCTAGATCACCACAGGCACAGACAGTTTTGAGAGTGAAGTTTAAAGCTTTGGCTTAACCTTCCAAGTTATTAATGGCTCCATCCTCAACCACCTGCATCTCAGCGCCAGAGCAGCTGCCTTCCTGCGGGGGGAAACCACAGCCCAGCGCGAGCTGTGCGTGAGCAGCCTCCCTTAAATGTTTCTGGCTGGATGAAGAAAGTCCAGAGGAAGCTTGCTGGCTGATCATCAAACAGAAGCTGCAAAACCCTTCCACTAACAAGAACCGTACTCTCTGTGCAGTAACAACTTTATTCACAATAAAATAATCCCTTCTATCTAAACAACCTCCAGCAAAACTGAGAGCTGCTACAATAATAACTCCACAAAGCCATAACCACAGCCAGCAGAAACCCAGTTGGGCATTTGTTTCACAGAGGGATAGCTTAGATACTGCAGTAGGGAATGTCAATAAGGAACCACACTAGAGAGGAAAACCTACTGTTGGATGCACATGGTAACAAGTTGCTCAAGAATAACTCCCCCTAATCACAGAGCGCAAGGAAATGAGACTCCAAAAACCAGCACGTTCATAACACTCCTGATTTCTCCCCAGCTTCCAGGCTGGAGACTCACTCCTCATCCTGCCTGGTCTATGAAGCTTTTCTATTTCTCCCTGTGACCTTGTGATTTCAGTGCTGGTGAGTACTGGTTCTCCCTTTGCTTGGGGCACTCGCACCTCGTTTCATTTCTCATTATCAGCAACAAGCAGATCAAGGACAGACTCTCCTCTGCTTGAATCCTTCAGCTGCCTTGCAAAGGAAATGACTGCACTGATTATTGCCTTTTGTCATCCAACAGCTACCAGGACAGGTACAGCACAGTCAAGTCAGATGCTCCTAACTTCCACTATGTTCTTGAAGGGAAACCTGCTCCTACAGAAAAGCCCTGAGGAAAGCCCTCCCACAGCCCCAGGTTCAGTGCATTCCACTCCACAAACCCGGGCTGCAAGACCTCAGCTCAGCAGCAGCGTTCAGTAGAACCTCTGCAGGAGTCCATTTGCTTTCAGGGAGGAACCCCACCTCCAAAAGTAACCCTGGGTGAGCAGCCAAGGATCCTCAGCTTTCTCTGAGGCCAGCACACCAACCGGGCAGCGTCTGCTTCACAACACAGTCACCCTTCAGCCAGGCCACACACAAACCCTCTCATGGCTTACACACAGACGAGCACAGAGGTGCTCCTGGCACTCCACCTCAAACGCCTCTCCATCCTCTCTGCAACTCCCAAACTGCCAGATGTTTTGCCAGTCTGAAATCACAGTTACGCTGCATGAAAGGGCTGGCTGTGAAGTCCCCTCACTAATGCACCTCAAGGTGAGACACCAGCCCTACCACAGCTCCCACACCAGCAATCTCCTGGCCCCAGACTCCTGCTCAGTGCTGCCCTCTCCATGGGGGTCCCTTTCCACAGCACACTCCTGCCTGCAGACAGCCCCTTACTCAGAACTGTACCTTCAGGCAGGTTTCTCCCTCAGCATGGCTCCCAGAGAGCTCCCTCCCTGCAGGGCTCCCACCCTTGCACACCTCCCCAAAAGCAGCTCATCTCACTAGACACCTGTCTCCAGCAGTTCTTTGACAACACTCCCCAGACGGGCTCCCACCCTTCCCCAGGCAGCGTTTCTGCTCATACCCACCACACTTCACTGTGTGCAACCACCACCTTCTCCCTCCAGGACCCTCCAGCCCCAGCTGATCCCTGGGCAGCTCAGGGACTCTCCACTCAGCAGGTCCCTCCTTGTCAGGACCCCCATCTGAAGCCTGGCAGGCTGACAATCAGCTGCCCCTGCCAGGCATCCTCTAACCCACACTCTCCCAATGCCCCTCACCACTGCTGCCTGATTGTGGGCACCCTGGCACCCCTGTTAGCTCAGAGCAGAAACCCAGCACCAGCTCATTCAGGGGGGAGCCTTCACTTACACCAGCTTCTATTTCCCACGTGCTGGGCGTGAGAGAGTTCTTGCCACCAACTGAACATCACCCTGTGTCCAGGGGAGTCCTGAGCCCTCCAAACATGACAGAGCACCAGCAGCTCTGCTCCAGCTGCTGCTTTCATTTATCCCCACCACTCTGCCTGTCTGCAATGCCAGGGCACCCTACCCGGGAGCTGCCACATTCCTGCCCCCACAGAAAGGAACCGGTGTCTCAGAAGCTGTGAATGACAGTGCTGCCCATCCACACTGCCTGGAGATCTGTCACAAGCGACTCACCAAAGGGATCCTCTCCCAACTCTCTTCAAAGCTTCCCAGCCACAGGTTAGGAAAGCCAGCTGAGAGTGCCTCAAGCCCCACGGAGCCACTGCCCATCCCTGATCACTCTTCCTTCTCCACAGTACTTCTCACCACTTGCCTTCTCCTTGCAGATCACACGAAGCCGATATGGAAACTAAGGGACAGGCAGCACCAGGACCAGCTGCTTAATGCAAACACAGGGTGAGATACAGAAGGGTGCAACAAGACATGAGACAGGAAAAGCCCTGCCCCATCTATCACTCCTTCCTGGAAACAAACCCCTGACCCCCAGACCACACATCAGACCCCCGTTAACTCCAGCTACCCTGCTGCAGCAAGCCTCAGCATCTGGCACATCAGCCAAGTCACAGGCGCCTCGCACCCATCTCCTTCTGCACTCAGGGGACAAAACCACATCAGTCAGGGGCAACAGCAGGTCTGCTCGCACTGCCACCTCCAAGGAAAGGCGCTTGGCATGCCCAGCGCAGGACACAGAGGTCTGGCATGCTTCTGAGGCAGCAATTCAGAGCATGCAACAGCGAGCCCTGTCTCCGACTCCCAAGCTCAGATTCGCACTACAGCTAATGCAACCAGTCAGATGAGTGACTGCTCCAGCCCCAGCTCTGTAAGAGACGTCAGGAAAAAAAGTGGAGGCAGGGAGATTAAAAGAAGATGCTCTAACTTTCTGTGAAAAACTGCAGAATTAGCCCTCTGGCAGAGGAAGCCTTTTCTCCTCCCTGTCTGCTGGCAGCTGACTTACGACCTACCGCAGGGTTTACGTGCCTTTCACGAACTCTGCCCAACACAACGGGCAAAGCCATCATCCCTCTCAACTTGTCGCCTCCCCAGCAGCTCCGCATCGCCCTGGCTGCTCAGTGCCCGTGGCTGGGAGCGTTGTTTAGGGAACGCTTCCTTGCCCACCACCCCCTCGCTGCTCCTGGCCCTCACCACCGGCACCCAGAGAGAGACGGGCTGGCAGCCGGGCGCCCTGCAGATGGTCCACGGCACAGAGCAGCTCACGAGGCACAGAGTCAACCCCAGGGCACGGAGAAGGGGGCTCAGAGAAGCCGCCCCTTCTCCCAGGGTCCCAGCACAGCCCTGCTGAGACCAACGACCCAACGCCCGCTGCAGGACCAGAGCCCCGGCGAGCAGCCGCAGCCTCGCACCGGGCAGCCCCAGCGCCCGCCCAGCGCCCCACGGCCCCAAACCGGCCCGGCCGAGGGAGCTGCCCTGCACCCGGGGCCGCCCAACGCCGCTGCCCCGGGGTCTGCCCGAGGGGGCGGGGCTGGAGCTCGCCGGGCACCCCGCGGCCGGGCTGAGCCGCTGCGGCCCCACGGCCCCCCCCGGAGCCCCCACCGGCGGGCGCCGTCCCCGCGCCTCCCCGCGCCCGCCGCCGCCCGCGACTCACCCTTGACGGCTTCGCCCCGGTTGAGCTGGATCTCGCCGTCGCCCTGCGGCGCGTAGCTCTTCACCACGATGAACTTGCGGCCGGGCACGGCGCTGTACAGCTTCCGCTTGGGCCCGCGCAGCGGGGCGGGCGCGGCGTGCGGCGCGGGCTCGGCGCCGGGGCCGGGGGGCCCCGCCGGGCCGCCGGGGCTGTAAACGAAGACGTAGGTTACGGTGCTGATGCCCGGCAGCTCGCGGCTCGGCTCGCCGCGGCCCGCGGGCTGCGCCATGGCGGGGCCGGCGCGGCCGCGGGGGGCTCAGCGCAGCCCCGGCCGCCGCGGCGCCGCCCGGGCGCGGGCACCGGCTGCGGCTCCGGGGCCGCCGCCCGCCGCCGGCTCCATGGCGCGGCGCCGCCCGCCCCGCGCGGCGCTCCGCTCCCTCCGGCGCCGCGCCGCCGCCGCAAGCACCATGGCCCGGGGCAGCCGCCGCCGCCGGCGGCTCCTCCCCCTGCGGGCGGGGACGGCGCCGGCCTCAACGCCCCCCGCCCCGGCCCCCGCCCCGGCCGCCGCCGCCCCCGCCCCGACCCGCCGCCGCCGTCGCGGGGCCGGGGCCGCGCACCGAGCCGCCTCCTGCCGGCAGCCGCCGCCGCGCTGCCCCGGGCCGGGGGCGGGTCGGAGGGGCAGCGCCGGGGGCGGGAGCCGGCGGGGCACGGGGAGGAGGGGGCAGGTGGGGGCGCGACGGCTGTCGGGGCGGGGGGCGGGGGGGCGCGGGGCTGCCCAGCTCCCGCTGCCCGGGCGGAGCGGTGCCCCCGCACGACGGCAGCGCGGGGATCCCCGCTGCACCCGCCCGCACCAGCACGGCAAGCGCCGCGGCTGGCCGGGGGGTCTCGGGGGCTGAGCGCAGCCTCGCTGGCCCCTCCTGCCGCCCCTGCAGTACCGTTCGCAGCCCCAGCTCCGTGCCTGCAGCCCCCGTGCCCCGCAGCTGCAGCCCCCCGGTCTGCGCTGGCCGTGCCCCTTGGGTGTGCGCGTCCTCCCCAGGCAGCCCCCATAGCCCCCCGTCGTGGGGCCGCGCTTCTGTCGCCCCCCAACCACCCTCCTGCTGCACGCCGGTCTCTCGGCAGGGGCACAGCGGTGCAGGGGGGTTTCCTCCCGCTCCGAGGAGCTGCCGGCTGACAGCACCGGCGGGGATCCGTCCCACGCGGGAACCCCCAGGACTGAGAGCGGGGTGCAGCAGGAGAGCAGACAAGCATCCCTCGGCCCGGGACAGCCTGAGCTTGCCCAGGAGCATCGCTGCCGTGACGGACACCCACGGCACGGGGAATGGCAACCCAAAGCCGAAACAACCCGCCCTGGCATCGGGAGGCTGCCCAAACGCGCTCCTCGGGCATGCGGCTTCCCACCCGCAGCACAAACCTTCAGTAGAAGGCATGGTCATACCGGGGATGTGCGCCGGGGCACCCGCCAGCCCCAGCCCAGGCGCCTGCTGCTCCAGCACCGCACTAACTTAGAGCCCCTCGAGGGAAAAAACACTGAATAGGAAATAAATAGCTCCCCTTTCCGTGTAGTACTGCTAAATGTCACTCCAGGATCCTTTTGAGTCAACGCAGAGATATTACAGACCAGCTCAGATCACTGAAAGGCCCCGTTATGTTTTTAGCAGCAGTCACGAGAAGCCTGCAGAAACTGTGGGTACTGCAGCTGGCTGCCAGCAGTCCCTGCCCAGCACCAGCACTGCAGCCCTGCTGTGTCCCACACCGGCCCGGCGAGGCTCAGCCCACAGCACCGGGGCTGCCGACCCCAAAGGGTGCCCACGTGCACCCTGCTCCGGCTGCCCTGCTCCTGGCTGCAGCCCACATGCACCCTGCTCCGGCTGCCCTGCTCCTGGCTGCAGCCCACATGCACCCTCTGCTCCAGCTGCCCTGCTCCTGGCTGCAGCCCACATGCACCCTCTGCTCCAGCTGCCCTGCTCCTGGCTGCAGCCCACCCTCCCCTTGCCATGGCACCCACGCTGCAGCTACAGCAGGGCACTGCGCCCCAGCACTGTGGCAGTTCCTGCCTCTTTGGGCACAACCTCGATGGGGACACGAAGCTCACAGCAACAGCCCAACCTCTCCACAGCTCCTCTTCAGCTGTGGCACTGGGGAAGCATCAATCATGTGCCTCACAACCCAGTTCCCACCTGCCATACTGATTCTGCAGCGCACTCGGGTTTAATCGTTACGGAGTTACTAAGTCAAAACGTCTCCGAAAGCCACATCTATGCTACCAGAGGCACATCTACAACGAGACTTGCAACTGCTTCAAGGAATGGCACTGCTTTTGTTTAGGGCCTTTTGGCAGGCTCAGTTTCAATTAAAGGATGTTAATTAGCTGAATCATGTTTAATGTTAAGGCCCGCCTGAGAGCGACCTGGGCCAGTCACGCAGCAGCTCGAGGCTCGGGCTCCACCGTGGCATCGTTTCTACCTGAATCCAACACTGGAAAACGCGAGGAAAAGGGCCTGGAGTGGGGTTTCTGTTTGCTGCCAGTCTCCTGGCAGGTCTGCAGGAGCTGACAGGGTGTTTCTTCACCTGCTTTATCACCCTGCGCCATGAGGCACCTTGGGCGCGGGTTCCCTGCTCTGTGCCGCCTGCGTAAGCTCAGCTGATGGCTGCTGGAGCCGTACCCTCGCCCTGAGCCGCAGCCAGCGCGCCTGGCGTGCTATGAATAAAACAAACACCGCTGCAGCAGCGTTTATTCAGCAGCTACGGAGCCGCCCCACGGCCCCGGCGTGCCGTCACGGTTCTGCTGCACACGATGCCCACGGCCGCCTCCTCCTCCTCCTCCCACCTCGAGGCACGGGATGGGCGCCGTGGCTGCGGTGCCTGAGTGCCAGAAGCTTCCCCACGGGGTGTGGAGTGGGAGCAGCTCAAGTCCAACGTGGTCACTGCAAAAGAGCAGCGGCCGTTCCTCTCTGCACTGAGCCCCCGGGGTCCCAGGGCTCTCCTCTCTGGGGCAGCCGTTTCCTCTGTCCAAACCCCGTGAGATCTCACCACAGCGACCCAAGCAACGCTGGTGAATGAGCCCAGCAGTGGGGTTTGTTCAGCTAACGCACACCAGCAAGAGGGACACGTCTGGTCCCAACGAGCCTCAATGGCAGGCAGAGGACTCGTCCTCCTGCTGTCACCTGGTGCCTCTGCAAACAGCAGCCTGCTCTGGAGGCTGGCGAGCTGGGATCAGAGCTCTGGGACTGCGGGACAGCCCTGAGCACGGTGTTCCTCTCACAGACTGGGTGCTGGGGTTTGGCTGGGGGCGATTCCCCCAGGAAAACCTGGTGGCACACCTTTGTGCAGCACTTCTGAGCTCTCACACTTGCTCTGCCTGTTGACAGTACCTGTCTGAGATGGGTTTGATGTGTGACTCCACGTCCCATGTTCCTTACAGGCATTTTAGCCCCTGGAAGCATCCAGACCTGACAGTGCCTGGAGGTGGTGATGATGCCCTGCCCACCTGGCAGTGCCTCCATCAGAAGCAGCACTGGGTCCCAGTATGGATGAGCATCCTTGTGACAGCCAACAGTCAAAACAATCCCCTCAACAAGCCACAGTCACTTGAGTTTAGACAGGCTTCGCTTCCACAGGCAGGTCCAAATCACCACAAGCAAATTAACAGCCCATAATAGTCCCCACAATTACACATCAAGCAGTCCCAAATACCCAGGACAGTTACTTTAATCTTGATGTGCTCTCCAGGGGCCGATCAGAAGACAATCATTTTGTCAGGTGAGTTCTGGCTGAAGGACTCTCAGCTTAGGTTTAAAGAACCCTCTTCCTCATCCTCCTCCCGTCGTTGTGCCCCTGCCCAGCTGCTGCAGCTCGGGCTCCAGGGTCGGACCGGGGTACATGGCAGACCTGAGCCAAGGAGGCTGTGCTGGGGCTGGGAGGGTAACTCCAGCCTTGCCTTGCCATATACCTGTGTATCTCTGGGACTCGGGCATCTTGCACATTACTGTGGAAACACCTGCTACAGCTGCTGATCCCTTCAGAGCTGAGTATCGGGGTCGCTGTTGCTTTAGGACACAGAGGGTTTGTGTGTGGGGGAACTTCCTACCAATGTGCTATGAACCGAACCCTTCAGGGGTGAAATGCATTTGGCAGCTTTGCAGTTAACCTGCTGGCCTTTCCCAGTGACTGCATGACAAACCCCCACAGCATGCTTTGCTTTCCGTTCCAGAGGAGCTGTCTCTGGTGCTGCATCTGCCTCTCACTCCAGCCCCTGCAGGAAGGGTTTGCAAACTGCTCCTGTTGCTCTCAACACCTCGACCTGCTCTCACACACGCAGCTGCGCACCCACGCAGTACCTGCAGATGATTTCCCTTTAGGAACCCTCCTGGAGACGTCTGTGCCCAAGGCTTGGCAGGAGGAAGCCCACTCCACCCCTCACACCCTGGCAGGAGCCGTTCAGCTCGTTGCAAGCTGAGCACAGCGCTATCACATCCCGCAGGTCCGTGTAAGCCAGTACTGCTGGACTGTTTGACAACCAGACGCTGCTTCTCGGCTGTGGCCCTTCCGCTGTGTCCTCTGGAAGAAAAGCTTTTTGCTCTTCTGCAGTTTCCAATCGCTACTACGAGCGTGGCTGACAGATACAGAAATAGACTGGGCTCGATGGAAGCGATTCCAGCTCCAGCAAGAACACAGCAGCCTTGTCGCTTCTAAAACTTCCCCAGACTCTCAAGCAGAATGGCCGAGGCTGGCAGGGACCTCAGAGATCATCCCTCCCGCTCCCTGCTCCAGCAGGGACACCCCCAGCTGCTTGCCCAGGACCCTGTCCAGGAGGCTTTTCAACATTTCCAAGGATGGAGACTCCCCAGGCTCCCTGTGCCCGTGGCTCAGTCAGTTCCACAGTCAAGAGGTCTTTCCTGATGTTCAGAGGGAACAGCCTGTGCTTCACTTGGTGCCTCTGGCCATGGGCACCGCTGAGCACCCTCCCACCAGCTGCTGAGGAGATCCCCTTGAATCTTCTCTTACTGAGGTCGAACAGTCCTGTCTCTCAGCCTTTCCTCACAGGAGAGATGCTGCAGTCCCTTTGTGGCCCTTCACTGGACTCTCTCCAGTACATGCACCTCCCTCTCGTGTCCTGGGGAGCCCAGCCCTGCATCCAGCACCCAGAGGTGGCCTCACCAGTGCCGAGAGGAGGGGAAAGATCGACCTGCCAGAGAGGCTGTGTTGGGATACCATTCACCTTCCTTGCAGCAAGGGCACATTGCTGGCTCATGTTAAACTTGGTGTCAGCCAGGACCCCCAAGGCCTTCTCTGCAAAGCTGCTCTCCAGACAAGTGGCCCCCAACATATGTTTGAGGTCAACAGGAATTTTCCCTGGCTGACAGATGGTTTTTGGGTGCCATCAGGAAATCAGGGAGATCTCAGAGATCCTCTGCCTGGTGCATCACCTGGGTCAGCCCATGTAATGACCCAAGCACACAGGCTCTGCCCAGAGTTCAGGAGGCAGCTTCTGGCACTTTATGCCTCACTGCTGGGGCTCCCCTGCAGCCAGAGCAGCAGAGCAGGACCACGACCCTCTCTCCCCCTGTGCACCCCCAAGCTGGGTAAGGAGGCAGAGCTGGGCTGATGCTTTGGGGCTGACTGCCTGTGCTCTTGCACACAATGCCCATTTTCCCTCCTGTTGCTGCAGCACAGCTCATTTAGCTTGCTGTTCAGTCTGCTGAGAAACTTCTGCTCTGTGCAACTAAATGAGAACAGCACAGTCACCTGCTAACAAGAGCCAATTAGCAGCAGATTCTCACTGCTTGGGAAAGGGAAGCAATGGCAGGATGGGAGTCACTCACCTTCCCTGCTCCTCCTCAGACAGCTGCCAGGCCAGTGCTACGGATAACTGAGCAGGAGCTCCAGCTGACAGAGCAGGAGCTCCAGTTGACAGAGCAGGAGCCACGCAGCCCTGGGCCAGAGCTCAGTGGGGCTGCTCCAGCCACTGAGGCACCAGTGATGGGGATGGGGCATGGAGGAGAAATGCAGCACAGGGCTGGGAAATGAGGGACAGGGCTGGGAAATGAGGGACAGGAAGGCAGCAGCTGAGCAACCAGTGACCTGATATGAACATCCTTGGAGGAAGAGGAGCCCAGGACCAAGCAGTACCAGCCATTGGGACCCACAAGATGCTCCAGAACCCTGTCAGGAGCATCTGCTGCCCTGGACATGCTGACAAAGGCTGCAGGAGCAGCCAAGGCAACAGCTGGGAGAGAGCTGCAGGTATCTCCTCCCCAGGCAGTGACCCACACACTGGGAGAGGGCTGCAGGCACCTCCTCCCCAGGCAGTGACCCACACACTGGGAGAGGGCTGCAGGCACCTCCTCCCCAGGCAGTGACCCACACTTTGCTGCAATGATTAGTCTGGATGCTGAGCCTCTGCCTGGTTGTGGCTACAGCCTCACAAATGCGCCTGGAGAAGACCCAGTGGAAGTGGAAACCCAAGTGAGACAATTAATTAAAGTCTTTGTCTCCTTTTATAGGCTCATGGATATCGATTGGCTCTTTGCAGCACTCCGTGTGCTTCCCAGCCAGCAAGGCATCCCCAGCAGGAGCTGGATTTGTGCCTCTCCACCCTGACAGCTGAAAGTGTTTTATGCCCCTGCGTAGCTCCACCAGATCTCACTGAGTCCTACTGAAGAGACAAAACACAGTTCTGTCAGTTGATAAAGTCCTCTAGCAGGATTTCTGAAAACCATACCCCTAGTCCTGCCTGTCCTGCAAGATCACAGTCCTCAGCAACTCCACAGCCTGCCTGATAAGCAAATGCAGGGGCAGGCAACTACCCTGAATTAACATGCACCTCACTCTCTGGCAGATGCTCTTCACAAAGGTGAGAGCAAACCTCCTGCTGCTAAAGGCACGTGACAGGCTTCTGGTAGACACTGACTGAAGGGTGCTGCAAGAGCAGGACCAAACCCCACAGCCCACTGGGGGAAGCAGCAAAGGGCCAGGTTGATCCTCACAAGCTGCTGCTGATCAAGACAAGCCATTTCAAAAAGTCTGCTGTACGAACAAGAATCACTTCAGCAGCATCTCCTGGGCAGTGTTACACATGAGGGACAGCAGATAATCAATCAGTCTCTCTACCTGAGACACCATGAACTTTCCAATCCCAGGAGCTCTGTGGCTTCCCAGCTCCTGGGGGTGGAGGAGCCCGTGCCATGCACAAGGCAGGAGCCACTTTATACAGAAGGAAGTAATTCCACAGGATCACAGAATCACTGAGGCTGGAAAAGACCTTTAAACTCCTGGAGTCCAACCCCTCCCCTCACACTAAACTAACCCCTGGCCCTCAGCCCCACGGCTTTGGGGTCCCTCCAGGGCTGGGCACTGCCCCAGCTCCCTGGGCAGCCTGGCACAGGGGCTCACACCCCTCTGAGGGAAACAGTTCTGCCTCAGCTCCAGCCTCAGCCTCCCCTGGGGCAGCTCCAGCCCCTTTCCTCTGGGGCTGTTGCTCATGGCTGGGGAGCAGAGCCCGACCCCCAGCTCCCTGCAGCCTCCTGGCAGGGAGTGGCAGAGAGTGCTCCTGGCTCCCCTCAGCCTCTAGCCTCAGCACTCCCATTCCCTCAGCCTCTGCCCAGCCCCTTGTGCTCCAGCCCCTGCCCCAGCTCTTTGCCCGGCCCTGGCCAAGCTGCAGCCCCTCAGTGTCCCTCTGGCAATGAGTGAGGGGCCCAGCACTGAACACAGCCCTGGAGCTGCAGCCCACCAGGGACCCTGTGGCCCTGGAAAATGGACCCACTGGGCTGTCCCTGACTTCCCAGTGCTCAGAGCAGCAGCTACTGTGCAGAAAGTAACGACACTGAGGTTTCCATCACTTGCCCTGACCAGCTGACACCTACCAAAGGTGCGGAGAAGCAGCCTCTGGGAGGGATGAACAGGTCCACTGCAGGACAGAGCGTGGTGTGGCCTGTTTCTCACTGTTCCTGCTCATCAAACACACACCTGAACAGCAGTTCCTGGGGTGCTGACACAGACCTCACCACACGTTTCACCCCCAGGATAACACAGGGTCACGACTCAGGACTGCACTGCAAGTCTGCAAAGTGTCATCCCAGAAAAGAGGGGAATCACAGCTTGGGAATCCAAAGCAAATGCTGTAACATCCCTTCAGTTTCAAATGCTACAGCTTGGATCTAGGCAGAGTCCCTGAAGGATGCTTTTTCACTCTGCAACGGTCCTTCTGGCTGCAGAACATTGTGATCCTCCTGCTAATAACTTCTCATACTTGTAGAAAATCTTTTTCCCTCGGTATTGAATCTCTCTCAGTGTCAATTTGGGGGAACAATAAAGCCAGGCCTGCTTTGTTTTACATTACCAATGCTTTGCTTCTGCTCAGCTCGTGCATGTGGCTCACACGACCATCTTTAGCTGTTGCCCAGCAAAGAGCAGAAGGGGCACATTCACCTTGGCCTCGCTCTCCTCCACTGCTTTTGAATCAGAAATGATTGCACCTTGAGGTTTCTCACTTGAGAGAGGAGAGATGGGGCTGCAGAACCACCCCATGAACACAACCCCACCAGCTGGGCCCTGGGTACTAACCAAGCAGGGAAGCCCCGGTGCTGAGGCTGCTGGCTCAGCTCCACGTGTCCCCCTGACCACAGCGTGTGTCCCCCCACCCCACACAACCCCGACCCAGCCACGCAGCTCAGCCTGTGCTCTGCCCCTCCTCACTGACTGACATGACTGTGTGTTTCCATGCAGGAGCCCCCTCCCCACGCAGGTGGGTGTCAGAGCCCTGAACTGCTGAACTGTCAGAGCCCTTGCTGCTGGGAGCCCCCCAGCAGCACCCACAGCTCGTTTAGCACCAGCCTCACCTTCCAGACGAGAGGCTTGGTCAGAGCTGTTGGTGTCACACCAGCTGAGCTCATCACAGAGCACTGTACAACTGCTCTTAACAACACCAAGTCTGGAAAGCCTAACCCTAAAGCTTCCACCATAAGGATGGCTGACAACAAGCTGTGCACGTGATTTGTAGCTTTGCACAGAGGTGTGAAAGGCACAGGCAAGTCTGCAAAAGCAAAGGCAACCTGACAGCCTAAATAAGCGAAGCCCTGCGGAGATCTGAGAGGCTGAGAAGCAGTTAGGGCCATCACTGAACCCTGAGCAGAACTGGCTGAGGTGGAGGGTCCAGCCAGGGCTACAGAGGCAGGAGAAGCAGGCTGAAGTCCCCCTGCCTGGAGCCATCTCCCCCCTGGCTTCAGTCTTGCTGCTGCTGAAGAGGGGGCGAGTCTCAAGGTAGAAAAGAATAAAGCTTGAGAAGGAGGTTGTGGTGTCTCCCAGGGAGGGTGTGGAGGCTCCTTCCTTGGAGGGCTTCAGAACCCACCTGGACACGTTCCTGTGTGACCTGATCTAGGTGGATCTGCTTTGGCAGGGGGTTGGACTGGATGAGCCCTAAAGGTCCCTTCCAGCCCCACCATGCTGTGAGGAAATGCTGCCAGACACGGAATTACAGAGTCAATCTGGTTATCAAGCACTGAGATCACCAGGTTTGTCCCATCTGGGAAGGTCACAGACCTCCTGGGATGTCTGGACACGCCAGGGAGGAGCCTGTGTTTGAAGTCCCTGGGTCTGTGATATGGGGAGGGGTGGAGAGAGCAGCAGGAGGCACATTTCAGGGAGCTGAAGATCGAGACCTGCATGTTAGTGTTCTGTGAAGTACTCTCAGTGCCATACAGGAGCCAGACAGAGGAGCTGGGAGGTAAATTCCAGCTGCAGGACAGAGAAAATAAGGAAAAGAAGGATGTGTAGTGATCAGGAGCTGGGGAGAGCTCTGTAAATAGGACACCCATGCAGGAGAGACACAACCTCTAAACCACAGCACA